>NW_026606641.1:1485000-2085000 GCF_029890125.1 Rhinichthys klamathensis goyatoka
TTCATTTTTCATTTTAGGATTCAGAAGTTTGCTCACGCATATGATATGTGCCCTCAATGCACACTTTTGCAGAGCCCACACTGATGCAAGCTCTACAGTACACATCTTCTCAACAGTCAAAGCGGGGTTAAGTTATTACCCGTCATGCACAGTAACCCTTAAGGCACCAGGGTGGCGGTGCCACCGGCTTGTTTATATATATATATATATATATATATATATATATATATATATATATATATATAAATATAGCTGCGAGCAGCGATGAAGGGCCAAAGCCGGCGGCACCGCCACTCCGGTGCCTTTAGGTAACTAAAGGCACCGGGGTTGCGGTGCCACCGGCTTGGGCCCGTAATCGCTGCTCGCAGCTATATTTATTATTATTATTATTATTTTATCGACTATTCGGGCACTTTTGGGGCTCTTAACGTGCACGAAAACTCTTGAAACTTTGCACACTGGTCAGAACCCGCGGCCATCAGGGCCGGGCTGAAGCTGGTACCCGGGCGTGGCAGGGGGGCTCGACAGCGCCCCCTGGAACGGGGTCCGAAAACTTGGTCCATAAATCAAACACGCTTCCATGTAATAATATGAAACTCGGTACACATATAGATCTCATCGGTTCATATATCCTTTGTACTTTTACTTTTTACCCCAGCCCAACAGGAAGTCGGCTATTATGGTTTGTTTGGAAGCGTATGCCCCTGGAATTCGATATACTCCTCCTAGAGAATTCAACCAATCGCAAGGAAACTCGGTCAGCATGATGTCAAGACATTGAGGATGAAAAATTGCCAGGGAATTTTTCATATCTCGAACGGTTTGGCCGTGGCGAGGAAACGAATTTATGGCGAATAATGGAAACAGGAAGTGTGTTATAACTTCTGCATACATTAACTGATCTTGATGAAACTTCAACAGTATGTTCGCTGTAAGAGGCCGATCACATGGATGTGACTATTGTGAGTCAAAGTTATAGCGCCACCAACTGGCAGCAGGAAGTGTGTCACTTTCTAAATGCTTTGAAATCACCCTCTTATTTTAACCTGATTTGCTTCAAACTTCACTACTATAATGTAAACACACGGCAGATGTAGACCTGTGAATGGATTATTGATATCTTAGATACTGTTGTCGTGGCAACGCATCAAACTTTAATATTCTTTTTTTATGCTTAGCATACTTGAAATTGCATGAAACTCGACAGACACATCTCATTCATTAGCCTGTAGACATGTGCAAAGTTTCAGAAACGGGCGTGTTGAGGGCTCAGTAGCGCCACCTTTTGTCAAAAGTGGGGGGATTAATTTTATCTACAGTAATAAAAATCGGTATGTGTATTCTTCTCCTCGAGCCAGACAACTTTCTAATTTACACTCAATAGCTCCAACCAACAGGAAGTCAGATATTTTGGTTTGAAAATTGTCATTTTATGTCTCTCTCTCTCTCTGAGCCTACGTCTCTGTGTGTGTGTGTGTGTGTCTGTGAGTGTGGGGAGGGGGGCTAGATTAACCATTTGACTGCTGTGTGGTTTGGCCTGCATTTAAAAAAGAAAATAAATGTCTTACGCCTTGTATTTTTTAAATAAGTTGTATTAATAAGTAAAGGCATATAACCAGTTGAATTGTAGTGCATTGAAAATAGTTTTATATAATTAGTTTATTAATTAAATTAACTTGGTCCATAAACTTCGTCAGAAAATTTGGTCCATAAATCAAACACACTTGCATGTAATATTATGAAACTCTGTACTCATATAGATCTCATCGGGCCAAACAACTTTAAGCCAGCCCAACAGGAAGTGGGCTATTTTGGTCTTAATGTGGATGTTTTGCAAAACCAGCCTCTACATTTTTACCCACTCCTCTTAAGTGGTTTATTTTATTCCCACCAAACTTTTTCAACATGATGAAAATACATTAAAGAAGCATAATTGTGAATATCTATTGAATATCTCTAATTGTTTTGCTATGGCGAGGGATTAAAGTCATGTAAAAAAAAAAAAAAACACTAAAAGCCTCATATCTTCTAAAAATGTAATTATACACCATTTATTTCTAGATAAAATTATACAAATATCAGAACTAAACCCATTTTATTCTTGTTTTCAATTTAAGAATAATGTACAAGTTTAAAAACAGCCAGGATGCACTATTCAGTTAAAAAATAAATATATCAAATAATACATAGGGCTATACTGCCCTCTTGTGTTCAAAATCAGGTAGGCCTGTTGTATTTAAATATAGGTAGCTGCTATGTGACTCCGAGAATTTTTTCTCACCGGTTATTTGACGTGTAACACCGGGGGCTTTTATATCGCTAAGTTAAAAGTGAAAGTAAAGTAAGGACATTTATAGTGGTGGCGCTCGCAGTGCGCTCGAATGAATTTCTATGGAAGTAGAAATGAAAAAACGTTCGCTCTGTTTTGCTCGCTCGTCGCCATGGATGCGCACTGTAATGAATGCCACTGCAGCCGCATACTTTTTAGTGTCACTTTAAAATTAGTGCAATATCGGGGGCCAATTGCTTGAATTGTGAGTTCAATAGTCTATTATTTTTCACAGAAAACACAACAACAAAAGAGTACAATGACAGATTCGCTTAAATAGGCGCTTTTACATAAAATAGCCTATTCCGTCATCATCTTTTCAGTCAGCTCTTCACTCTCGTGATTAATGAAATTTGACTCCTGTTGCTGATATTTGCTGCAACTTTCGTTCTGCTCACAATTTAGTAAGCAAACACGTTTCAAATGTGTTTTTATTTTATTTTTGCGTATATATATATGTGTGTGTATAATATATATAGGCCCTATATACATATATATATATATATATATAGCTTATGTTTCAAATATGAGTTAATTAACAATCGTTTGAAAGAATGATACTTTTAAACATATCACTAAACCGTCATTAGGTGTCGCCAGGCGACCGTCTTAATGAGCGAGTCATTGATTCATTTGTTCAAACGATTCGTTCGAACGGCTGAGTCATTCATGAATGAGACAGATTATGGATTGGTCATTGAATCTTTCAGTCAACCGATTCGTTCAAAATGCTGAATCATTCAGTAATGAGAAAACACGTTGCTGTGAGATGCGCAATGGTTCTGCTGTGATCTTTGTTTAACTAGTTTCACTGCTGAAACAGAAAAAAGTCAATATTGCATATAAAATGTAAGTGATTTGACGTGTGTGTGAGAGAGATTGTGTCTGTTACAGTGACACGAGTTTAACCCTTTAAGGCCTTGTCTTTTTGGATATATATCTCTTTTTTTATTACAAAATGTGCATACAACCCATATATTGTAAATGTATTGTTTGCTTTAAATTAAATTAAGATTGTATGTTTGGTAATTGAACCTAAATAAATTTAAAATTAGGAAGTCGGCTATTATGGGTTTAGGAAGGCCGATCAGATGGATGTAACTATTGTGAGTCAAAGTTATAGCGCCACCAACTGGCAGCAAGAAGTGTGTCACTTTCTAAATGCTTTTGACAAAAGTGGGGGGGTTAGTTTTATCTACAGTAACAAAACTCGATATGTATATTGTACTCTTCGAGCCGGACAACTTTCTAATTTACCGTAATTAGCTCAGATTAAGAGGAAGTCAGATATTTTGGTTTGAATATGGTGAGCCTCTCTCTGTCTCTCTCTGAGCTAATATGGCAAGCCGTTTTAACATTTAATCATTTTAACCTACTAGTCTCTATTTTCATGCTACTAGTACTTATTTTTTAGATACTAGTATCTATTCCATTAAGTACTAGTACTTATTCATTAGCGACTAGTGCTTATTCTGTTTAGAATATTCAAAGTGCTTATTCAATTTTTATGCTTATTTATATTTTCAGAGCAGAAAATCCGATTTTTCTGCTTATTCAATATTGCATCTAAAATGTAAGTGACTTGACGTGTGTGTGTGTGTGTGAGAGAGAGAAAGAGATTGTGTCTGTTACAGTGACAAGAGTTTAACCCTTTAAGGCCTTGTCTTTTTGGATATATATCTTTTTTATATGTAAAAAAAGTGCATACAACCAATATATTTTAAATGTATTGTTTGCTTTAAATTAAATTAAGATTGTATGTTTGGTAATTGAACCTAAATAAATTTAAAATTAATGTTCTATATTTCAGATCAATATATTTGTTTTCCTTCATTTTAATCAACACTAACTTTATTCTCATCTGAATTATAAATAACTTATTTCTGTATAAAATAAAAAATCCCGAATAATCCAGACCAACCAGAACGCACTATTTCTACAACATCATCAGTGCTGAAGCGGAACTACCAGAGCCGTTCGGCAGATAGCGAGCAGATATTTTGTGTCACGTCGTGCACAATAACCCTAAAGGCACCAGGGTGGCGGTGCCACCGGCTTTTTTTATATATATATATATATATATAAATATAGCTGCGAGCAGCGATGAAGGGCCAAAGCCGGCGGCACCGCCACCCTGGTGCCTTTAGGTAACTAAAGGCACCGGGGTTGCGGTGCCACCGGCTTGGGCCCGTAATCGCTGCTCGCAGCTATATTTATTATTATTATTATTATTTTACTACCTTTTGGGCACTTTTGGGGGCCTTAACGTGCTCAAAAACTCTTGAAACTTTGCACACGGGTCAGAACCCGCGGCCATCAGGGCTGGGCTGAAGCTGGTACCCGGGCGTGGCAGGGGGGCTCGACAGCGCCACCTGGAACGGGGTTTGAACACTTGTCCATATATCAAACACGCTTGCATGTAATAATCTGAAACTCGCTACACTTATAGATCTCATCGGGCCGAACAACTTTCGTGCTCTAAGTTTTACGCCAGCCCAACAGGAAGTCGGCTATTTAGGGTTGTTTGGAAACGCATGCTCAGGAATTTGAAACACTTCTCCTAGGGAATTCCCCCGTTCGTCTCCAAACTCGGTGTGCATGAAGTCAAGACACTGAGGATGAAAAATTGCCAGGGGATTTTTGATATCTCGAACGGTTTGGCCGTGGCGAGGAAACGAATTTATGGCGAATAATGGAAACAGGAAGTGTGTTATAACTTCTACATACATTAACTGATCTTGATGAAACTGCAGCAGTGTGTTCGCTGTAAGAGGCCGATCACATGGATGTGACTATTGTGAGTCAAAGTTATAGCGCCACCAACTGGCAGCAGGAAGTGTGTCACTTTCAAAATGCTTTGAAATCACCCTCTTATTTTTACCCGATTTGCTTCAAACTTCATCTGTATAATGTAAAAACACGGCAGATGTAGACCTGTGAAAGGATTGTTTAATATCTAAGATAATGTTGCCATGGCAACGCATCAAACTTTAATATTCTTTTTTGATGGTTTTGAGACTCTTAGCATGCTTGAGATTGCATGAAACTCGACAGACACATCTCATTTATTAGCTAGTAGACACGTGCAAAGTTTCAGAAACGGCCGTGGTGAGGGGCTCAGTAGCGCCACCTTTAGTCAAAAATGGGGTAGTAGTTTTACCTACAGTAACAAAAATCGGTATGTATATTCGTCTCCTCGAGCCGGACAACTTTCTAATTGACAGTCATTAGCTCCGAACAACACAAAGTCAGATATTTTGGTTTGAATGTGATTTTCAGGAGAATTTTCTCCCTCCCTCTCCCTCTGTCTCTGTGTGTGGGGGGTTTGGGGAATTTGACTATTATTTTAATGGTGTTCAAGGTTTCAGGGGCTTTTGGGGCCCTTAACGTGCTTGAAAACTCTTGAAACTTTGCACACAGGTCAGAGCCCACGGCCATCAGGGCCGGGCTGAAGCTGGTACCCGGGCGTGGCAGGGGGGCTCAACAGCGCCCCCTTGAACGGGGTCCCCAAAACTTGGTCCATAGATCAAACATGCTTGCATGAATTAATATGAAACTCAGTACACATATAGATCTCATCGGGCCGAACAACTTACCCTCGGTCAAGTTTTACGCCAGCCCAACAGGAAGTCGGCTATTATGGGTTGTTTGGAGAACGCTTGCTCAGGAATTTGAAGTACTTCTCCTAGAGATTGCATCCGTTTACCGCCAAATTTGGTCAGCTTGAGGTCAACACATTGAAGATGCTAAATTGCGGACGGATTTTTGATATCTCGAACGGTTTGGCCGTGGCGAGGAAACGAATTTATGGCGAGAAAAGAGAAACACGAAGTGTTATAACTTCTGCATACATTAACTGATCTTGATGAAACTTCAGTAGTGTGTTCGTGGTAAGAGGCCAATCAGATGGATGTAACTATTGTGAGTCAAAGTTATAGCGCCACCAACTGGCAGCAGGAAGTGTGTCACTTTCTAAATGCTTTTGACAAAAGTGGGGGGGTTAGTTTTATCTACAGTAACAAAACTCGATATGTATATTGTTCTCTTCGAGCCGGACAACTTTCTAATTTACCGTAATTAGCTCGGATCAACAGGAAGTCAGATATTTTGGTTTGAATATGGTGAGCCTCTCTCTGTCTCTCTCTGAGCCAATATGGCAAGCCGTTTTAACATTTAATCATTTTAACCTACTAGTCTCTATTTTCATGCTACTAGTACTTATTTTTTAGATACTAGTATCTATTCCATTAAGTACTAGTACTTATACATTAGCGACTAGTGCTTATTCTGTTTAGAATATTCAAAGTGCTTATTCAATTTTTATGCTTATTTATATTTTCAGAGCAGAAAATCCGATTTTTCTGCTTATTCAATATTGCATCTAAAATCTAAGTGACTTGACGTGTGTGTGTGTGTGTGTGTGTGTGTGTGTGTGTGTGTGTGTGTGTGTGTGAGAGAGAGAGAGAGAGAGATTGTGTCTGTTACAGTGACAAGAGTTTAACCCTTTAAGGCCTTGTCTTTTTGGATATATATCTTTTTTTTTATTAAAAAAAAAAGTGCATACAAGCCATATATTTTAAATGTATTGTTTGCTTTAAATTAAATTAAGATTGTATGTTTGGTAATTGAACCTAAATAAATTTAAAACTAATGTGCTATATTTCAGATCAATATATTTGTTTTCCTTCATTTTAATCAACACTAACTTTATTCTCATCTGAATTATAAATAACTTATTTCTGTATAAAATACAAAATCCCGAATAATACAGACCAACCAGAGCGCACTATTTCTACAACATCATCAGTGTTGAAGCGGAACTACCAGAGCCGTTCGGCAGATAGCGAGCAGATATTTTGTGTCACGTCGTGCACAATAACCCTAAAGGCACCAGGGTGGCGGTGCCACCGGCTTTATATATATATATATATATATATATATATATATATATAAATATAGCTGCGAGCAGCGATGAAGGGCCAAAGCCGGCGGCACCGCCACCCCGGTGCCTTTAGGTAACTAAAGGCACCGGGGTTGCGGTGCCACCGGCTTGGGCCCGTAATCGCTGCTCGCAGCTATATTTATTATTATTTTACTACCTTTTGGGCACTTTTGGGGGCCTTAACGTGCTCAAAAACTCTTGAAACTTTGCACACGGGTCAGAACCCGCAGCCATCAGGGCCGGGCTGAAGCTCGTACCCGGGTGTGGCAGGGGGGCTCGACAGCGCCCCCTGGAACGCGGTCCGAAAACTTGGTCCATAAGTCAAACACGCTTGCATGGAATAATATGAAACTCGGTACACTTATAGACCTCATCGGTTCATATATCCTTCATACTTTTACTTTTTACCCCAGTCCAACAGGAAGTCGGCTATTTAGGGTTGTTTGGAAAACCCATGCTCAGGAATTCGAAATACTCCTCCTAGAGAATTCAAACACACGGCACGAAACTCGGTCAGCATGAAGTCAAGACACTGAGGATGAAAAATTGCCAGGGGATTTTTGATATCTCGAACGGTTTGGCCGCGGCGAGGAAACGAATTTATGGCGAGAAACAAGAAACAGGAAGTGTGTTATAACTTCTGCATACATTAACTGATCTTGATGAAACTTCAGCAGTGTGTTCGTGGTAAGAGGCCAATCAGATGGATGTAACTATTGTGAGTCAAAGTTATAGCGCCACCAACTGGCAGCAGGAAGTGTGTCACTTTCTAAATGCTTTTGACAAAAGTGGGGGGGTTAGTTTTATCTACAGTAAAACTCGATATGTATATTGTACTCTTCGAGCCAGACAACTTTCTAATTTACCGTAATTAGCTACGACCAACAGGAAGTCAGATATTTTGGTTTGAAAATTGTCATTTTATGTGTCTCTCTCTGAGCCTACGTCTCTCTGTGTGTGTGTGTGTGTGTCTGTGAGTGTGGGGAGGGGGAGGGGGGCTAGATTAACCATTTCACTGCTGTGTGGTTTTGCCCGCATTAAAAAGGAAAATAAATGGCTTACGCCTTGTATTTTTTAAATAGGTTTTATTAATAAGTAAAGGCATTTAACCAAATTAATTGTAGTGCATTGAAAATAGTTTTATATAATTAGTTAATTAATTAAATTAACTTGGTCCATAAACTTGGTCCATAAATCAAACACCCTTGCATGTAATATTATGAAACTCGGTACAAATATAGATCTCATCGGGCCAAACAACTTTAAGCCAGCCCAAAAGGAAGTGGGCTATTTTGGTCTGAATGTGGATGTTTTGCAAAACCAGCCTCTACATTTTTACCCACTCCTCTTAAGTGGTTTATTTTATTCCCACCAAACTTGTTCAACATGATGAAAATACATTAAAGAAGCATAATTGTGAATATCTATTGAATATCTCAATTTTTTTTGCTATGGCGAGGGATTAAAATCACGTAAAAAAAATAAACACTAAAAGCCTCATATCTTCAAAAAATTTAATTATACACCATTTATTTCTAGATACAATTATACAAATTTCAGAACTAAACCCATTTTATTCTTGTTTTCAATTTAAGAATAATGTAAAAGTTTAAAAACAGCCAGGATGCACTATTCAGTTAAAAAATAAATATATCAAGTAATACATAGGGCTATACTGCCCTCTTGTGTTCAAAATCAGGTAGGCCTATTGTATTTAAATATATTAGGTAGCCTATGTGACTCCGAGAATATTTTCTCACCGGTTATTTGACGTGTAACACCGCCGGGGGCTTTTAAATCGCTAAGTTAAAAGTGAAAGTAAAGTAAGGACGTCCGCACGGACATTTATAGTGGTGGCGCTCAGTGCGCTCGAATGAATTTCTATGGAAGTAGAAATGAAAAAACGTTCGCTCTGTTTTGCTCGCTCGTCGCCATGGAAGCGCACCGTTATGAATGCCAGTGCAGCCGCATACTTTTTAGTGTCACTTTAAAATTAGCGCCATATCGGGGGCCGATTGCTTCCGGTTTTCAGGGAAAACACAACAACAAAAGAGTAAATGACAGATTCGCTTAAATAGGCGCTTTTACACAAAATATTCCGTCATAATTTTTTTCAGTCAGCTCTTCACTCTCGTGATTAATGAATTTTGACTCCTGTTGCTGATCTTTGCTGCAACTTTCGTTCTGCTCACAATTTAGTAAGCAAACACGCTCAAGTTTTAATTGTAGTGACTAAATTATTTTATTATACACACACACCAAATTGACGGTGGGGGGCCATGGTATATTTAAATCTGCATATTGTAATATCTGCTGGGCACCCCTAGTCTAGTCTTATTAAATGTATGCTTCATCTTTCATTTTTAATTTGTAAATTTGATCAATAAATTCAATTATTTAGAATAATAAGACACTATATAGGCCTGTTCACACCGGGACGAATTTCGCGCGCGTTATTCGCCGACGTTTAACGCCTCGTGACTAAACAAAGGGCGCCAATGTGAGTGTTCACACCGACGCGTAAAACGCCACGCGTAAAAGCGTCATTTTAAAAAAAACGCCTCGGGTTCGTTTTTTTTGTTTGACGCGCCGCGTCAAAAACTTTCCGACCAATGAGACTGGCGCTTTTGCTCACGTGTCTGGTGCTTCTGAAGTTACAGTAAAACACAACTTGGGGGCGCTCAAACACAAAACGGTTACAAACGTAACGGCGAAGAAGATATACGCCACCGTCTATACTGCCGGAAGAAGAAGAAGATGCAAAGCAAAAGTTAGTCCGCATCCGCCGTTAAGCAGCCAAAGAAGAAGAAGAAGAAGATGCAAGGCAAGATGAATGTTGAGCTGCTGGTCTCGTTGGTTTCGGAGCATAAAGAGCTATATGATAAACGCGACAGCGACTACAAAAATATCGACAAAAGAGACCTGCTATGGAGTGGTATTGCAGATCAAATGAGCCTTGATGGTGAGTTTAATTTCACTTAATTGTCTTTCATGTACATATGCTTGTAACTTTTTCCCACAAATGTTTGACGATCGCCATTTGTGTGCTGTAGTGGAGGAGGTAAAACAGAAATGGAAAAGCCTGCGCGATACATATACAAGAAAAAAGCGCGAAGATGATTGCCGAAGTGGACAGGCTGCCAAAAACAAGAAGCCGTGGAAATTTATGAAGGTCATGGAGTTCCTCGCAACATCAACTGAATTTCGAAGGTATTATCATTAGTACATTACAATACATAGCTGTGTGAGCTATAGAGGGTTTTCACCAACGTCACGTTCCGGATGCGCGGCCATTATGGAGGCACTCGGATGTAAACAACAGCATGGATTGCACTGTTTATGTACTACTGAACACATTGTTACACTAAAAAAAACAAGACAATTTTTCAGCAGAAATAGTCTGCTAAATTTGCGAGTCCGTTGAGTTCAGTGGCATTGTTTATGTTCAGTGCCTCCAAAATGTCCGACTTCCGGATTGATGACGCGTCTTGAAAACCCTCTATACTATAATGCATTGACAATGACATTAAACATTAACATGATATCATTGCATGTTCCCTGTTCACCATGCGATCACAACTCTAGTTCAATATATTAGTTTGTGTTCTGTGTATAGCTAACCTCTGCTGAAATTGTGTTGCCAGACATATGGTACATTAAAATTAGCATGAATCGAAACTAAATTAGTAATTAAACATTGAGCTCTTGAGTATTTTGTCATGATGGCTATGAAGTGTGGCATGGGCCACAGTGTGAGTTATTGTTTCTGATGTAAACTGAATTTGTCTTTACAGTGTTCACAGCAATATTCCTCATGAAAATATGGATGAAGAGGTTGGCCAAGTGGTGTTCAGAAAAGAAGTGAGCGACAGTGAAGAAGCACCAGCAAGCACGTCTCCAGGATCATCATCCTCCGGCCCAACTGTGACAAGGTGTACTGAAAAAAAAAGAAAACGGCCAGAGACACCAGACTTCCTTGGCCGGTACCTCTTATCCAAAGAAGCCAGGGAAAGTGAGAAAGAGGAACGCAGAAGAGAGAAAGAGGAGCGCAGAGAGCAAAGAAGAGAGCAACAAAATGATGATAATTACTTGTTTGCTCTTGGCTTGATACCAGCACTAAGGAGATTGTCTCCAGTCGTACAGTCTTCGGTCAAATTAAAAATACATCAGCTGTTGCATGATGCTGAGTTTGGCCAGGCCTCTTCTGCTTTTTTCACTCAGCAGTCACCGGTGTCCTATCGTCAGGTCACCCCGCAGACCCCAACAAACTATGGCTGCTCTACAACTTGGCTACCCTAAAAGAAGTTTATTATATGCATTTTTGCATTTGCACTATTGTTATTGACTTCATTGCACTGCTGTTTTTTAATATAGAAATGTCATTGTATTTTATTAACATTCAAGAATTAGATGAATGTGTATGTGCACTACTGCAGTCATTGTGACTTATTTGCTCTACTGTTTTTTTTATATAGATATATATGCCTTTGTATTTTACTTACATTCAAGAAATGGTTGAATGTGTATGTGCACTATTGTTCACTTGCACTAGTCATTGTGACTTATTTGCACTAACTTTTCTGACTACCTTTTTTACTTTGATTATTGCAACTTGTAGTTCATTGAAAAAAATAAATGTTTATTTTTTTCAAAAGACATTGTGTGTACGTGACTTACTTGAAATTAATGTAACATATTTTGGGATTTAACATTTGTACATCTTGACCTTTTGTTAAAAATAGCTATGTGCCTAATTACAGAGTCACTGCATTTATAGGCACGTTATCAATCTACAGGAACATAACCATGTTGGGAAAGAAGATTTTAAAGAAAATGCTTATAAAAATGTTTATTACAGATACACATTTTCAAAATCACAACTTAAGTTTAGCTGTAAATAAGTGACCAAATACTTTACATTTTGCAAAAAGATTTTATAGTGTATTCAAGTTCACAGAAATTGACACACACAATAGTGGTTTTCACAGTGGGAAATGTAATCAACATGGCTCAAAATGTACAGTTTGATTTTATCTGTTCCCCAGACCATGGTTCACATGGTCATACTGCCAAGCAACCTCTCCTGCGGGCGAGTTGAAGTACTCCTTGTACAGTTCTCTGACATTCTGTGCCTCCACAGATGCCCGCTGCCCCCTACAATGTTCAAAGCCTTGTAGTGTTTGCTCACAGTCTTGGTCATCCTCTGCGGCATGATTCTGACCGTTTCCTTTCGGGCGCAAATAATTGCACAAAACACAAGCAGCTTTGACAACTTGGTCAACAACACTTGGTTGAACCTGCAAAGTTCTTCGGAAAACCCGGAAGCGTTGACTGAGTATGCCAAACACATTTTCAGAGATGCGCCGTGCCCGAGACAAACGATAATTGAAAATTCTCTTGTCTGTGGGGAGGCGGCGTCCAGGGTATGGCCGGAGGAGATATGGTTTCAGGGGAAAAGCTTCATCCGCCACAATGACATGGTTAACTTTTCCCAGCTCAGGAGCACCTGGAAGTTCATTTGTTGGGGGGACATTCAGTGTTCCATCTCTGAGTGCCTTTCCCAACACAGAATTAGCAAAGATGCCTCCATCACTGTTGCTGCCATAGCTCCCCACATCAACCACCAGGAAGCGGTAATCTGCATCAACTAAGGCCAGCAATACAACGGAGAACGTACCTTTATAATTAAAGTACAGAGAACCAGAGTTTGCAGGGGCCTGGATGTATACGTGTTTCCCATCCATGGCTCCCAAGCAGTTAGGGAAATTCCATCGTTCATGGAACCTCCTGGCTGTATTCCTCCACATCTCTTCAGTAGGCACTGGCAAATGTTCATCTCTGAGGCAATGCCACAATGCATCACAGGTTTCACTCACTATCGAAGCCACAGTTGACACACCAAGTCGAAAGCTGGACGCAATAGTGCGGTACGAGTCCCCAGTGCTCAGAAAACTGAAATAGGAATAGACAAATACTAGTTTTTAACAACGTTTCACTTAAGTTTTTACATTCATTGAAGTGAATAACAATGTAAACGAACTCACCGTAAACACACGGCCAAACGCTGTTCTGGATCGATCGGTTTACGGTAGTGTGTCTGTTCTTTTGTCAGCGAGGGAGCCAGTTGTTGAAGTAAATTTTCGAACTCACTGACGGACATTCTAAAATACCCCCGAAAACGCTCATGATACATTTTCAGCTCTTGTACCAGTCGATAAAACTCCCCATGTTCTTCTCTTCTCGTAGCTATGGGATGTATCCAATATCGGCGTCTTTTCCGGCGGCTTTCCTCATTCATCAGAATAATAAGTTCCTCATCACTGGAGCTTGAGCTGGAGCTACTGGTGCTTGAAATTTCCATGTTTTCTTTGTCTGATTTAGAAAAGCGCGTAAACATGCGCGTAAAAACTTGCTCTCTTCATCGGAGGTGAAAGCGAGTATCAGAAGCGTAAAAGTTGCGCAGCGCCACCTTGTGTACCGGGGTATTTCTGTTTTGCATTACGCGCCATCTAGTGTCAGGGAATGAATTTGCATGTTCACTCGGCTCATCGTCAGCGAAAATCGCTTGGGTGTGAACACAAAAAACGCGTTGAAAAACGCTGACGAATAACGCGCGCCGATATTCGTCCCGCTGTGTACGGGCCTTATGGCTGTTACTCTAGGTAGGGGTGATCAAATTAAATCGTTTACACTGAAAAATAACAATGCTTTAAATAATGTTATGAGATTGTTTTAAATATGAGTTAATTAACAATCGTTGGAAAGAATGATACTTTTAAACATATCACTAAACCGTCATTAGGTGTCGCCAGGCGACCGTCTTAATGAGCGAGTCATTGATTCATTCGTTCAAACGATTCCTTCGAACGACTGAGTAATTCATGAATGAGACAGGATGTTTATGGATTGGTCATTGAATCTTTGAGTCAATCGATTCGTTCAAAATGCTGAATCATTGTGTCTCTTACAGCGACAAGAGTTTAACCCTTGTTCAAGTTTAAGGCCTTGTCTTTTTGGATATATATCTTTTTTTTAAATTCCAAAATATGCATACAACCCATATTTTTTAAATGTATTGTTTGCTTTAAATTAAATTAAGATTGTATGTTTGGTAATTTAACCTGAATGAATTTAAAATGAATGTGCTATATTTCAGATCAATATATTTGTTTTCCTTAAAATTTTAACTAACACTAACTTTATTCTCATCTGAATTATAAATAATTTATTCCTGTATAAAATAAAAACACATTTGAATTTTCTTTCTTAATCAATGTAGAATGTGTAATTGAAAAATAAACAGATTAGGGCTCTGAGGACAATAAATGAAAATCAATGCGATATGGTGAATGTCCAAAAGATGGCACCCACAGACTGTTTTTAAATGGGGTTGGATAAATATTTTTTGCTTTTAAACTGTGTGTGTGTGTGTGGGGGTGAGATTTTGGTTGGGGAACAGTTGTAGGTTCCAGTTTGACAAGAGTTTATAGTTTGACAAAAGCACTTTGTTGTGTTTTATTGCGAGTGTACACACATATAAGCGTCTTCTAAATAGGCCTATGTAGCCTAAATGTAATAAAAATAATGATAATTATTATTATTTGCGTTTATTACTATAAATGAGTTCACTGAAGACAGTAATATGTTAATCATAAAATAATTTATGAATGTTTTATTTTTATAGGCCTATAACCTAACCTTGTGTTTGTGTTATATTTCTTTTTTTATATGTGAAGTCTTTTTTGCTTATTCTACTATACTGAGCTTTTTCCTCCCAAAAATGGACTTTAAAGATACAAGTAGCCTGAATGTAGTTTTTTAGAAAATCCAAGAAATTATCCATTTTAAAAAATGAGGTTTAAACACAATGCAATGCATCCCGCACCTAAACAGGAGGCCTGGTTGAATCGTGCGGGGGGAATGGCCACAAATCCGTGAGTACGGATTACAAACCCGTGAGTAGGCTACGGATTGCGAAAGCGTGGGCACGGTTTATGAATTTGTGGGTAGCCTACAGATTGCAAAAACTGAAGGCACGGTTAACAAATCTGAGAGCACGGATTAGGAACTCGTGGGCACGAATTGTTAAACCGAGGGAACAGTTTAAGAATTCGTGAGTAGGCTACAGTTTATAAACTGAGGGGACGGATTGCAAAACCGTCGCCACGGATTGTTCCCTAGACTAATATCCTAAAACGGACTAGTGGCAGACTAATATTTAATATTTCTGATGTAAAGATTTCTGTGAAACGCATAAAGTTGCACAGAAGAAATAAGCCCAATAGGACCTGCCCTGTACAGTTTAAGAATCGATAGCCATAGTAGAGGACTATTATTATTTTTTTTTTAGGACTATTATTTTGTTGAACAGACCTGAGCGACGACTGATGACGTCACATGCTCAGATTTGCTTGACCAATAAAATATTTCAAAACTAAGTATTCAGTGGCTGTTAAATTTCAAATAGTTATGTCTCTTATTTGCTTCCATACATCTAGCCTTTATTATGGATATCTATGCATAGAAGTATATTCATAGAAAAACCTCATTAATGGTTGTTTCTATGGGCCGCTGCCGTCCGCCATATTGGAACGGTCAAAGCATGTCTGTGAACACCTCTTTTACTGTCTATGGTGAACACTCGAGCAAGTTGACTGTGCATCTGCAACCGCAATTAGACGAATATCTATATCTGCAATAGACTTCAGCAGACGATTTTTGCTAAACGAACACAACATTAAAAATTAACCATAGTAAAAGTAAAAACACAAAAAAATAACATAGTAAAACTGTAATTTTGAGTTAATATAAAACACAAACCAATATTCTCACCTGTAAAGGTTATCCCATTTCTTATATTTTGGCAATTTCACAACCAAATGCAGCACAATGATTATTTTCAAAGTCCCTAAAATCTTTGTTCTTACTGTGAATGACGACACCCTCTGACGACACGCTGACCGTTCCAAAATGGCGGGTGCGGCGACGTGTCTGGAGCAGTGGAATTTGGAACTACGTATATATTGCTATAGCTCGGCTTCGCAAATGTCTTCTTCTTTCGGGCTGGTTTGGGGTTTTCCTCTGCTTACGCACATAACGCCACCTGCTGTTTCTTTTCTAACATGGATATGTGTTTGTACCATAGACTGTAAAAAAGAGTTTGTACAAACAAGAGTAGGCCTAGTAGTTAAATCACTAAATATATGGAATTACATTTGTACCAATAATAATGAACGTAACTTTTCAAGAAACTAATGCAAATATAAATTGAAACTGAATAAATATCTGTGAAACTGAAGAAAAAAATCGCAGGCAAATGTTTTGAATTCGTTTTTAATACACTGCATGTTTTGCTAACTGTTTTCACATCTTTCTTTCGCTGATCTGAATTTACAATTGTGCGCTCCCATAGTTTTCATTTATGCTTCTGAAGTTTTCGTTCGCCAATCTGGCACATCTCTCGCGGGGGCGGGGCTAGGAGCAGTGTGTTCTCATTGGCTACTGAGTTTTTGATTGACAGCTTCTTGACCAGGGGCCCGTTTCAATAAGGAGGTTCAACCAAGAGTTAAAACTTGAACTCTGAGTTGACTTACCCTGAGATGGGAAACTCTGAGTTTTCGGTTACAGAAAAGCTGAAATGAGTTAGTTCAATCAACTCTAAGTTGACTGACTCTTGAGTTAAGCGCGTGCACCACAACTATAAAGAGCCATTATCAATGGAGCGCAGATATTATGAGTCACCATGGCAACAGCGCCAGACAAAAAGAGGTCTGCATATTTCTCACCAGTAGAACTGTTTTAGCTTATGAGAAAATAGTTGCTGGAGTCAATGCTTAAGTTTACATTTTAATTACTGTTATACAGTGTTGGGTGTAATTAATTACCAAGTAATCTAAATACTGTAATTCAATTAAAGGGATTACTCTTAATTCTTCTGTAATTTAAAGTAAAATCTGATGTAATTGCATTAAATACTGCATAGACTATAGAACAATTCTGTTTAAAACAATAGTGGATTTAACATACATTTTTAAAAGGTATATTTTTAATGTTACCTTCTCCCTCTACACACTTTGGTCAATTCAAGAATAATTCATGCAATTGTATATTGTTAATTTGAAAGCATTAAAAGTGCAGTTTCTTGTCTCTCCTTGTATTGTTCAAGTGGTTCAGGTTGATATGGGATTTAGTAATTAGTAATAAGTAGACCAATACATTCTAGAGATAGAAATTATCACATTAATCTAATTACACTGTTGGAGATGTCATTTGTAGTTAGTAATTAATTTAGAGTAACTTACCCAACTGTTATAATATTAGAGATGAAACTGGAAGAACAGTAGCCTATGTTATTCAACCTAATTTTAATTTTCATGTAGGTGCAATCCTGCAGGCATTAAAAGACCGCAGCAGCTGAAAATGAAATATAAAAACATAATTTAATCAGGTAAGGCTTGAGTATATCATGGGTGTAGGCTACCTGACTTTACAAACATTTGAAATATTAAATAACTAAATAGCATCCAGCATATAGCAGTGCAGCAGCATTTTTGACATAGGTCTAATTCTGTTTTCACACAATTAAATGTTCATTTTCATTTGACTACTACTCAGCCAACAGAAAGAAGGCAGAGGCTCGCAAAACGGGGGGAGGACCTGCACCACCACCTCCACAAATGCAGAGGAGATGGCCCTGAGCCTGAATGCTGGAAGGCCAATGGCTGAGGGAATTCCTGGAGGGGCTTCATCAGAGCCAGTCACTCCCCAGGATTCAAGGGCCTTCATAAAATTTAAGAGGTGCTGAGCAAATGTTATTTTTTATATAGCTATTTTTGATATTTCCATTTATTTTACTTTGGGTTGGGTTTTTTGTTGGTCCCAACAGATTCTGATTGTAATATCTGTCTTTTGGAGCCTCCCAGGCAGTTGTAAGTACTCAACACACCAAACATTATGACAAATAGTATTATAAAGTTTACTCAATCAAATGCTCATCTTTACAGGACGATGGGGATGAAGAAACTACCTCTGTATGCCTCTTTGTGGCAGCAGAAACTATGTTAATATTATGTCTACATCAAACAATCTACACATTCACATTTCTTCACATTTTTATGTGGAGTAACCTATAGAATCTAAGTTCCCAGATAGCATGTAATCATTGAAACAATGTTGACTCAGTGTTGATGCGTCAACGCTAATTGCATTGAATTAACGTTACAAAGTAATGTTGCTTTAGTATCACTCTTGCACCCTCAGTTAATGTTGAAATAATGTTGGGAATTCAACCAAAAATCAATGGTAATACTATTGATTCAACATTACAAAGTGATATTTTATCAACATCACTTTTGCACCCTCAGTTAATGTTGAAATAATGTTGGGAATTCAACCAAAAATCAATGGTAATACTATTGATTCAACATTACAAAGTGATATTTTATCAACATCACTTTTGCACCCTCAGTTAATGTTGAAACTATGTTGAACAAAAAATCAATGGTAATGCTATTGAATCAACGTTACACTATGATTGATTATACATCACTGCTGTTGAATCAATATTGAAATTAACAAAAATAACCAATGGTAATATTGTTGAATCAACGTTACACTATGATGTTGAATCTACATCACTGCTGTTGAATCAATATTGAAATTAACAAAAATAACCAATGGTAATATTGTTGAATCAACGTTACACTATGATTGATTCTATATCACTGATGCTGAATCAATATTGAAATTAACAAAAATAACCAATGGTAATATTGTTGAATCAACGTTACACTATGATTGATTCTATATCACTGATGTTGAATCAATATTGAAATTAACAAAAATAACCAATGGTAATATTGTTGAATCAACGTTACACTATGATTGATTCAATATCACTGATGCTGAATCAATATTGAAATTAACAAAAATAACCAATGGTAATATTGTTGAATCAACGTTACACTTTGATTGATTCTATATCACTGATGCTGAATCAATATTGAAATTAACAAAAATAACCAATGGTAATATTGTTGAATCAACGTTACACTATGATTGATTCTATATCACTGATGCTGAATCAATATTGAAATTAACAAAAATAATCAATGGTAATATTGTTGAATCAACGTTACTATGATGTTGAATCTAAATCACTGCTGTTGAATTAACACTGAAATTAACAAAAAATAATCTTTGGTAATATGGTTTGATCAATGTTACAATGTGATGTTGATTCTAAATACATTTTGTTGAAAGACTGAAAAGGAATGTATGGTTGCGGAGAGTTTGGGTTACGGAGAGTTGTGAGATTATGGTTTTCTAACACCTACTCCCGTGTAATGGAAATCATTATGAACATCAGCTATGCTAATTATTTCCCATCTGCCTTTCTGCTGTTATCTCGGGACGCTTGTCCCGAGAAAAATGGCGTTCGTAGGCTCCAGTTTGGTATCCTGCCTCTCACGGGGATTTCGGATGCCTCAACGCCTGTGATGAGAAGACCAACGCCTGTGAAGAGACGACTCAACGCCTGCGAAGAGACGACTCAACGCCGGCGATATGTTATCCCCTAAATATTACATGATTAACTAAATGTATTTTTTCCAGGTACTCTCTGATATGGACTTACTGTAAAGCTTCTTTAAAACCCTATGATTGTTAGCCAGAGGAGAACTGGCCCCTGACTAGCCTGGGTTCTCCCAAGGTTTTTTTCTCCATCCAATCTGATGGAGTTTTGGTTCCTTGCCACTGTCGCCTTGCTTTTGGCTTGCTTAGTTGGGGATATTTAATATTCAACAATATTATTGAACTGTGTTGTACTACTTTCATGTTATCACTGTGAAGCTGCTTTGATGCAATCTGTATTGTGAAAAGCGCTATATAAATAAATGTGACTTGACTTGACTTGACTTGAATGTCAAACAATGTTGCCATCTGTTGTACCAATTAATGTTGAAACAACATTAATATTTCAATCACACTTCAATGGTGCGTCAACAAATTCCTGACCATTTCAAAATTTGTCGAAAACCTTTTAAAATATAAAAGACACCTTTCCAGCAGTTGAGTCAATTTATTTTATTCAATCAATCAATGACAACAAATATATTAAAATAACATTTTTTTTTTAAAGAAAGGGGGAGAAATAGGACAAAAGCATTTCAACCTTTAAAAATAAAATTGGCTTCAGAAGTCTGATGTCATCATAACTACAGGTCCAGCGGTTCAGGTTTTTAAAAATCTGTCTTGCATCATCAGATTCTGCCTCTTTTCCTTTGAGTTCTCTGGAATCTGAAAAAGAAAGCATGATGTTACTCAAGAACGAATCAATTCAGTTGTCATACATACAGTCACATTCAATAATGTTAATATACTAAACACAATATGAATCACTTTTTTTTTTAAGTCACTGAAAACAAAATATTCTAACTATGATTATAGTGTCGTAAAATTCTGTTTATTTATTTCTATGAATGCTTTAATATCAAAAGAAAACACTAGCAGGGGTGTCGGATTTTATCTCCAGCCCTAATTAAACACACCTGAGGCAGTTAATCAAGGTCATCAGATCAATGAACACTTCAGGTGCTGGAGCTAAACTCTTCATGAAGAGGAACAAACACCTCTGAGCTATAGCCATTAAATTTCTCAGTTAATTTTCTGTGAAACTACAGCATTCAAATAACACTTTTATCTTGTAGAATAAAAAAAGATCTTAGTTTTTTTCAATGAAAATTTCTTTAAAGAGATAGTTCAGCCCGAAATGAAAATTCTGTAATCATTTACTCACCCTCAAGTTGTTCCAAACCTGTATGAGTTTCTTTCTTCTTTTGAACACAAAATAAGATATTTTAAAGAATGTCGGTAACCAGAAAGTTGACGGTGGCCATTGATTTCCATAGTAGGAAATAAATACCATGGAAGTCAATGGCTAACATCAACTGTCTGGTTAACGACATTATTCACTCTATCTTCTTTTGTGTGCAGCAGAAGAAAGACATTCATAAAGGTTTGGAACAACTTGAGGGTAAATAAATGATGACATAATTTTAATTTCAGGCTGAACTATCTCTTTAAAGCTGCAGATTCTCCGTATGTAGACCCCAATCTCTTTAAATATCACAAAATAGCCATGTCAGTCACTTTCTTACGGAGCCCCTAAAGGGACGTGGTGGTGGAAATCTTTTTAGGATGGGAGATTTTTTTTTTTTCAATCTTTTGCGTTCCCTCGCAAAACTTTTGCGTTCCCCCGAGAAACTTTGCGTTCCCTCGCAAAACTTTTGCGTTCCCTCGCAAAATGTTTGCGTTCCCTCGCAAAGTTATTTGCGTTCCCACGCAAAAGTTTTGCGTTCCCACGCAAAAGTTTTGCGTTCCCTCGCAAAGATATTTGCGTTCCCACGCAAAACCTGTTGGCAGCTCGGACAGACACTTCCTGCATGTCCCGCTGGCAGTGTTTCAGAGCTCCGACGTTAATGGAGCGTTTCATAGTGTTTGAACTTGGACTCTAATATAAAGAAATGCGGTCAGTGCTTAACTTAATGTGTTCAGTGAAGTTGGCAATATATTCACATGCTATTCGAACTTCCCGGATCAATATTCTTGAGCTAAACGTTGTTAAAACACAAACGACACCTATTTACAATCACAGTAACCTAGACAACGAGATACAACCCAATTCTCCTCAAAACGAGCTTTATAATATAAATGTCTTTAACCGGCGAGACAAGTCCGAATAAGGGACCGTCTGCAAAGTGCAAATCCCAAAACCCTTCTGCACATTTTATATGATTTAACATATTCAATAGCTTCACTGTGATACAATGTAGGCTACTGTCACCAAATTCAGTTCCAATAACTTTACCCTTTTTAGAAAAAATATTCAGTAACTTCACACTGTTATAGGCTACAGTGTAATGCCATCAAATTCAGTAAGCAAATATAATGCAAATGCTACGGTTGTAACTATTATGTTAGCTGCGTACAGTAGCCTACCAATATAATTTGTGTAAAGAATAGGCCTACTTATTTTTTTATGTGCAATTACTTCCCAAACTAAGTGTTGTATAACCAACATTAGAGCACTGATGTGTGAACTAAATTTGTTGTGTTACAGTGAAGTTATTAAATATTTTTTTATATATAATATAAAATGTGCAGAAGCAGTGCAGTATGACCAGTGAGTTTACCATTGATGTGTAAACTGAATTGGGTGGTTTGTAACATTGAAGTTAATGACTATTTTTATATTTTTGACTATGAGTTGATGCTGTAGTCGTTTTTGGGGTTATATTGCACTTTGCAGATGGTCCCTTCGGACTCAGCCGCCTGCGTGCTCATAGAGATCCATTTATATATTATAAAGCTCGTTTTGAGGAGAATTGGGTTGTATCTCGTTGTCTAGGTTACTGTGATTGTAAATAGGTGTCGTTTGTGTTTTAACAACGTTTAGCTCAAGAATATTGATCCGGGAAGTTCGAATAGCATGTGAATATATTGCCAACTTCACTGAACACATTGAGTTAAGCACTGACCGCATTTCTTTATATTTGAGTCCAAGTTCAAACACTATGAAACGCTCCATTAACGTCGGAGCTCTGAAACACTGCCAGCGGGACATTAAACAGGAAGTGTCTGTCCGAGCTGCCAACAGGTTTTGCGTGGGAACGCAAATATCTTTGCGAGGGAACGCAAAACTTTTGCGTGGGAACGCAAATAACTTTGCGAGGGAACGCAAACATTTTGCGTGGGAACGCAAATATCTTTGCGAGGGAACGCAAAAGTTTTGCGAGGGAACACAAAGTTTCTCGGGGGAATGCAAAAGTTTTGCGAGGGAACGCAAAAGATTGAAAAAAAAAAATCTCCCATCCTAAAAAAAATTCCACCACCACGTCCCTTTAGGGGCTCCGTACTTTCTTAATAAACACTAGATGTTTTTTTGTTATTGTGTTTCAGTGGAAACAAGCTAAACTGAATGAAAATCAGTTATTTCTCAAATTTAATACAGATTCAGGAATATGAATGATTACCTGATTAAGCAGTGATAAGATACAGGATATCATCAAGTGCCAGGTCAGGTGATTATGCTGTCGACTACAACTCAAGTGTATGATCAATGTCAGCATTATCAGGAGGGTGCTTTTTTAATTGTCCATCTTCATCTGCCTTCACTCCTACTAAAGGAGCAATGTGTTCTGCATGCAAGCACTGACCGATACAAGACATGGGCTATGTTAATATTCTTGCTCATGTTCATGTCTCTTGCACCTTAAGAAATCTGTTAAATGACATAACTTTATTCAGGAAATTCCTAATAAACTTTACTAAAGCAAGATGCATTTTTTAAGAACGTAGAAAAATAGATGCTTTATTCAAACACTATAATAACTTTATAATCTAATTACAGTGAGTAACAACACAAATGAAACGCACATAAGCATGCAAAACAAAGGAACAGAGAAATAAGGTAGATGCACCATTGTTTGTTCTTCTTCTTCTTCTTCTTCTTTCAAGTTTAATGGCAGTTGGCAAACCAAACTTTAATGGTGCATTCCCGCCGCCTACTGGATTGGAGTGTGGATAACGTTATGGTAGTAATGACCTAAATCCTGTTAATTAAATGAGTATCTTTTAAAAAATGAAATAGTAATTCATATTTTTTAAATTGCTTTGGACCATTCCCTAATAATGCTTTGATAGAAAAAACTTCAATTTCCATTTCTTTTAACCCTCTGGGGTCGGCGGTCTCGCCGGCGATACCAGCTCACTTTTTTCCTTATCAGTGCAAAAGAGACTCAAATTACTCTGTTGATTTTGATCTTACATATAAGTGTTGTACATCATTCGATCCTGTTAAGTTTGTATTTTTTTTGTGGAACCTCACAATAAAAACAAAGTGTTGTGCTTTTCGCCTAATAAAGAAAAATAAACATGATGCGCGTTCTCTCTGTCAGTGAAGTCCATTCTGAAACGCGTCCGAAAAATGAACTGTAACTCTGCAAATACTCAGTCAAACAGGTATACAGGCACACAGGCATGAAGCCTGAATTATCTTCTTTTAAATTAAGTAGTTTATATAAAAAACAATTTTTCTCATTTTATGTAATCTGTACGAAAAGAGAGAGATGATAGTCGTTCTCGTCTCAGCTCATTAAAGTTAATTTGACCACGCCCACGGAGCGCGCGCTCTATTCAAACACAAACGCTCTGAGGCGGCGATCCACGCCCACATCAGCTGGATAACCCACCGAAAGAGACTCATATTTACGACGCTGTGAGGAATAATACTATCTTAATAATAATCCTGGAAAAAATTACCTCAGAAGTGGAAGTAGTTTCATTTGGAGGAGCAACGGATCCAGCTGAGAAGGTACATTCTTTATTTTCAAGTGCTTTGTTCTAATCGCGAAATGGAATAGTGTCTGTAAACAAAAAGACTGTTTGAATATGAATCGCATTTTTGTGTGTGAATGAATGAACAGCTTTTACCTAACTATATTCCAATACTGAGATGAGTAAAAATCGACTGAAATATGTTGAAACAAAATATTTTGTATAAGCAACGTATTAATATGTCCTAATCATAAAAACGATATGTTACATATGAAAGACAAGATGTCGTTTTTACTGTAAAATACTGCCACATCAAATAAGCTTGTTTGCTAAGATGTTATTATAGTGTTTGTTCGATTGTAGGCTATATTCAAACTAATTAATCCGCAACTGTGAAATATGTATGATAAAATGTATACTTTAGTATATACAAAGAAAGATTACATTTGAAATATAGTTAAAATTTTAATTGTTGTTGTAATTGTAACCTTTTTATTAAAATAGCAAAAATATATGTAGGCTACATATAAATAAATCTTAGGTAAATCTTAAAAGCTCAATATAAGCCTCCTCTTTAAATTATTTGTATTGTGTTTTATTAGTGACACATTTGGGATATATTCCCAAACTTTCTGTAAAAACAGTATGAGAATTAACTGCACAATTACTAGAAATGTTTACATTTGTGTAGCAACATTGAGAATGTACCAAACACAATTGAAGCTTTCAGACATAACCAAACACAAGATGCTGCATATTCCAGATTATCCCCAGGCACTGGAGCTAAGAGACCCTTTTGTTGTTTAACTAAAGGAAGAACGTTGTCAATGTTTTATAATTTGGCAAGAACAGATCTGTTCAGAAATGGTGAAACAAGAAGCCTTTCTTTAAGGACCAAGGTCTCATGATATGCGAACTAAACTCTCACGTGGTACACACCACGGATGTGACAGATGCGGACCATAAGGATACCCACACACACACACACATAAGGACTTTCTTACATATCAAAATCCATAAAACTCTTCCCAGGACAATTCTCGATGGACTTTGATTATATGTTGTTTCTACAATATATGTGTGTGTCTCTCATATGCTTAAATGCCATACAATTCATAATTGTTATAAATATTAGGTGTGTGAGTGAAATTGTGCGTTGTTTCCTGTCAACAAGATCGTATTTTTAATTCAAAAGGATGGTTGGATTTGAAATCTGTGTAAAATGTTTTGTATTCTTATAATAGTAATAATGTCTAAACTGTTGCCTCTTGTTCTCTCTGCTAAGGCCTGCAGAACAATGAGACCACAGATGACACATGATTCGCGATGAGAGAAGGGGGGGGGGGGGGGGGGGATTTGGTAGAATAGACCCCCTTTTCAAATAACCATATAGTATCTTATTGTCCGAATTCCAAATTCCTCCTGGAGGCGGGACAAACATTTTGAGTTTAAAATCTTAGACCCGAACACAGAATAGCTCTCTGAACGCTCTCTGGAAAAGCTCTCTGGACTCGCTCTCTAAGCTCTTTCGGCAGAACAAGCCGGATGGAGCCGACGATGGTTATAGTAACCATGTAGACGCAGAGACAAATGACCCAAATCAAGATATGGGTTAAAACAGATTTAATTGAAGCCATCTCGTCTCACTTTCCTTTCTTTTCTTAGTTTGTTTCTTTTCCGTTAAAAGTCTCGGTTCTAAGTTAAGTGTTGCTGCAAAGTTTCGTTTTAACGTTTCAACTGCAAAACCAGCTTTCAACTTCAAAGACTTTCATTCATCCGCGCCAACACACCACGTGACTGGCGGTCCAAAGTCTATCCAGGCACACGAGAAGATCAGCCAAGCAACGGACCGGGGAACCCCCTTCAGGACAAAAGGGAACCCCAAAGCAAGGACAAGCAAGTACCTCCAGACTTTTAACTGAACTGGTGATTTTAATATCAAATTGAATTACCCGCCTAAGAAACGATAAAAGGGTGAAATTAATTATTGATGGTTCGTTCAGGTCATGTCTTTTAAGTGCATATAGAAACTTGGGATCTCATCTAACTCCTAAAACTCAGTCTTCCTCACTCTCTGTCTTTCTTCAACTTGTATGAATGCGTGTGCGTGTGTTTGTGTTATATTAGTTTTATGTGTGTTAGTCATAGGCTTATAATCAATAAAGTATTGTTTGTATTTGAAAAGAGAAGCATTACTTGTGTTATGTGCTTACCGATTTATTGTCTTGAACTTCGATCTGTTACCTATGCTTTGACCCTTGATTTATTTCTTGATTTAGCTGTTAGCTGGGAATTAGTTTTTCTTGGCCAAGAAGATATTATATTTCCTAGAATTAATAATTGTTTATGCTTTCCGTTCATTGGATGAACTGATAAACTGATCATATTATTGATTTTGCTACAGTAAATTCTGAAAATAATTCAATTATTAATTATTGATCATAATCTGTTATGAATAATAATTAATTATATTTATACGTGCGTACAATCGCTACATTATTTATGGTGGAGAATGCGGGCAGTTTAACCTAAATTGTAAGCATATACCAAGTAATTTATCTTTTCATATTGTGCGGATGAGAGATCCGAACCTGCGAAAGTCTGTGTGTGACGGATGGAGAGCGCGCAGCGCGCGCCCTGTTTGAATGAATCTGCTGCTTGAGAGACGCACCCCTGAGAGAGCTGTTAATCTAGTCTTTCTGCCTCCATATATGTTATTTTTCAACTGCAGTAAAATAACCCAAGATATAAAATATCACACAACAATAAGGTGAGAATTGAGCGTGTTCCTCAATTTCTGAAATACCTTGATTATAGCTTACCGACGTCTGCGTGTTCCAGCGTCTGTCAAAGCTATACATGTGTGTGTATCAGCCAGAGAGCTTAACGAAATTATACTGCAGTAATTAAAATAACTATAGGCCTATAAGAATGATTATTCTCCTCACAGAGCGATGAGCGTGTTCCTCATCTAACGTTATATATATTTTTATCCGATTTACAGTGCGTGTTCCACTGCGACCCGTGATAAACATAGAAGCAGTTATATTTATCTGATTGTCAATGCGTGTTCCATTGCAATCCTAGTAATAAACAGCTGTTTGTCGATGTTTGCTTGTATGTTTGTGCCTGTTCAATGAATTCTCGGGTAAACACTGCGTGTGTCCGAATGTAATTGAATAAGAGTAATTTTAAAATTGTGTTCAAGTAAAGCTTGACGTGGAACTTAACCAACAGTTAACGTTAAGAACCCTGTTGTTCGTGTGCTCAGATAAACTTGCACAGAGACGATCCGCCGAGGTCGCCATCGTTCCATCTATTATAACGCAAAGCTGTCGCTTGCTTAAAGTTAATATCACTCTTAACAAACTGAGTGAACCCCACGTCGTAAAACCAGCTAAAGCTACGAGTGGTGTATTTTTGGTACAGTTTGAATATGATCGACTGTTACTGTACATGCATATTCTATGAACATTGTTGAAATGCGCCGACATTTCATGTAACATGCGTAACTGTTTCCTAACTGTTGCAATTCACATGTTTACCCACTAGCGTTCGTTTCGTTGCCATAGTTACGATCGTGACACGGAAGTCTTAACCAACGCTTCCGGGGGAACTCTGACCTCTCGCATGATCAGAGCCACAGTGTAAACAAACCCTTTTGGTGGCTAAGCTAGCTAGCCCTTTGCCAGCTAACCAAAGCAGTTGTTTACAGTGAGGCCTATATGCTAACGCCTTTAGCATTATTTACGGTTATCAGTAGTATTAACCTCAATGGTTAAATACAGTGTCTGTTTTAACAACGTTAAAGTGATTTAACAACTTTACACCTGTTGGTCTTTTCTTCTGTCTTATTTACCTTTCCCATATCTTACTTAACCCATATTTTCCGTGAAAAGGAAGTCGTTTGCAATTATTAATTCCTTTACCTCCATTTTACTTGAAAAAGGAAATGCTGGTTTATGATTATTAATTGTCAAGTTCGAATTTGATTTTTTTTTTTAAGGGAATTATTAAATTAAAATTTAAATCCTATTTCTCTTAACAGGTAATTTCTAATGATTTCTCGATTTATTTTTAATAAATCTAATTTCATAATTTCTAAATTTCTCTTTTAGATCTAATCACAGGCGAATAAGTCTTAAACTTTGAAAGTTAAGAACTTATTCCACCAACATTTCCCCTATTACAAAATATTGTTAGACTCATACTTGCTTCTTATTGTTATTGCGTTGTATCCTCCTTTTCTCATTTATTTCAGTTGTGGTTATAAACTTAACCATTCTATTTTACTTATTCATTTACCCCTTTATTTAATTTCCCTTTCTTATTTTGTCCACTATCATTATTACTTTCTTTCATCTTCATTACCTCTTCCTTTTTGCTTGGAAGTGACACACCTGAGCCTCAATAGGAGACATTGGTATCTCACTACGAGTTTCAAATAAATCAGAGATAACCCTATCTTACAAAAGTTTATTTGTGAATGTTTAGTTGTTTGGCAACTGTCAATTCTATACTCGTAGTTCGACAAAGGCTCCAGCCATTTGTGGATCCAATCTCCTTCCCTCCTTTCCCTTCTCACATCTTTCCTGTGCTGTCCTGCTTTATTTCATCCCATTCTTCGCACTTGTAGGGAACACACCTGAGAGAACCATCGATCGATTCAAAAGAAAGAGAAAGACAATCTTTCCAAAGAAATCATTAGGTATTTGATTTTTAATCAAACCCCCTCTGTTCTCCATACTCTCCCTGCATCTGTTTACGCAATTTACAATTTGACATCTCATCCAAGATCAATTAACAGAGACAAGTGTTGAGCAACCGTCGCCTTCAAAGCATCCCTGCTGTAAGCGGCCCAACTGACGGTGTGTGGTGTCAATCCTGTCAAACTCAGAAAAGAGGTATCAGCATTATTATTGTATTATTTTTCGTTGTAAACATAAACAATAATATTGTTTACCTTTCTGGAAACAGATTCTCTTTAATAGGAAGCATTTACGAGAAAAATAATATCTCTCCTAGTTGAGAATTTTCTTTCTTGTTCTTTTTTTTTTTAATTGGTTTTTAACCTCTTTCTCTCTTTTTCCCTTACTCAGTTGAGTGACGTAGTCCTCACATCACGAGCTGAAACCAGCTTTTCATTGATAGAAAATATTTATAAAAAATATTTATCCCATTGAAAAAAAAAACCTTTTACAAATTGAGATTTGTTTTAACCTTTTTCTCTCTCTTTCCCTCACTCAGTTGAGTGACGAAGTTTCCCCATCACTAGCCTACCTGCCTACACTGAGACCAACATGTAGACATTACAACATTTCACTATTAGTGTATCGTCACTGAAACGACACTTAGCTGTTCAACCACATATAGGCCTACCTTCCACACAGGTCTGTGTCAGTCTCTTCACCCAGCGTGCCAACATGTCGTGGACGACGAACCCCAGTGCCCAAAGGGACGACGTGGACGCCTGGCTCAGAGGCATTACAGACTGCCTCACACCAAAGACAATTGAACTGTTATTATTTTTAATAATAATCATAATTCTGAGAAGATTCCTGACACATGATTCAAGCCAGAACCACAACCACATGGAACTAACCAAAATAACCTGTTCCTTAAGCAATGCCTTCACAGCCCAGCTGAAACTAAGCGACAAGCACATCACCCACCTTCAGGAGGAGCTGACACGTGCCCAAAGCCGCATAGACAAGCTTGAAGTGAAAGTCCAGGATGACTCCAAGACCACCGAGTTCCTGAGAGAGCTGATGCACACTCAACACTGCAAAGACCAGCTCAAAGGTGAAGCTCAAGACAAACTCAAAGTGTCCGACGAAGCAGAGCAAGAAACAAAGACACAAGTTGACAAGCTCCAAGAAGCCCTTGCAGTCACTGAACGTGACAAACAAGAGTTAAAGACTGTCCAGAAACACCTGGTAAACCAACTCCAGTCTGCTGAACATCAGTTAGAGAAAGCCAAAGCTGACATTGAAAGTAAGAACTCTAAAATCACTGCTCTGAAAGACCACCTGGAAAGGTGCAGCGCTGAAATGGACCATCTGACCCAACAGCGAGATGACGCCAACGACGAGCTCTACGCGGTCAGAGATGAACTCCAGCACATTTTCCAACAGAAACCAGAGCCAAGAAGGGAGAGACCTCCCTCAGCATCACCCCTGCTGAGCAGAACAGAGTCCTCCATCCAAGAACTGGCATACAGTGAAAGAAGTGAATGGCCACAACCAAAAACGTCACAGGCCTTCACCACAGAACTCTTCCCTGCTAACAAACGAAGAGAGCTCACCCAGGCAGACTCCAAAGCTGCACAGGGGATGACCTTTAAAGATCTCAACCAGCTGGTGAAGAATATCACTCAGCTCAACCCGAACTCCACAGAGGGTCCCGACATCCAGACCTACATCAGAGATATCGACATCCACCTAGAGGTGAGACCACATATGACTGACAGAGACAGATTCTACCTCCTCAGATCCACATCCAGTCCAGAGGTACGAAGCTTCCTAGACAGACAACCTGCTCATGTCAAGTCAAACTACCAGCTGCTATGTGAGACACTGATTAAAGAATTCACAGGCCCAGAGTCGGAACACGGTGTGTTAATCGCTATGGAAACCAAACAAGGTCGACAAGAGACTCCCCAAGCCTACTACCACCGCTTTCGACAAGCCTACTTAGGTGCACATAACAAACCTGAACTTGAAGAGGATGTGAACTTCAAAACCCTCTTCCTGAGAAACCTGCACCCCGGATTGAGTCATCATCTTGGCATCATGGCCTGTCCAGGCACAATGACAATTCAACAGCTACGTGACCTGACACACAAGGCCTACATCAAACAAAAGATGAACTCAAAGAAAGGTTTGAAAACATCCACTGTTTCAAACTCCATCAGCCAAGACACAAGCCTTGCACTGGAAGACACCCAGTGGCATGACAATACCACAGTCCTTCGTAAGGAGCACAGAGAACGTGACTCCCATGCCGATGACACCTACCACACTAACCGCATGGAAATGCCATGGGACCAGCCACGCTTCTCAAGTAACCCACAAGAAGGAAACCACTGGAAACCTAACTGGACATCCAAAGGCCATCAACCAAGGCATCCAAAAGCACTCCATGTGGGTACTCAACAACGAAACCCACCTTGGCACCACTCAGTTAAACACAGCACTGAGTATGCCCAAGAACCAGACAGTTTACCCTCAGAAGACACGGAGCAACTAATGAGGCAACTGAAAGTGTTCATCGGAAATGAGGTAAACATGGATGACGAACAGGATGGCGATGGAACGGAAGACCACCGTTTCATCTGATACACCTTCATAATGAACATGAAGACCACTTGTTCTACAACAACACAGAACAAAGTGGCCTCTCACAGTCAACCACTGACAAACACCCAGAGGTACCAGAAAACACCATCCTGGCTACCCATCACTCATAAAGAAACCACCAAACGAGCTCCAAACTCAAGAACCATGTGTGTGCTACAGCAACAACAGTATGCACAGAAGGTCAGAAAGTCTGTCACAACCAGAAGGCATCATCGGAGGAATGCAACAACGGAGACCAAGTTTCGCACTACATCTTCACACATCCTTGCCAAACTACCTCCCAATGTCTGCCAGAGAACTTCCTGCCTTACTGGATTGACCCCCAGCAGATCACAGAAGATCCCTTGTCCAAGGCAAAGATGCAACAAGCTCATCAAAGCTAAGCCATCAAGCAAAGGGGGGAGCAAAACAGACTGAAACAGATCTGACCATACATACATACATACATACATGCACTACACGACACCCCTAACATACTCACTTACATACAGAAGTTAACCACCTCTACCGTGCAAAACATTCAACAAATATGTTTTCCCCCACAGGTAGAAACTAACTTCAGAAACTAGCTTAACAACTTAGCTACACTTACCATAGGAAACATGGTAACTACCCATCCAACAAGTACACCTGAGAACACCTCTCACTACATCATGATACCTGACACCTGCGCAACCGTAGTTATAAATCATATCAGGAACACTCAACTGCTTTGTTTTGTTTTACTTCTTCCTTCCTTTCCTTTTTCTTTTATTAGGTAAAATGCCTGTCCACCCCATAAGGGTCAAGGTCACAATAATAGGATTGACACACCACTCCTATATTTGTAAGTCACCTTAAAACGAATGTGAGCCAGAGAACTCCCTGCATCATTCGTATCACAAATTGAAAGGTAAATTGGTCTAAACCTAGAACAATTTAGAAGAGAATAAAACAAACAAATCAAATTTAGTCACAAAGTTGATCAATTACCGTACCAAAACAAACTAGAATAACGGTCCTAAAATTGAACTAAACTTTATTCAACGTGATTGACTATTTTGAGAGAGTGAACCTGTTTAGGCCTAGATAATCTAATGCCCTGCACCAGTAAAGTGACCAGTCATGGAGGTGTTGTCTTGTTGTTTGCTGTGTGTGTTTGCTTCCTCTACCCGTTTCTCCAGCGTTCAATGATGTCTTCTCCTCAACCCATCATCGACCGAAGGGGGGATATGTAGCAACATTGAGAATGTACCAAACACAATTGAAGCTTTCAGACATAACCAAACACAAGATGCTGCATATTCCAGATTATCCCCAGGCACTGGAGCTAAGAGACCCTTTTGTTGTTTAACTAAAGGAAGAACGTTGTCAATGTTTTATAATTTGGCAAGAACAGATCTGTTCAGAAATGGTGAAACAAGAAGCCTTTCTTTAAGGACCAAGGTCTCATGATATGCGAACTAAACTCTCACGTGGTACACACCACGGATGTGACAGATGCGGACCATAAGGATACCCACACACACACACACATAAGGACTTTCTTACATATCAAAATCCATAAAACTCTTCCCAGGACAATTCTCGATGGACTTTGATTATATGTTGTTTCTACAATATATGTGTGTGTCTCTCATATGCTTAAATGCCATACAATTCATAATTGTTATAAATATTAGGTGTGTGAGTGAAATTGTGCGTTGTTTCCTGTCAACAAGATCGTATTTTTAATTCAAAAGGATGGTTGGATTTGAAATCTGTGTAAAATGTTTTGTATTCTTATAATAGTAATAATGTCTAAACTGTTGCCTCTTGTTCTCTCTGCTAAGGCCTGCAGAACAATGAGACCACAGATGACACATGATTCGCGATGAGAGAAGGGGGGGGGGGGGGGGGGGGGGGGGGGGGGGGGGGGATTTGGTAGAATAGACCCCCTTTTCAAATAACCATATAGTATCTTATTGTCCGAATTCCAAATTCCTCCTGGAGGCGGGACAAACATTTTGAGTTTAAAATCTTAGACCCGAACACAGAATAGCTCTCTGAACGCTCTCTGGAAAAGCTCTCTGGACTCGCTCTCTAAGCTCTTTCGGCAGAACAAGCCGGATGGAGCCGACGATGGTTATAGTAACCATGTAGACGCAGAGACAAATGACCCAAATCAAGATATGGGTTAAAACAGATTTAATTGAAGCCATCTCGTCTCACTTTCCTTTCTTTTCTTAGTTTGTTTCTTTTCCGTTAAAAGTCTCGGTTCTAAGTTAAGTGTTGCTGCAAAGTTTCGTTTTAACGTTTCAACTGCAAAACCAGCTTTCAACTTCAAAGACTTTCATTCATCCGCGCCAACACACCACGTGACTGGCGGTCCAAAGTCTATCCAGGCACACGAGAAGATCAGCCAAGCAACGGACCGGGGAACCCCCTTCAGGACAAAAGGGAACCCCAAAGCAAGGACAAGCAAGTACCTCCAGACTTTTAACTGAACTGGTGATTTTAATATCAAATTGAATTACCCGCCTAAGAAACGATAAAAGGGTGAAATTAATTATTGATGGTTCGTTCAGGTCATGTCTTTTAAGTGCATATAGAAACTTGGGATCTCATCTAACTCCTAAAACTCAGTCTTCCTCACTCTCTGTCTTTCTTCAACTTGTATGAATGCGTGTGCGTGTGTTTGTGTTATATTAGTTTTATGTGTGTTAGTCATAGGCTTATAATCAATAAAGTATTGTTTGTATTTGAAAAGAGAAGCATTACTTGTGTTATGTGCTTACCGATTTATTGTCTTGAACTTCGATCTGTTACCTATGCTTTGACCCTTGATTTATTTCTTGATTTAGCTGTTAGCTGGGAATTAGTCTTTCTTGGCCAAGAAGATATTATATTTCCTAGAATTAATAATTGTTTATGCTTTCCGTTCATTGGATGAACTGATAAACTGATCATATTATTGATTTTGCTACAGTAAATTCTGAAAATAATTCAATTATTAATTATTGATCATAATCTGTTATGAATAATAATTAATTATATTTATACGTGCGTACAATCGCTACATTTGATATTATACAATTTGCAAGCACAATTTGAAAAATAAATAAATAATTGGAACTGTGAACCAATTTTGTATTATATAGGCATATATATATATATATATATATTGTCATTGCATTCTTGTGGCTCAGTGACACACCTGAATGAAAGGGTCATTAGTATGCAGCCCCATTATGCGCTCATTATGCGGGCCCATTGTCTTCTCAGGTGTGAATCACAGCAGGTCACACCCCTGCGCATATTGCCTTTCCAAACAAAAAGTGTCATTTTTAAATTTAAACCAATCTATTGTTTTATGTGAATGATAAGGCAGGATGATTTTCAGATCATTTTGAAGAAAAAACTCTAGGCGACAACATCCATTAGTCAAAAGTCTTGTGGACAAATATTTAGTATGTGTTTTGTGGTCTTATTTCAGAAACTTTAAGTTTTAGTTTTTTCAATAACCACGCATAAACAATATTCTCTCAAAAATACAAACATGTACATACATGTTGATAACACATTATGGTAGCCCTGTTTGTGGTAAATAGAGTGTAATTACACCTTTGCCAGTAATTTGTTTATAAGCAACTGAAAAAAGCACAAATGTCAGAGTATGTCAAAACATCTCAAGGACCCCAAAAACACCTTGGACCCCAGAGGGTTAATACTTGAAATAATTTAAATCTTTCTCTCGCATAAGCCTCACATTCCAATAATACATGTTCCACTGTTTCCATTTTTCCGGAACTACATTTGTCACAATATCCAGTCTGGTGTTTCCCAATCCTGGCCATACTTTGATTTAGTAAACAATGGCCAATACTCATTCTTGAAATTATAACATCCCTCCTCCTATTACCAAAATTTCTCCTTTCTAAACCAACTGTTCCTTGAATTTTGCACCATTGTTTGAAACTGTGCTAGAGAAGTCATGTAAGTATGTCAGGTGCTTCAACAAACAAGAGGTCTGTATAGGATGCACCTGTTTTCTCTCTAATGAGGAAGCATTAGACTACTGAAAAGTGCACATGCAAAAACAAAATGGGCGTTTACCAATCAGTGGCCAATTTCAAACTACAATACAGGTAAATGTTTTTCAACCATTTTTCAACAGACTTGCTAAAATCATGAAGGCCCACCCCTAAACCAAGCCCACAGTGGATTAGAGCAAATCGGGTAAAGCGGTTGAAAATGCCCATTGTGGTTTGAAAACGCCCCACTGATCGAGAAACACCCACTAGTGTTCTGCAGAGATACGCCTGAATGATCTTGTGCTTATCAACTAGAAATCACTGTTAGTTCAATGTCACTGTCTCCACCCATGTGTGTTGTTGGCTTTCATCAAATTTTCAATGCTGATCCAGCACACTTTAAACATTGAAATGTCAATCTCAACCAAAATGATGGTTTAGATCAAAACTCAACATTGTATCAATGTCACCATGCTATCTGGGTTTATATCTAAGTATAAATGGACATTCTCACCCCCCACCCACACCCCCCACAGATGAACACGGTTCAGTGATTTTCTGTAAATGCCACAGTTTAATTCTGTAGAATTTGCTTATGACATGTTGTAACTCTAATCTACTGTATTTTCAGTTGCCAGTTACGGAGTTATTTAGACTTCATCTCTGGCGTTATTCCCCTGTCAAATGTCGAGAGCGAATCTCTCTGCTCGCGCGCGGAATATAATGCGCCGAGCGCGAATCCCTCTGCTCGCGCGCGGGGACTGGGCGCGCGCTCTCAGATACACGCTGCTCTTGTAAGAATTTTCTCTGCGCTCGCTCAGAGAATATGCCTGCACTTAAAACGTGTTCATTGCAATCGCGAATCTCTTCGCTTAAAGTAAGCGTGTATGTGCTTAGACTGTGTCCCGTGCGTTCGCGCATGCCCAAGTACTCTTCTCTTCGATTTCTTTCTCTTTGCTCTTGGCATAAACGCTGTCAAAACGGCAACAACCAATCAGAAAAGGCTTCAACGACTGACCAATGAAAACGCGACATCGTACATGGAATCTTATTGGTTGATATTGAACCGCACATGGAATAAGTTCACTAAAATTCAATCAAGACGAGCCGAGATGGATCTGCCGAATCGACGATCTCAGGTAAACAGTTTTATTTGTTTTGATGTTAAATATGTCAAATGTATCTTAGAAATGTCTGGGAAGAGGGCGATTGGATTATTTTACATATAAATGACCTAGACTGTCTATCTGCACAATATGTATTGTAAACATTGGTACTCCAGACTCTAAAGTTATCTGAAAGGAAATGTTACAGGGCTGGATTTCCCGAAACCTTCTTAACTCTACGTCGTTTTTAAATTATACCTTAAGCTAAAGCTTTATCTAACGTTAATACGTGTTTCCCGTTAGAATTTTTATGTATAACTTCTGTAAGTCATTCGTTAGTAAGGTTGGTCTGGACCACTCTTAGCTATACCTTATCACTGTTGATATACTTGAATATAATTCTGAAGCTGTAACACACCCAGTGTTCAATTAGGATTATGGCAAAGAATAAATGCAAAGATTCACTACTAAATTCAAATGTGCTTTTGCACTGAACCAGAGACAAACGCGCTCAACACTTGTCATATTTCATACACAGATATCTATTTTTTTCTATTCTACTAGTAGTACGTGGTGGTGGTGGTGGGGTACTGACATTCTGTTTAGTTACTGACATTCTTCCAAATATATTCCTTTGTGTTCAGCAGATCAAATAATTTCATACTGGTTTGAAACTAGTACTTGAGGGGAAGTAAATTATGACTTTAATAATTTTCATTTTTGGGTGAATATCCCAACACGTCTAGAAAAGGTATATCTTCATTTAAGATATACCTTTTGAGTCTTTGTAGCACGCTAAGAGACAACGTTATCGGGAAATCCAGCCCTGGTCATTATAGTGTCTTCAAACCTGACAATTACTAGTAGTTCTGGAATTTTGTTATTCATTTTAAGACATACCATTTGTAACTGTTATATGAGATGTCTAACATTTGCTTTATATTTTATAATGACTAGCCTACTTTTTTCCCCCTACAGATCTTGCTTAGACGACTAGTCTTGGACAGATTACTGAATAAGCTTCAGTACATTGTTAGCCATTCTGCCTCAGGCCTCAACCTCGATTATCTACATTTCATTTGCACACATGAACTAATACTGATTGATGCATTAGAAGAACACAATGTTATCCCAGAATGCATTGTAAATGCCCTTAGAGACCTCTGTATTTTGGTGAGAGAGCAGGTTGAAAATGAAACACTTCAAATTGAGGTGGAGGCAGTCGCAGGAGTTATGGGACGACCTAAGTTAACAGTTGAAAATGAGAAGATTAAGTCCTTGCTAGACATTCAGCTGCCTGTCCCTTGCATAGCCAAACTGTTAGGAGTTAGTGAAAGTACAGTTTTCCGTAGGATGAGAGAGTTTGGACTGTCTGTGTCAGACTCCTATAGTCCAATAGGTGACCAAGAGCTTGATATGTTAGTGACCAACATCAAGTCTCAAATGCCTCATGTGGGCTATAGATTGATGATGGGAAGGTTGAGATCTTTAGGTTACAAGATACAGTGGAGCAGACTGAGGGCATCTATGCACAGAGTAGATGCAGTTGGGATTTTTTCCCGCATGACACAGCTAGGCTGTGTAGTGAGGAGAAAATACTCTGTCAGGGCCCCTCTCAGTCTAGTGCATGTGGATACTAACCACAAACTGATAAGGTAGGTTTCTAACTTTTTTGTACAATTGTACATGACACTGCAATAGAAATAATTAATACAATTAGTTTTCTTCCAATTAGATACAACATTGTCATATTTGGGGGCATTGACGGTTTTTCCAGAAAGGTAATAAGATGTGTTTGTATGTTTATAATAATACTGTCATTACATATTTTGTTGTGATATCTATTGTCCATTCCAAGTAAACATTATGCTATGCATTTGCTCTCGTTAGATAATGTACTTGGATGCAGCTAACAACAACAAGGCATCAACTGCCTTTACCTTCTTTTTACAATCCATTGAGAAGAATGGTTTGCCTTCAAGGTAATTGCTAGTAAAAATCTGTATTTTTTATATATAGTACATTATAGTACATTTGAACCCGTAGTGTACTACAAGTGGTAACTAAATATATTTTTTAAATACAGAGATAGTATATTAAAAGCACATTTTAGTTCATATTTAATGGTGTCTCAAAATAGCACAGTTGAGTACACTTAGATGTTCTTAAAATGATCTTAGAAGTACTAAAGAAGAATTTTTAGTAAATAGAGCACTTTAAGTACATTATAAAAATTTACTTTTTTCACCTGGGCTATCATACTGAAAGACTAACACAATACTGAGACTAACATTTCCTTATGTGTTACATAGAATAAAGTAAGTCATGCAGGTTTGGAACAACATGAATGAAAAATTAACTTATTGGCTAAACTGTTTAACCGATTGACTAATCTTTTACATTCATGCAAAGGGTTAGGGGTGATCAAGGAGTTGAGAACCTCAACATTGCACGCTTCATGTTCACTGTGTAGGGATTGAAGGGACAATCATTGATTCTCTTGTAGTAAAATCCTTAACTCACAACAGGAAAAGTTAACAAAGAACCCTAACTAACCCACTGTAATGACTACTTGATCATTACAACTGGATGTAGGACGATCATTACAACTGGATGTAGGACGTTTACAACGGCTTACTCCGTTGCTCCGGCGAATTACTTCATTAATCCTTGTTTTATTGCTTTACCAGGCATTTATAAGCAAGCACTTTTTATTTTTATATCATGTGAACTTATCCACGAAACTATTCCTTATAAAAAACAATTAGATTGCTTTGATATCGCTACTTATATCCAACCTTTCGATTCTCGGCTACTAGCCTTTAGCCCGCTAACATTTCACGCGTGGCCTCGGCCGTCTAATATTACACCCTTTCACTGAAAGGACACGAGTTATATTTGACATTGCAGTCCTAAATTAGTACTGATAGTTGTAGTATCACTGCTAATTTACAGCTCATTTGTTATAATGGCGAACATATCGGATGCGTGTCTAACTTTACCTCTGAGTGCAGGTGAGGACACTTTCGAGCTATTCTCGGTGAATCTGGAGCTGGAATCCGTGGAGAAACAGATCCGTGGTCTGCTGGAAAAGCAAGCCGAGCTGTTGGATCGGCGATCAGCACTTGAAGCAGCACGCGCCGATGCTCACAAGTTAGTGGTTAGTAACTCTTTAACTCCGAGTTCGTCTACTCCGTGTGTTTCTCTGTCCAGAAGGACGCGATCATCTCGGGCTTCATTTACTCCGGCACCGACACAACACAATGGACCATGGATCACGCAGCGGAAGACGCGAGCCAGGACCAGAGCTACTCCTCCGCCCCTCCCGGTCTTCGAGATCTCCACTCGGAACCGCTTCTCCCCTCTTCGCGAGTCGAAACGCGACGACGCCGTGATCATCGGCACGTCCATGGTCCGCCATGTCCGTGCTACCTCAGGTAAAGGTAAGGTGCGCTCTCACTGCTTTCCTGGTGCTCGTGTTCTTGATATCGCTGCACAGGTTCCCGAAATCCTGACCGGGGACGAGCGCGTCGGAGCTGTGGTGCTGCATGCGGGAGGGAGCGACGTCAGGCTGCGGCAGGCGGAGGTTCTGAAGAAGGACTACATGAGCCTGATCGAGGCGGTACGCAACACAGCGCCTGAGGCAACGATCATCGTGTCTGGACCGCTTCCCACGTACCGACTAGGACAAGAAAGGTTCAGTAGACTATTTGCACTAAATGAATGGTTAATGTCACTGTGTAATGAACAGAAACTGCTCTTTGTAAATAATTGGAATCTGTTTTGGGAGCGACCCAGGCTGTACCGTGCTGATGGCCTGCACCCCAGCAGAGCCGGAGCGGCTGTTCTGTCGGATAATATCTCCAAGACGTTACGCACCAGATGACTAATAAGTCAAAATCCAAATCACAGTCTTTGCTGTCCAAACTTAATTGATATACGTAGTGAAGAACATTATATAGAAACTGTGTCTATTTCTCGTTTAGTGAAGCCAAACAATAAATCTAGTGCAGGATCTAGCAAAAATCTTATTGTAATTAAACCAGAAAATCTAAATATCAGTGAACAAAATGAATTTCTAAAGCTAGGTCTTCTAAACATTAGATCGCTCACACCTAAAGCGGTTATTGTAAATGAAATGGTCACAGATAATAATTTCGATATACTTTGCCTTACTGAAACCTGGCTTAAACCAAATGAGTATTTCGGTCTAAATGAGTCTACTCCGCCAAGATACTGTTATAAGCATGAGCCCCGTCTGACTGGTCGTGGCGGCGGTGTTGCAACAATCTATAAAGATATTCTTAATATTTCTCAGAAAACAGGTCACAGATTTAATTCGTTTGAAGTACTTATGCTAAATGTTACGCTCTTAGATGTAAGAAAGAAATCCATATTATCTCTAGCCTTGGCTACTGTATATAGACCTCCAGGGCCATATGCTGAATTTCTAAAGGAGTTTGCAGACTTTCTCTCGGATCTATTGGTCAATGTCGATAAAGCAATAATTGTTGGAGATTTTAACATACACGTAGACAACAAAAATGATGCGTTAGGGGCTGCGTTTACAGATTTATTAAACTCCTTTGGGGTCAAGCAAAACGTCCGTGGTCCCACTCATCGTCTAAATCATACACTAGATTTAATTATATCATATGGAACCAATCCAACTGATATAGATATTATACCGCAAAGTGATGATGTCACTGATCATTACATGGTAACGTGCATAATACGTACTGCTGAAATATGTCATGTTGCGCCACGTTATAGACCAGGCAGAACAATCCTTCCGACCACTATAGATAGATTCTCAAATAGCTTACCTGATCTATCTCAGCTGCTCAGTGAACCCAAACAAACAGATGAACTAGAGGAAATGACTAGCAGTTTGAGCACCATTTTCACTAGTACATTAGATATTGTTGCACCAATTAGATTAAAAAAGGTTAAAGAGAAAACTAAAGCACCATGGTACAACAGTGTTACGCATGATATCAAGAGAGAAACTCGTAACCTAGAGCGTAAATGGAAACAAACTAATTTAGAGGTCTTTAGAATCGCGTGGAAAGACAGTATGTCACGTTATAAAAAGGCTCTAAAAACAGCCAGGGCTGAGCACCTCCGCAAACTAATAGAAAATAACCAAAATAATCCAAGGTTCTTATTTAACACCGTGGCTAGACTAACAAATAAACAGACATCACCAGAGCAAAATATACCGTTACAGTTTAGTAGTAATGATTTTATGAATTATTTCAATGAGAAAATAGAAAGCATTCGAAACACAATTATAAATGTACAATCCTCTATGGTCTCTTATGATTCAGCCTCAATTATCGTCCCTCAAGAACAACTACACCGCTTTGCAACGATAGGACAGGAAGAGCTAAATAAACTTATTATTGCATCTAAACCAACAACATGCTCATTAGATCCAATACCCACTAAACTACTGAAAGAAGTGTTACCTGTAGTGGAAGAGCCTCTTCTCAATATTATTAACTCGTCTTTATTCTTAGGTCATGTTCCAAGAATATTCAAGTTGGCAGTAATAAAACCTCTCATTAAGAAACCGCAACTAGATCCAAATAACCTAGCAAATTACAGACCCATTTCAAATCTTCCATTTATGTCCAAAATACTAGAAAAAGTTGTATCCGCTCAACTGTGCTCTTTTTTGCAAGAAAATGATATCTATGAAAAATTCCAGTCAGGATTCAGACCGCATCATAGTACAGAAACTGCGCTAGTTAAAATTACAAATGATCTACTCTTAGCTTCTGACCAAGGCTGTATCTCAATACTAGTCCTACTTGATCTTAGCGCCGCGTTCGACACTATAGATCATAAAATACTCTTGGATCGACTACAAAACTACACTGGTGTTCAGGGACAGGCATTAAGCTGGTTTAGATCGTACTTATCTGACCGTTATCATTTTGTCTCTTTACACGGGGGAAAATCAAAGTTAACGTCAGTAGACTACGGAGTACCGCAAGGATCGGTGCTAGGCCCTCTGCTATTCTCAATATATATGCTGCCACTTGGTAATATTATAAGAAAACATGGAATTAATTTCCACTGTTATGCTGACGACACTCAATTATATATTTCATCACGACCAGATGAAAACATTACCTCATCTAAATTGACAGAATGTCTCAAAGATATAAAATGCTGGATGACGCGTAATTTCCTGCTATTAAATTCAGATAAAACGGAGGTATTACTTATTGGTCCAAAAAACTACACACAAAACCTCTTACAATACGACTTTAATATAGAAGGATGCCCTGTTACTTTTTCCACTACAGTAAAAGACCTGGGTGTTATACTAGACCGCAACTTGTCTTTCGAAAATCATATTTCATCTGTTACAAGAACAGCCTTTTTCCACCTTAGAAACATTGCTAAATTACGTAACATGCTATCTGTTTCTGATGCAGAAAAGTTAGTTCATGCATTCATGACCTCGAGACTAGATTACTGTAATGCTTTATTAGCTGGTTGTCCTGCATCCTCAATAAACAAGCTACAGTTAGTGCAAAATGCAGCCGCTAGAGTTCTTACTAGATCAAGAAAATATGATCATATAACACCGATTTTATCATCTCTGCACTGGTTACCTATTAAGTTCCGTATCAATTACAAAGTACTACTACTGACCTATAAAGCCCTTAATGGTTTAGCTCCTATGTACTTAACGGACCTTCTTTCGCCCTACAATCCACCGCGTTCTCTAAGATCACTAAATTCAAGGCTTCTGGTCATTCCTAGGATATCGAAGTCCACGAAAGGAGGGAGGGCATTCTCGCATTTAGCTCCAAAACTCTGGAATAGCCTTCCCGATACGGTCCGATGCTCAGTTTAAAACTAGACTAAAGACGTGTCTCTTTAGTCAAGCATTCACATAATGCTTACCTTTTAGTCCTCTGCTATGCCATACGGAACCGTTTGCCACTGAAACTGCTTAACGCACCAGTGGGGCTCGACAGCCTTATAGACAAACGGGTCGGTCCGTATGGTTGCGGTTGGGTTGCGGAGAGTTTGGGTTGCGGAGAGTTGTGAGATTATGGTTTTCTAACCTACTCCCGTGTAATGGAAATCATTATGAACATCAGCTATGCTAATTATTTCCCATCTGCCTTTCTGCTGTTATCTCGGGACGCTTGTCCCGAGAAAAATGGCGTTCGTAGGCTCCAGTTTGGTATCCTGCCTCTCACGGGGATTTCGGATGCCTCAACGCCTGTGATGAGAAGACCAACGCCTGTGAAGAGACGACTCAACGCCTGCGAAGAGACGACTCAACGCCGGCGATATGTTATCCCCTAAATATTACATGATTAACTAAATGTATTTTCCAGGTACTCTCTGATATGCACTTACTGTAAAGCTTCTTTAAAACCCTATGATTGTTAGCCAGAGGAGAACTGGCCCCTGACTAGCCTGGGTTCTCCCAAGGTTTTTTTCTCCATCCAATCTGATGGAGTTTTGGTTCCTTGCCACTGTCGCCTTGCTTTTGGCTTGCTTAGTTGGGGATATTTAATATTCAACAATATTATTGAACTGTGTTGTACTACTTTCATGTTATCACTGTGAAGCTGCTTTGATGCAATCTGTATTGTGAAAAGCGCTATATAAATAAATGTGACTTGACTTGACTTAATGATGATGCAGAGGCAGAGTGAGAATCCATTTGCGGAAGTTTATTTGAGAGATTCACCTTAAGCAATAGTGAGGAGGCTGGCAGTGGGGATGAACAAACGTAACCGTCAGATAGTTTCACATCCAATGGGGAGATCCAAAAGGCATAAGTCAGCAAGCAGGCAAGGGGTCCAAGCAGAAACATCAGTCCAAACAGGCAACCAAAACAAAGGGATAATCCAAGGATCGTAAAACAGAGAATCAGGCAAAATCATACACAGACCGTCAGGCAGTAGAGAGTAGACAAAAACGCTTGGTAAGGCAGGATAAACTGGCAATACTTCGCGAAGAGTGAAAGCATGGTCTCTGAATAAATAGGCAGGCAAACAGGAAATGAGTGTAGAGGAAGTAGAGGGCGTGGATCACAGTCAGTATTCCGGTGAGAGCTCCCTCTGCTGGTTAGGCCTTACAGAACCCCTCCCTCTAGGAGCGACTCCTGGAGCTCGACGTGGCCGTCCCCGTGGTCTAGGTGCTGGTCGGTCAGGTCTGGCTCGATGATAGTCCTCTATGAGGGACAGGTCCAAAATGTCCTGGGCAGCTACCCACGATCTCTCCTCAGGTCCATAACCCTCCCAGTCCACCAGATATTGGAGCCGACCCTCTCTTCGTCTAGAGTCTAGTAACTGGTTGACTTGATACGCAGGCGTTCCATCTATGTCCAGTGGAGGTGGTGGTTCAGGGTTCTCATGGACAGGGTAAACATTCGGATGGACCGGTTTGAGGAGAGAAACATGGAAGGAGGGAGATATGCGGTAGTTAGTAGGAAGCTCTAATCGGTAAGTGACTTCATTTATTCTTTTGAGAATTTTAAAAGGGCCAACATACCTAGGACTGAGCTTCCTACTGGGTAGCTTGAGCTTGATGTTCTTAGTCGAGAGCCAGACTTGTTGTCCTGGTTGATAGTGAGGGTGTGGGCGACGTCGTCTGTTGGCCTGGAACTCCTGTGTTCTGACGGCCCGCTGGAGACGGACGTGTGCACTGTCCCACACCCTTTCACTACGTTGAATCCATTCATCCACAGCAGGGACAGAAGAGGGTTCGCCCGACCATGGGAACAAGGGAGGTTGGAACCCCAGGACGCACTGGAAGGGGGTCAAGCCGGTAGATGTGTGTGTGAGGGAGTTCTGAGCATATTCGGCCCAGGGTAGAAACTCTGACCAGCGATGTTGCTCTCGACTGCAGTATGTTCGCAAATACCTGCCGATTTCCTGGTTAAGGCGTTCCACTTGGCCATTGGCTTGGGGATGATAACCTGATGTGAGACTAACATTGATATCTAACTGTTTGCAGAAAGCTCTCCAGACCTGGGAAGTGAATTGTGTGCCTCTATCGCTGACGATATCCTCCGGAAGACCATATACTCTGAAGACGTGGTTGAATAAGGCTTGGGCCGTTTCCATGGCAGTGGGTAGTCCCTTTAGTGGTACTAAGCGGCAAGATTTGGAGAACCGGTCGATGATTACGAGAATAGTGGTGAATTGGTTGGATGGAGGGAGATCAGTCACAAAGTCTATGGATAGATGGGACCATGGTCGTTGGGGAATGGGTAGTGGTTGCAGCAGACCTGAGGGTGATTCTTTGGGGGTTTTTGACTGGGCGCAGACTTGACATGATTTGACATAAGCGGTGATCTCCTGTGTCATGGTAGGCCACCAAAATGAATTTTGTATGAGATGGATGGTGCGAGAAATGCCGGGGTGGCCTGCACTAAGAGAAGTGTGGACCCATTGCGTGATGCGTGGACGTAGATTTTGCGGAACATACTCCTTGTCAGGAGGACAGTTAGCAGGTTGTGGTTCTCGTTGTTGTTCCTGTCGTAATTCTTCCATGATATCCCATGAAACTGGAGCTAGGATAATAGAATGAGGAAGGATGGATTCTGAGGTAATGGTTCTTGTAGGAAGGTCATGTCGTCTAGAGAGTGCATCTGCTTTACCGTTCTGACTGCCTGGTCGGTAGGCTACGGTGAATTGGAAGCGAGTAAAAAACAGAGCCCATCGAACTTGACGTGAGTTTAAGCGTTTGGCACCCTTGATGTACTCCAGATTTTTGTGATCGGTGATGATTTGAAATGGGTGAATTGCCCCCTCTAACCAATGTCGCCACTCCTCGATGGCGGCCTTCATAGATAGCAGTTCCTTGTTCCCCACATTATAATTACGTTCTGCAGCTGTAAGTTTTCTAGAAAAGAAGGCACAAGGATGAACTTTGCCTGGTTGACCGTGTCTCTGTGAGAGTACAGCTCCAATTCCGCAGTCAGAAGCATCCACTTCGACGATGAAGGGTATACTGGGGTCGGGGTGTTTCAGAATGGGGGCTGACGTGAATCTTTCCTTGAGGGTGATAAATGCCTGGGTTGCCTCTTGATTCCACTTAAGTTTTGTGGGTTTACCCTTCAGAAGTGATGTTAGCGGTGCTGCCACGGTGCTGTAGTTGCGGATGAAACGTCTGTAGAAATTTGCGAAGCCTAGGAATCTTTGTAACTCTTTGATTGTCGTGGGTTGGGGCCATTCCGTGACTGCTAATACCTTGACTTCATCCATTTTAACGCCATGATGACTGATGTGATATCCTAAAAAGGTGGTTTGGTTGACATGGAATTCACACTTCTCTGCCTTGATGTAGAGATGATTCCTGAGTAATCGAGAGAGAACTAGTTTCACATGGTTGATATGTTCCGTTTCAGATTTGGAGTAGATGAGAATGTCATCAATATAAGCCACTACAAACTGGTTCAGGAGATCCTTGAAGATTTCATTGATGAACGATTGGAAGATGGCAGGTGAGTTAGAAAGTCCATAAGGCATAACCTGGTATTCGTAGTGCCCCCTAGTGGTGTGGAACGCAGTTTTCCACTCATCACCCTCCTTGATTCGAATTAAGTTATAGGCGCTTCTTAAGTCTAATTTTGTAAAAATGGTGGCTTCCCGTAGTTGTTCCAGGGCAGAAGGTACTAGAGGCAGGGGGTAACGAAACTTAACGGTTATATTATTGAGTCTCCGGTAGTCAATGCATGGTCTTAACCCTCCATCCTTCTTCTCAATGAAGAAGAATCCAGCAGCGGCTGGAGAGGTAGACGGACGGATAAAACCAGAGTCCAGAGCCTCTGTGATGTACTCCTCCATTGATTCACTTTCGGTCCGAGTGAGGGGATAAACCTTGCAGGTGGGTGGCATGGCGTGGGGAAGGAGATCGATAGCGCAGTCCCAAGGTCGGTGTGGTGGTAACTGTGTAGCTTTGGTTTTGCTAAAAACTTCAGAGAGATGGTGATAAACAGCAGGGATGTTCACAGTTTTCATGGTGTCAGGGCTCTCTATGCTGGTGGTGTGACAAGGCAGTGGCGGTGTAGGGAGGCAGTTATTAAGACAAAACGGGGACCAATGAGTTAACTCACCATGGTGCCAGGAGATATCCGGGTCGTGGATAGATAGCCAGGGATGTCCCAGAATGACTTGGAGTTTGGGGGAGTCAACGACATATAGTGAAATAGACTCCTGATGAAGCAAGCCGACTTTGAGAGTGATAGTAGTGGTTCGATGAGTGATTCCCCCTCCGATGAGCGTGTCGTCAATGGACTTGATCTTGATGGGTGGTTTACATGGTTGAATGGGGATGTTGTACTTTGTGATAATGTCCTTATTGATAAGATTCAGAGCGGCTCCAGAGTCAATCATCGCTGTCAATTCAAAAGACATGGTGTCAATCTTGAGAGTGATTGGTAAGGTAAGTGATTTATTACTGAGAAGGGAGAAATGTTCAATATTTACCCTAGGAGTGGGGATGACTTTGTGTGGACATCCGAGGCTGCGATGACCTGCTTCGCCACAGTAAAAACACAATTGATGTTGCCGGCGTCTCTCTCTCTCTCCTTCAGAGAGCCGGGAGACGTTAAGTTGCATGGGCTCGCCATGTGGATCATGTCTTGCTGTGATGGGGGTTAGAAAACGGGGTGGCTCTCCCCTGCTTTTCTTGCGTGTAGGGGCTTGTCTCATGAGATTATCAATTTTTATGGCAAGGGTGACAAATTCGGAAAAGGAGGTTTCCTCTCCTTTACAGGCTAGTTCAGTCTGTAACTCGGGATTGAGACTGCGTTGAAACATGGCCTTTAACGCAACATCATTCCAGCCACTCTGTGCAGCTAGTGTCCTGAACTCAATAGCGTAGTCAGCCGCAGTGCGGTTACCTTGTGTGATGTGGATTATTTGCGTGGATATATCCTTACCTCCAGCAGGGTATTCAAACACTTCGCGGAGTTGTTGAATGAAATAATCCACTGACCCACGGAAACGTGAATCAGAGTCCCAAACAGCAGCAGCCCAGTCAATCGCTTTACCAGTTAACAGTGTCATTAAAAACGCACATCTCTTTCCTTCAGATTCAAGCTTTTCCCCTTGGTGATCAAAGTAAAGCTGGACTTGATGAACAAAGCCTTTACATTGTTCGGCAGAACCATCAAACTTCTCAGGAAGTGCAAAATTTACCGTCTTCGGTGTGGATAGTGGAAGAGAGTGGATGTAATGAGTCAGATGTTCGTTGACCGACTGGAGTTTAGTTAGTTGTTCTTGGTAGCCCTTTAATACCTCGCTCTGATAAGCAAATGCTGCTTGCATGTTAGAAACTTCCGCTGGACTCAGAGGAGGCGAAGTATTCTGTAATGATGATGCAGAGGCAGAGTGAGAATCCATTTGCGGAAGTTTATTTGAGAGATTCACCTTAAGCAATAGTGAGGAGGCTGGCAGTGGGGATGAACAAACGTAACCGTCAGATAGTTTCACATCCAATGGGGAGATCCAAAAGGCATAAGTCAGCAAGCAGGCAAGGGGTCCAAGCAGAAACATCAGTCCAAACAGGCAACCAAAACAAAGGGATAATCCAAGGATCGTAAAACAGAGAATCAGGCAAAATCATACACAGACCGTCAGGCAGTAGAGAGTAGACAAAAACGCTTGGTAAGGCAGGATAAACTGGCAATACTTCGCGAAGAGTGAAAGCATGGTCTCTGAATAAATAGGCAGGCAAACAGGAAATGAGTGTAGAGGAAGTAGAGGGCGTGGATCACAGTCAGTATTCCGGTGAGAGCTCCCTCTGCTGGTTAGGCCTTACACCCACATTCCTATTACCATGTGGTCCCGTGATAAGGTCTCCAACCTTCCAAACTGGCGCCTAGAAGTCTAGAGAGCAAATGGACTTTCAAACATTTATGGTGATAAATGGTCCTGAATGTCAATTAAACAGCGAATTCCCCCCTCCTGAGACAACACCCAGACCTCCTCGTGCCAGCCCGATTCATTCGCGAGGCACGATCAAAGAAGACCGTTATCTCTAACACCCCTCTCCGGCGAGAAGGGGGGTGCCAGATGTTCAAATGAAGATACGCACACACCTATGTTCACACACACATACCTATGAACCCTAGGTTTTTATCTATAAATCGGCATTAAAACAGAGTTGGTGTATTAAAATACCTCTAACAGAACTATAAATGTGCAAACATGTCCTACGAATGTTTTCATGAATGTAAGACACTTATAAATACCTGAAAGTGTGCATTAAGAGGTAACTCTGCAATATTATGTCTGTGACGTGTGATGTTTGATATGTTTGTAATCCTAAAAATCTGATCTATTCATTAAGCTGTATATCGATAGCGTGAAATATATATAACTACCTATATATACCATTTCCAAAGTAAGCTTAAGGTCCTTCTAGTCATAAAGATGCAAATTGATTCCGAATGACCCACTCGGGGGGGCGTAGGCTCTCTTCAAGATGGGCCATTATCATTGGCCGACACACCTATCCAAGGCGTGTTCTGTTTATCTTTAAAACCCCAAACTCAGAGACATTCGCTCTCTGTTCTCTGTTCCCTGTTCCTGTATCCTGATGTAATCCTCGTGTTTTATTTTGTTCCTGTTTTATTTTGTCTTCGTTTTATTTTGCGTATAGCCAGTCTGTCCTTAGTGCGGTCCTCGAGATACCCACGTGCGTTTCGTTAGTCTTCCAGCATCCCAGCGAAAGGACTATCTTCACGCATACAGAACTGCGTTAGAACTTTTAAATCTCCCGCGACAACCACGCTTGGAGGAATCAAAGAAGCCCGCCTCCTATTCCCAGGACGCCACGAGCTTGCTCCTACACCACTCTAACCAGGTCTGAATGCAAACTGTTCCATCTAAATTTAGACGCTCTCAAGTGTGTATTCTTAGGCTGTCTCTGAGGACCTAACTGTGCTAGCAATTGTGTTTTTCCCTGTGTTTCTACCTTCTTTTCTTATTGTTTAAGTTCATTTTTGGTTTCATATATATCTTTGTTTTACATGTAGTGTAGTTCATTAAACCTCATTTATACTTTATTGCCTCTGTGTTTGTTGTTGATCACATAACAAAGCCTCTTTAATATAAAGATCCTAGCTACAATCTGATAATTGTTAAGTGCACAAAACATTGTCAGTAAATTTAAGCTAAAATAAGACCACCAGCCATTGGTAACCTCTAGCGAAACAGCGCGGCGGACGTGCTGGCTTAACGAGGTATCAATCGCGGTGGTAATCTTAAAGATCAGCTATAGCCTCTGTGTAGGATGTATATTCACAATTCCTCATAATTCGTGGGGTTAATTGTGTATATACGCCCTGAACAGACGTGTATGCTGCACGACCCCTCGTTGGGTGATTTATCTATGCAAGGACTCGGCTCAAACTATATTCGATAATTTGTTGATCAGAGATTAATAACTGTTGAATATTTATTCCCCAAAATCAAAATTGATTAAAGAGCTTATGACCCAGATTCCTTACATAATTTTTGGTGGAGAATTAAAAAGGCAATATTTTAAGCTTTGTTGTGTGAGCAATTAATGCAGTGTCAATTTGGTATACCTTGTGTTTTGGATTAAGAAACGCGAGCGCGCCACGCGCCGTGCATGTTGGAAGCTGAAAGTCGAGTTTCAGCCGAGCACATTACAAACTGCTAAATTCGTCTAAACGTTTTAGTCATTGTAATTGCTAAAATAAATTGTAATTCATAACAAAACAGATATTACCTCTGTAAAGACGTTTACATGTTAACCCTCTGGGGACGGATTGGGCGGTACCGCCCAAAATGGCATACTTTTACAAATGTGTAATTATCTTAAAAACTATTAATGATAGAGAGCTGCGGTCTTTTTTACCGTCTTCCTCAGATTCCGCTGAAAACAGTGATACCCGGCTTTGTAAATATACACACTTCCTTGTTGCGCAATACCACTATGTAAAAGGCCAATGAAATCGATGTTGTTTGGCAGATTCCGCGAACAACAACCAATTGAAAAATTGCCGATGGAGAAATATTTTTCTTACCCAATCAGAGAAAGGTTACCGTGATCTTTCTAGCAAATCAGAGGACTCTGTAGCCTTGCAAGGGGTGGTATTATATAGTTAGGGATATGACGCAAACAGCGTTGAATGGAGAGAAGGAGAGAGAGCGAACGGAGGCTTACGGAGCAGATTATCAGAGATTTATATGAGAGAGAGAGAGACAGAACAATTATAATATATATATTTATATACACATACATACAATTATAGCATTATGTATTGTTTTAGCACTTTTATGATGGCAAGCAGTAAACGATTTACGGTGGAACAAGCTCTGGAAAAATTACTGGAGAGTGACGAGGAGAAAGCATTGCTTAGAAAATTCTAAGCATTCCTAAGAAAAACGCCTGCGACTATTTGTAAATAAAGTTAAATTTTTCATTGTTCTTTACACATTTTATTTAACAATTACACATGTCTGTCAAGCAAAGGCTTTGACAAATATATTTTTTGTTCAAAAACTGTTCACTATTTTTGTGTGATGTGTGATTTTCAGAAATAAATGAGAAAAATCTAATTTCCGTTTTTGAAATTCTCTAGTTTATAGTAAATTTTTCACTCATACTTCCTTTATAAACACATTACATGCATGCTTATGTTATCTTAGGGTCTTCTGAATCCATAGATACCAAACACATAGTGATCCATTTCCATTATATATGGTTTATAAGCCCAAATGTAAAAATAGAGAAAACGGACCAAAAAGGACTTAGTCCCCAGAGGGTTAATATATGTGCTTTTGGAACCGCCTGCTTGCAAAACGAGAATCTTTTGAGCAGAGTCGAAGAGGATCTGAATTACAGCGATGTTCCTGTAATTCAACCTAACAAGACCTGATTTTCTAATCGTTAGATTAAACGAATTAAACTCCTGGTTTCAACTTTTGATTTAGCTAACCAAATGTTAAACCAGAACATTTCAATCATTAAAGTGCTAAATGATAAATGTATTGGGAGTTAAACCACAGACGTAAATTCCTGTAGGTCCAGTTACACGTAAATGCAGTGAAATAATTCTGCCTCGTGAACCCGTGAAACATAGCACCGTAAAATCCGCCTGAATCTAAATTGTGTGCAGTTAAGATTTGGCGCGCCCCACAAAGGTACAATTGAAGCAGTGTGGTTGTGATTCTGTTGCTGAACACTAGAGCGCAGCCTTGCGCCTCGGCCTCAAATTACCGCCACACCCTCTTCATCAACGTGAGCGCAATAGCGCCAACGTATGGCCGCTCTCACATAAGGTCACTCTTTCCTGAATTTTCTTTTCTAAGTCATTTCTAATTCCTCACAGGAAGTGACTCACGAAAAGACGCCCCCCTTCAGGGCCTCCAACGCTGAGTCAGCTCCTTGTGATTCTTGCATTCTGTTTGAAATTTCAGTCTGTTTTCAGTTGGGTTTGTTCTAAAGCCGTCATTGATACCTTACAGCTATCGTGATTAGCATTAGAAGTAATCCCATCCGTTTATTGTCATAGTCTCATTCAGATTTGGTCTAAAGAAAAACTTTGAAGGTAAAAACTGAATTAAATTCTCACTTCACTCCATGAATTAGGTTACGAATAATTCTACTCGATTTCGTTTGCTGTCCAGATAAGTTTATTGATTGTCCCTCAGATAAATCAATGTCTTATTAAATATTCTTACTTTTTTTTCTTTCTCGATAAATTAATGAGTTTGATAATTTGTTGTCATAAATTGATAACTTTTATTAATTGTTTTTTCTAAAAAAAAAAAAAAAAAATTTTTGTGTTTCTTCTCAATTTTTTTTTCTCTCTCCCCTGCCGTCTCTTAGTGATATTTCTATCACGACTGCACTCGTGCTATTTTAGGTGTTATTTAACATCTCCGTACACGCTTAGTTGAATTGAATTTACACCAGTTGACTTGCAATTTCAATTAAGTTGTGTTCTACCAGGCTAACCACTGGAAAAGTACCCCCCTCTTGTGGCTCAAACCCGCCACTACAGCGTACTTACTCCTGTGTTTATCCTGCCTTACTCACTAACCCTTCTCCATAGGTTATTCTGATAACTGACAACAGTGTCACAAATCCCTCTGTTTTCTTCACTCGCATTAGGCAACAAGGTTTTGTATTTCCTACACACACAGATACTCCATTTGGTTTAGACAAAGTAAGCTTTAAGTAATTTTAGTCTCACTTTCCTCTATCACATTTGGTATCCACAGGTAGAACTCCCTTGCGCTGGTGTGATCTGACCGTCATTCCTGGTTGGTTTCCAGTGAGCGGGGCTGTCTGGCCGGCGTAACCAACGCTTGCTGTGGGTGAGTCACGGAACTTCCTGGCTCTCCATTGGTGCGGCACGCAATAAGACATCAGCAATTTGGCGCTCCCAAAAAAGGGAGACCCACCACGCAATAAGACACAAGGCAATTTCGGACCCAGTACTCAAAGCGGGACCGCTCGAAAGAGGGTTCTGAGGAAAAGTCCTCTTTGCAGTGTCATAAGCAGGTGACCTCCCCGGGAGTGCCAGTTGTGTTAAAGTCTAGGTTGTTTGAGAGGGCGCACCGTGGTTGACGCACAGTTGAGGCCGTGGACACCCCGGTTAAGTGCTTGGAGCGACGGAAAGATTGTCCCCGACACTGGCTCCAGCTAGTGTGATTTCAGGTCACCCCAAGCAAGCCAAATTAAGATAAAGAAAGGTCATCCACTTAGTATAAACCACCAGAATTTTAGATATTCTCCCGTGACATGTAAGACTGTCCACCCCGTTTCTAAAGAAAACCACACATAGTCGGCTCAAGCCCTCTTAGCTCCCGTAACTCTTTCTGTGCTACTGTTTACTCTGTTTTAACAGACCCATTAATTCCTATTGTCTAATCTCCCTTTAAGTTTTTTTTCTTACTATTCTTCTGTTAGTTCTCTCTGCCTTGTGTGAACTGTGCCTACCAGGTCACCCAGAGACGAAGCCTACAGAGACACCCAAGGAGAGCTGAATAACAGACTGACAGCCGAGCCGGTAGCACCAACAGTGACCTACTAGGCTCCGGCCCTGTCAAATCTTTATTTAGGCCCTGTGCTGACCTAAACAATTTTTCCCTACCTAACTGTCTGCAACAGTTAGTCAAAGTACCGTAAACGGCATCGCCCGTATTAAGGGTATAAGCGCATAAATTGTAGAACAAATTTGCATTTGGTCTGTGTGTGCGTGTGTGTGTTGTGCTCCTCTCGCCCGCAGTGAACCAGTATGTCCCGGTCTCCCAGTCCAGCAGCCCACTGGGACAGCCTCGAGACATGGCTGAATGCCATGACAGCCACCGTCCTGCCCAGGGATACCGGCGACTCCGAGCCCCGGGATCAGGCGCAGCTGGACACCGACCTGGACTTGCTGATGAGGCATGACCCAACTCAGAGCTACAACCACAAAGAATGGGCCCGAATCATGGAAAACCTGGCCAATACGCTCGTCGCACAAGCCCGCCTCCACGAAAAACACGCCATCAACCTGGAACAGGAGACGGCAACTCTGCGGCTCCAAGCGGAGGAGGCCCGGCGCGACCAAGCAAAGACCCAAAGTCGGCTAGACTAGCTACTACTCGAGAACGAGGAGCAGGACGAGGAGGAAACGGACTCAGAGCCACAAAAGGAAGTAGAAGAACTTCAAACTGCTCTGGAAAACCTTCGTCTAGACACCGACCAAAAGGAACGTAAAGAAAGAAAAGCCAGAGAGACACTCACCGAAAAACTGCAACAAGGTGAAGCTCTCCTTGAGAGAGCAAACAATAAACTAAAAGAAAGAGACGCCAAAGCCTGTGAGAAACACTTGAAGGCGGCCAGAGCTGAAATAAATGAACTTATCCAGCAAAAAGAACTTTATAAAGATGAGCTCGACGCTGTCCACCGTGAGTTAAAACACTCCTATAAACTTCAAAGTGACCCGGAAAGAGAGACACACACTACCAAGTTTTCTCTGACCGGTCAGTCTGCACACTTCAGCCAAGAACACAGAACTGTGAAGGGAAGCGAACGGCCACCGTCCCAGATATCGACGGACAGTCTACAAGAGCCCTCGCCCTCAGGAAAAGGAGGGGCGCCCCAGAAAGCCCTTGCCACTTATCACGGCATGGCCTTTAAGGAACTTGACAAGTTGGCCCGGAACATTCCTACCTTCACTCCAAACCCTGCCGGAGGCCATGATGTGCATGCCCACTTGAAAGACATTGACTTCCACTTATGCACTGTTCCCCACGTCACCCCGTGGGACAGATTATACCTGCTTCGAATTACGTCTAGTCGGGACGTACGCAGTTTTCTGGATCGCCAACCAGATTCAGTTAAGGCGGACTATCAGCAACTGCGACAGGCATTCATCAGGGAATTCTCTGATCCAGACACTGATCAAGGACTCATCACCGCGATGAGCCTCAAGCAGGCAAGATTGGAAACTCCGCAGGCCTTTTACACTCGCATCAGACAGGCCTACTTTGGGGCACGGAATGATCCCGGGATGGAGGAGGACTTTAACTTCCGAACTTTGTTTCTCCGAAACCTGCATCCCACAGTGAGCCATCACTTAGGGGTCCTGGCCTGCCCTCGCACAATGAGTACCCAGCAACTGCGAGATTTAGCCCACAAAGCGTTTATCAAGCAGAAAATTGCTTCTGAAAAGACTGTCAAAACTCCCTCTATCTGCCCTATCACTAATCAGCACTCAGAGCTGGCACTAGAGGGCACCCAACAACACCACACTAACAGACTTTCTAATAACGAGTCAAGACCGTTTCAAGCCAGCAGAGGGCAACGCAACCGCGAGGGTGCTCGTCCTAAGCACCAGAGCGGGCGCTCTGAAAGATCATACGGCACCCCACGGCCCCCCCACAATCAAAAGGGGAGGGCCACGTGGGAAACCAGCCGACGGCCCAGACAGAGCCAAACTCCAGCGACAAGAACGCCTAGTCCAGACAGCCCGCACCGAACTCCCTCTCGGCAGGCCTCACGCAGGTCCAAGTCCAAATCCGAACCTGCTGCAAAAGAAACAAGTGAGTCCACGTCAGAGACCGCAGAGATCCTGAAGATTCTACAAGGGCTTCTTCACAAGAAAACCGACAAAGGGGACAAGCCAGACTCCTTGTGACTAAGGGTAAGGAGAAACACCCTTCCTGATAGCCCTCCTACTGAACCAAGCACCACGAACACTGTTCTCCTGACACAGACCACAGAACCAGCTGTCACAACACCAAGGGACAATGACACCCACTCGCTGCTATTGACAACCGCACATCCAGATGCGGACAACCAAACCCATCACACCAGTGAGCAAACCCCTGAGATACCAGAAAGTGCAGTTTTGGTTGTGTGTCTCCGCAACGAAGCCCAAGATACCGACCCTAACTGTTTGTCTATCACCACACAAGCCCCGACACTAAAACTCCTGGGGAACCTGGTCGAAAAAGGACTAGCACGCAAACTTTATCTTTTTATCACAGTGGAAAATGTGCTGAAGCTCGAAGCTCTGGTCGACACCGGATCGGACCTCACTTTGATATCAGCCGAACTCTTTGAAAGACTCAGATTTGAAGCTAACAGACAGAACAGAACTCTACAATCTCAGAATTGTGAGCTGAATGTGCGATCTTACAGCCAAACTGACATTCGGCTTGAACGAATAGCTCTAATTCACTTAACACTTGGTCCCATGGGTTTATTACACCCTGTGTACATTTCACCAATGAACACGTACCCCCTCCTCATCGGCAAAGATCTACTAGATCGCTTCGAGCCCCTGCTGGATTTCAGACAACTGAAAATCTGGGCTCAAGTGCGAGAACCCCTCCCCTGTCAGCCACCCAGGTCAACTGAGCCAGACTGTCAGGTCACAGAGGTCATGGGAACTTTCGCCGCCAGCCAGGGAGACACAGACTCAGCACCTGACCGAGATTCAAGTTCGTTACTCTGCACTTTTCAACTCACCAAAGACTCTGAGTCCTTCTGCCCCAAGGTCAACACCGAACTACAGCTGAATGGTATAACCACCACAGACATTGTTCTCGCTCTATGGGCCGACAATTGCGCTGTCAGCTTGTCACTTTTCAACGAGCTAAGTAAAGTCACGCCAGACCTTCCTTCTGCCAGCAAACGCACACGTTTCCCTTTGAACTCATGCCCCTCAAACCTGGTGACTGCAAAAGGTATCTGTGCTTTAAACTTGAACTGGAACCATCGGCGCCTAACTCATTACTTCCTGATCATTACGGATCTGCCCCACGATGTCTACATTGGAGCAGACATTCTGATTCGCCTCCAGGCTCATGTGGATTTTATTAACGAGGTACTGTGGGCCCCACTGACTTTACAAACAGTTGTTGTTCCGACACACACTGACAATCTTCTGTCAGGCCAAACCATCCCTGAGGTTTGCACCCTAATCAGCGAACAGGCAACTGTAGTACACCAAAGGGGTCGCTGTTCGATTGAACATGCGGTGTGGCCAAATCCTAAACCACACACTGGGTTTCTTTCAACCTTCGCCCGAATGCCTTGAACTTGGACTCACACTTGAGGCCACACCCCTCACTGAAGTGTCATCTCGGGCTATCTACATCCTTTTCAACAACTGCATTGCAGTGAACATCACAATTCCAAAAGCCTATCGGCTAGGATGGCTAGTAAGCCATGACTTTCCTGATTTTGAACCTACCTTACCTGTCATTGGGCCAATTCCAGTTTCAATGATACCCGAAGGGTGCACAGACGTCACACTGCGCACAGCACCTTTCAAGATCATCTCCATCGCCTCTGTCATGCCGATGGACAAAGATCAAGTCTCCAGAACGGAACTGACGGAGGACAAACACCTTGCCGTCTACACAGTTTCCAAACAACTTATCTGCGAGACTGATGCAACTCCTGCACCTGCACCTGCGCCTGCAAACACCACAGGCGATTCACCCACAGAGGAGCCATATCCAGGTTTTGAGTCCCAAGTTCAGCAAATTCTAAAAGACGCCGATGCAATCAAAGAGGATGCAGATCTACAAAGACTAAGACAAGTCCTTTACAAATTCAAAGCGTCATTTGCCAAAGACTCTCTAGATTGTGGTCTCACCCACCTTCACACCGTGCGCATTCCAACGCCCCCTGAGGCTCCTCCCACCTTCGTCAGGCAGTACAAGATCCCCATCGCATCACACGAACCGGTGCAAGAAATCATTGACTCTATGCTTGAAAAAGGTGTAATTCGCCCATGCAATAGCACCTATTCTGCTCCTATCTGGCCGGTAATCAAACCAAACGGCAAGTGGCGACCCACCATCGACTACCGAAAACTGAATCAACAGGTGCCACTGTCAAGATGGCCCATGACCCAGCTAGAGCAAGAAATACCCAGAATCAGGGGAGCCACAATCTTCTCCACACTTGACGTGGCCTCAGGGTTTTGGACCATACCTGTGCATCCAGATGATCAGCACAAGCTTGCTTTCACGTTCGGTAACAGACAATTCACTTTCACCAGGTGCCCATTCGGCTATGCTAACTCACCCGCCGAATTTAACATCTTCCTGAACAAAGCATGCCCCGACGCAAGGATGAGAGGCAACCTCATCTATGTGGACGACGTGCTGATGAAAAGCACAACAGTAACCGATCACCTGAAAGAAATAGACTATGTTTTGAACCAATTATCAGCTGCGGGAGCCAAGATTGCCCTCCACAAAGGACAATGGTGTCGAACCAAGGTCAACTACGTGGGACTACTGATCGGGTCACAGGGCATCGAACCACAGTCCAGCCGCATTCAAGCAGTTCAAAACATCAAACCACCCACCAACCTCTCAGAACTGCGAAGTTTCCTGGGGGTGTGCAACTACTCACGGCAGTTCATCGAAAGCTATTCAGACATTGCAAAGCCTCTGACTGCCCTGCTGAAAAAAGACTGCCCGTTTGTCTGGACAGCCGTCCAGGACAATGCCATGACTGAGCTGAAACGTCACCTGTGCACAGCTCCATGTCTGGCTTACCCTGACCCACAAAGAGAATTCTACTTAGAAGCCGGATTCTCCAACCACTGTCTCAGCGCTGGCCTGTACCAACGACACGATCAAGACAAAAGAGTTGTAGCATATGCCAGCAAGACACTCCTTCCACCAGAGACTAAATTCTCAGACTGTTAAAAAGCGCTGCTTTGCACTGTATGGGCCATACAACGGTTCTCCAACTACATTGGAGCTCAGAAAGTTATCATTGAGACTTGTCACCAGCCTGTCATGTTCCTCAACAGCCAACGCATCCGCGATGGCGTGGTCACCAATTCCCGCATCGCCACGTGGTTGATGGCCCTCCAAGGGCGCAATGTTGAGGCAAGATATGCCCAGAACCACAAGTCAGCGCTAGGCAACGGCCTGGCTGCCTGCCAGAACTGCTCTGATAACGCACCACCTGTGACAGCTAATGTGGAAGAACCACAACCACAGACGTGTCACAGATACTTCGAAGACAACACGTGCCAAGGTATGCCCACAGCTTACGTCGATGGATGTTCCTACAGCCAAGAGGGCATCCGCCAAGCTGGCGCGGGTGTGTTATGGGTCAATGATCGGCCTTGCCCACCTCAACACTTCAAGCTGGGGCCTCAGTCATCACAATATGCTGAGGTGGCAGCCATTCTCATAACCATGCAAATCTCAGCGACCCACAACATCAAAGAACTCCTGATCTGCACAGACTCGAACTATGCCAGACTAAGTTTCACATGCCACCTCCCAGGGTGAAAACAAAAAGGCTTTAAGACTTCGAACGGTAAGCCTGTCAAACACCAACACTTGTTTCAGGCATGCGATGACCTAACTAGACAACACGACATGATCGTCTACTGGAAAAAGGTGAAAGGCCACTCCAAGCAACCAGGCCTCGATAAGGACATGAATGACCAAACCGATGCCCTTGCCATGACTGGCGCACTGCACGGTAACCCATGGTCACCTCCAGCCCAACCACCGGCTTTTGATGTGGCAGCACTAACCCGCAGCAAACGTACCTTTTCTGCCGCACTGCCCGCCTCTCAGCCTCTCACTCTGACCCCGCAGATCTCAAACAACGACATAGCGGACATGCAAGCCACCGACATGTCCATAAAGACTTTCCTAAACCACCTCTCTGACCCTTCCAACCACCCACTCACACAGTCTGATCTGTCTGACAACCCGTGCCTCAGACGACTGCATGACATCAAGCACATGCTGCGTGTGATTAACGACATTCTGTGGTATACACCTGATGACACCACCACGCCACGGCTGGTGGTCCCTCAGTGTCTAAGGGGGGTGATGTTAATATACGCCCACGACGCGCCATGTGCTGGACATCACGGCACCAGAGCCACCTATAAGACACTGAAGCAAGTGGCATATTGGCCCCGCATGCAAGAGCACGTAGCGGAATATGTCAAAGAATGTCTAATTTGCTGCCAGTTCCAACCTGCAAATCCGAACCACAGAGCTTCGCTGCAACGCAGAAGGGTCACCTTCCCATGGTCAAACCTCCAAATCGACTGGGTAGGGCCTCTGCCAAGGTCAACGAAGGGCAACAAGTACTTCCTCACAGTCGTGTGCCAGTTCACAAAATGGGTAGAGTGTCTTCCAGCACCCAACGACACCGCTCAGACCACGGCATACCTCCTGATGAATCACATCTTCTCCAGATTCGGATTGCCAATGAGTGTCAACTCAGACAGAGGTACTCACTTTACAGCTGAGATTATGCAGCAGATCTGGAAACTCCTGGGGGTCCAAGTTTAACTACACGTGAGTTTTCACCTGATTTCATCTGGCCAAGTTGAACGTTCGAATCGGACTGTGGTCAGCATGCTGAGAAAGTATGTGGCTGCCAACCAGAAAGACTGGGACGTGAAACTCCCGCTGGTGTTAATGGCTCTCAGGGCCACCCCACAGGACTCAACTCAGGTGTCTCCCTTCGAACTAATGACTGGACGACAGATGACACTTCCACTGCACCTGCTGTATCAGCCAGGAGACTCCGGTCTCATCACAGCCTGCACCACTCACCAGTACCTCGATGAGCTGCACCGGCACCTGAAAGCAACCTTCGCTTTCGCCCAACAACAGCTTCAAAAGAGCGCCGAGGGCCAGAAAGCATACTATGACCGGAAAGCGTCACACCAGGAACTAGCCGTGGGTGACAGGGTCTGGTATTACAGCTTCGCGCAGCCACCACGCACAGCCTCCCATCGGCTGTCAAAGAAATTCCTACCCCATTGGACGGGACCTCATGAAATTGTTGACAAACTTTCTCCGGTGGCGTACCGAATCCAATTGAGCCGGGGACAGAAAGACCCAGTGCTCAAATGGGTCCACCGCAACCAAATTAAAAGACATTCGGCTGTTGGCCGAGAAAGGCGGGGAGAGGCCAATGCAAACTAACCTGATTACCCTCCTAGGAGTGAAAAGACTGTCCTGCCAAACCAAGGACAACTCTCGCTGACACACTGTCCCTCTCTCTCTCTCTCCCTCTCTCTCTCCACATCTTCCCTTTCACCTCTAATAGGATGTTGATGTGGTTCGCCATCCTGCTTGTCCAGTCGACCCGAGGACTCTCTCAACCACGCCGAGGCCGACGTCAGGCACATGCTGAACCAACTCGAAAAGATGACCGTCACCCAAGCAGAATTAGGCGGACACAGCCGCCGCCCCAAACGGTTCCTTGGAGCTCTGCTGGGAGCCGCAGCTGCGGTGGGAACTCTGTTCAACATTGGTATGTCAAGTGTCAACGCCGTCAACCTAGCCACCGTGAGACGACAGGTGGCTGAAATTCAAACAGAGATCCCACAGCTAAAAGAGCAGCTCAACGTGCAGAGTGCTTCCCTGCAGACCGTTGGAAGGACCTTGAGAGGAACTGTGGTCATTCTCAACACCCACAGTGTCCTGCTGAACCAGACTATAAAGTCCATGAAACAGCTGTTCACTGTTTTCCAAAATGACTTTGCCCAAACTCAGCTAGTCACCGCCCTGATGTCAGACATGTTGCGGGAGGTGAGCTCATCCATCGACAGCCTAGCCATGGGTAGGATCCCGCCCTACCTCATACCATTGAGCCTTGTCCAGACTGTGCTGGCTTCCGCAATCACCACGCCAGCTGATCCGCTACAAGTACACCTGGCCTACTCGCTCGGCAGCGCCATTCCACTCTATGTCGACCCAGAGCAAAGAGAAATGGGTTTCCTCCTGAACTTACCCATCATAGAGTCAAGCCGAATCTACAGACTCAAAGACATTGTCAATGTCGGGTTTTGGAAGGGTAACACACACCTCAAAATCCGCACCCCAGACGTGGTGGCCTACCACGACAGCGATCCACAGCTGTACCTGGCCCCAAACCTGCACATGTGCACATTAACGAAAGACATTCACTATCTCTGCCCTAGCAAACCCTTCCTCAGAGATAACACTAATGGAATCTGTGGGCTGCAAACCATGTCCAGCGACAACCGCTGCCCTGCCGAAGCCAAGCCTCGCATGCAAGTGGAAGAAACCCGAGCAGAGATCATCGGTGACCGGTGGCTCGTCAACACTCCGGTACTCACGGCTACTCTTACCTATGACCAGCATGACACCGCCACCCGTGTCAGCCTGCTCAACCAGAGCATGTGGATTCAAGTACCTAAAGGTGCCATCCTCCATGTAGATGACCTGGCATTATATCATCTCCCGAGCCACGAGTACGAAACAGAACTGGAAATCCCCTCCTTCTTCAAGGACCATAACTTCACCCTGGGTCCAGAACTGGAACTGGAAATTGAGACAGGGGGGTCACAGCTGATCGACATTGCTCCCCTCGACTCTGCCCTACAAGCTTTGTCTCGACAGCCCCTCTTGACTACCTCACCTGTTGTCCGAGCCTGGACCGCAGCCGACACGGCGCTGTGCCTCTCTATGGTAATTAGTCACATCCTAACACTGGGCTTGGCTTTCATCCTGTACAGGAGACTCAACGAGAACCGAGCAGCTACCATCAGGCTCACCAAAGCCGTGTCTGGAGGCTTTCGACGAAACCCCCGGAAGGAGGATAACACGCAAGAAGCCGCCGGCAACCTCATTGAGTTAAGCCCTCAGCCCTGATAATCACCTATGATCCAAATTCATGATTCACCTTCCATCCTCCCATGCAATGATAATCGGCAGACGAGATCTCCCCAGGGACCTCATCTCCCGAAAGGGGGGACTGTAGGGATTGAAGGGACAATCATTGATTCTCTTGTAGTAAAATCCTTAACTCACAACAGGAAAAGTTAACAAAGAACCCTAACTAACCCACATTCCTATTACCATGTGGTCCCGTGATAAGGTCTCCAACCTTCCAAACTGGCGCCTAGAAGTCTAGAGAGCAAATGGACTTTCAAACATTTATGGTGATAAATGGTCCTGAATGTCCATTAAACAGCGAATTCCCCCCTCCTGAGACAACACCCAGACCTCCTCGTGCCAGCCCGATTCATTCGCGAGGCACGATCAAAGAAGACCGTTATCTCTAACACCCCTCTCCGGCGAGAAGGGGGGTGCCAGATGTTCAAATGAAGATACGCACACACCTATGTTCACACACACATACCTATGAACCCTAGGTTTTTATCTATAAATCGGCATTAAAACAGAGTTGGTGTATTAAAATACCTCTAACAGAACTATAAATGTGCAAACATGTCCTACGTATGTTTTCATGAATGTAAGACACATAAATACCTGAAAGTGTGCATTAAGAGGTAACTCTGCAATATTATGTCTGTGACGTGTGATGTTTGATATGTTTGTAATCCTAAAAATCTGATCTACTCATTAAGCTGTATATCGATAGCGTGAAATATATATAACTACCTATATATACCATTTCCAAAGTAAGCTTAAGGTCCTTCTAGTCATAAAGATGCAAATTGATTCCGAATGACCCACTCGGGGGGGCGTAGGCTCTCTTCAAGATGGGCCATTATCATTGGCCAAAACACCTATCCAAGGCGTGTTCTGTTTATCTTTAAAACCCCAAACTCAGAGACATTCGCTCTCTGTTCTCTGTTCCCTGTTCCTGTATCCTGATGTAATCCTCGTGTTTTATTTTGTTCCTGTTTTATTTTGTCTTCGTTTTATTTTGCGTATAGCCAGTCTGTCCTTAGTGCGGTCCTCGAGATACCCACGTGCGTTTCGTTAGTCTTCCAGCATCCCAGCGAAAGGACTATCTTCACGCATACAGAACTGCGTTAGAACTTTTAAATCTCCCGCGACAACCACGCTTGGAGGAATCAAAGAAGCCCGCCTCCTATTCCCAGGACGCCACGAGCTTGCTCCTACACCACTCTAACCAGGTCTGAATGCAAACTGTTCCATCTAAATTTAGACGCTCTCAAGTGTGTATTCTTAGGCTGTCTCTGAGGACCTAACTGTGCTAGCAATTGTGTTTTTCCCTGTGTTTCTACCTTCTTTTCTTATTGTTTAAGTTCATTTTTGGTTTCATATATATCTTTGTTTTACATGTAGTGTAGTTCATTAAACCTCATTTATACTTTATTGCCTCTGTGTTTGTTGTTGATCACATAACAAAGCCTCTTTAATATAAAGATCCTAGCTACAATCTGATAATTGTTAAGTGCACAAAACATTGTCAGTAAATTTAAGCTAAAATAAGACCACCAGCCATTGGTAACCTCTAGCGAAACAGCGCGGCGGACGTGCTGGCTTAACGAGGTATCAATCGCGGTGGTAATCTTAAAGATCAGCTATAGCCTCTGTGTAGGATGTATATTCACAATTCCTCATAATTCGTGGGGTTAATTGTGTATATACGCCCTGAACAGACGTGTATGCTGCACGACCCCTCGTTGGGTGATTTATCTATGCAAGGACTCGGCTCAAACTATATTCGATAATTTGTTGATCAGAGATTAATAACTGTTGAATATTTATTCCCCAAAATCAAAATTGATTAAAGAGCTTATGACCCAGATTCCTTACAACTGTAAGGGGAACAGACAGAGCAAGTTTCATTTCTGGGAAAAGCGTACATAACCAAAGGTAAAGTAAGAAAACGCAGGTTGTAGGATAAGATGTTTCGTTAAATTTGTTCAATTTTCTGTAGCCATGCCATATTTAAATGTAGAATATACTTTTTTTTAAAATTTTATAATAGTCATGATTAGACTTTTCTATTTTACATATTATTGAGCTACATTTGTATTCTTAAGTATCACATAGTAATCATTCTTCCTGTTACAGAATTGAACGGCTCTGGCGTGATGTGTGGACAGCGGTGACTACCACATATTACGATACCCTCCATGGTCTTGAAGAAGATGGCTTGCTGGACATCTCAAACACACTACACATTTTCCTTGCCCACTTTGTGTTTCTTCCCCGTCTCCGCAAAGACTTGCAGACATTTGCTGAGGGCTGAAACCATCACCCTCTCCGCACCGAGGGAAATATGACCCCACATCAGTTGTGGGAGGTGGGACTTATGCAGAATAGCATCAGTGAGATTGAAAATTTAGTTTTATGAGTTTTAGAAATGAGTTTTATTTCTCTAACACAAATAATGTTTCTTAGAGGTTGGTTATTTGACTAAGAATTTTAATGATTACATTTCCCTAGGATGTAGAGAACTTTGACATAGACTGGGAAAGTGCCAGTTTACATGAGGAACCATTAACCGTATTTGGAGTTGTGGTTCCAGAACTCCTCCCCCCTCTAAATGAACAAGAAATGAGAAGCCTCCAAGCTGCTGTTGACCCTACAGTGACATCACACTCGAATGGTAGAGACATCTATATTCAGTCACAGTGCTTTGATATTTTTCACTGACAAATTGTGAATACGCTTAATCTATTGTCCTTTGCTTGTTCAGATCTACTTGAGATGGAAACATGTATTTTCCAATTACACTTTATTGAACATCAGAAAAAAATATTCAAATACAGTGAACTTACTGTAATATTCAATATCACTCTCTTTTAGGGTGTCACCCTAAACTAAAACTGTAGTGATTGTCTCAAAGAAGTATGTGGTGCTGAACAGTGTTTGTGGAATGCTTACCATATGACAGCTTAAACTCTTTATACTAACATTTATCAACTTGAAACTGTAATGTCATACAAGCAATAAATTCCTGGCAAAGAAATTGTGTCCATTTATAAACTTAATTTCCATGTTAAATTGAAAAGCTTGTGCAGCTAAACCTTCAGAAATTCCTGGCCAAGAAAGAAACCCTCCTTCAACACAGTTTTGAAGTCTTCATAGTTTAACATGTGTTTAACAGGTAGCATAATTGTATTGCTGCATGCTGCCACAGTTGGATAACATATCCTATGCTCATTATATTCTGTTTCACAGTTATGGTTGAATTGCACTGTGATTTTGAAATGCATCTTTTCTTGAGACAGTATAGGAATGTGTCCCCATGTCCTGTCACCCACTGAAGGAAGGTATTTGGAGTCATGGGGAGAGTACCCACACCAGAAGTACTGTCATCTGAAAAAACAAATTAAAAATTAGTAGTTATTAAACTTGATGGCAGATTTTGTCTTTAATAAACATCCATACATTCCATCTTCCATACTGCTTATACTATACATAGGCGTGGAAGTGCTGAAAACAACGACATATCCCAGTACTGAAGACAGGGAAACATCCTGAACAGGTGGCGAGTAACAACAAACGGGTGCATTTTCCGCAGCCAACAAGTCAACAAAACTTGCGACCGTAATTGGCTAACAATGCTTTTGGGAAATGCATCGCTGGTCAGTTAAAGCAGGGTTGGTGAACATTGATCCCGGAGGGTCATTGTCCTGCAGAGTTTAGGCCCAACCCTGAAAAAAAAACCCCACTAACCTGCCTGTAACTTTTGTAATCCTGAAGACCTTGATTATAGCTTCAGGTGTGTTTGATTAGGGTTTAAGCTAAACTCTGCAGGACAACAGCCCTCTAGGGTCAACGTTCCCCACCCCTGAGTTAAAGGGATAGTTAAATAAAAATTCTGTCATATACTCATCTTTCAAAATCTGTTTTTAATTTAAAAGAAAAAAGGTTTTCTATATAATGACAGTGAAGAATGCCTTTTGTGCAATATTTTCCTAAAGTAATTTAAATTCTCACATAAAGAGGAAGACTTGAATTGTAGTTTAATAAGGAATGTGGTGCAGAATTGTTATGATACTTGCAAGCCCCTTGTCAGAATTCACTTTCAATGTATTGATAAGAGCAGCATGAATCAGCACATTTTGTGTTCTAAGCCAGTGGTTCTCAAACATGTCCTGAAGGACCCCCAACACTGCACGTTTTCTTTGTCTCCCTAATCAAACACACCTGATTCAACTCATCAGCTCATTATCACATGGGTTAATGAGCCGATGAAGAGACAAAGAAAAAGTGCAGTGTTGGGGGTCCTCCAGGACAGGTTTGAGAACGAATCGGTTACCTAACGTAACCTCGGTTCTCTCTAGATGAGGGAACGAGTATTGCGTAAGCTAGCTTACGCTACGGGAAAGATTAATCTTTTCTGAGAAATTGAAGCCAAAAAATTATCCTATAATTTTGTATCCATTGTCAACGCAGTTCAGCTGCAGCAGACCATGAGCGGGCTAGCTAGCAGCTCATTGGTTCGCTCACAGAGAACTGCTTAAGCCTATGAGGAGATGCGAATGAACTCTCGGCCAATGAGAGTCTGACATGCTCTCATTGCGTCAGAGCCCGCCGAAACGGGCGTGGTCAGAGAGTATAAATTCACCTCTCAGGCTGTAAACACTGGTTTTCATAGAATGAAGCGAGAACGCTAGTAGCACAAGCACGGCCAGGAACGCAATACTCGTTCCCTCATCTAGAGAGAACCGAGGTTACGTTAGGTAACCGATTCGTTCTCTTACGAGAGGTTCTCTCGTATTGCGTAAGCTAGCTTACGCTACGGGAACACCTGGTCAACGCCGTGCGTGCTAAGCATCCACTATGAGTCCCAGGGGAGACCCCGGGGAACCCTTATGAGTGGGAATAATATATGTACATGTGATAAAGGCCAGCAGAACGGGCCGGAGATTGTGTAGTACATAAGCACATGATAGGGAGGGACAGAGCGAAACCGGTCTGAGTGAATAATTCCCTATAGTGCAGCTCAACCAGAAGAGCTGTAACCTACTAGACTGCTAGTAGTTTAGCCTGCAAGGCGGGAACTTCCAGATTGTAAAATCTGACAAAGGTGGAGGGGGAAGCCCATCCTGCCACACAAATGTCATGAATGGAGATTCCGCTGGACCATGCCCACGATGAGGCCATGCCTCTAGTGGAATGAGCCCTGATGCCCAGAGGGCATGGCAGGTCTTTTGATGCGTATGCGGCTGCAATGGCATCAACTATCCATCTGGATAGAGTCTGTTTCGAGGCGGCCAACCCCTTGGTGCGCCCACCGAACGAAACAAACAGCTGCTCAGATTGTCTGACCGGAGCAGTGCGAGTAATGTATAATCTCAGGGCCCTGACCGGACACAGGAGATTAGAGTCAGATTCGCTATCGGAAGCAGGCAGAGCCGATAGGGAAATAACTTGTGCCCTGAAAGGGGTACCAATCGCTTTTGGGACATAACCATGTCTAGGTTTGAGAACGACTAAGGAGTCATTGGGCCCAAACTCGAGACAGGAAGCGCTACTGGACAGCGCGTGAAGGTCTCCCACACGTTTTACTGACGCGAGCGCGAGCAGAAAAACGGTTTTGAGCGAAAGCTATTTGAGGTCCACGGTGTTTAGCGGTTCGAATGGGGGGGCTTTCATAGCTTCGAGAACTATGGAAAGGTCCCAAATCGGCACCTAAGGGGGGCGCGGGGGGGTTCATCCTTCTAGCTCCCCTGAGGAAGCGGATGACCAAGCCCTCTTTGCCCAGTGACTGGCCGCGCCGGGGTTCAATGAACGCTGCGACGGCTGCCACATACACCTTGAGAGTGGACGGGGACCTGCCCTTGTCCAACATCTCTTGGAGAAAAACTAGCTAGGACGGGACCTCGCATGACCGTGGGTCCAAATTTCTGTCGGTGCACCATTTAGAGAACACAGACCATTTAGACGCATAGAGCCTTCTAGTAGAAGCCGCCCTAGCCTGCGTGATCGTGTTTAACACTCCCTCCGGCAAAGCGACGGGTAGTCGTTGATCACCCACGCATGTAGCGCCCAGCGCTCTGGGTGGGGATGCCAGATCGTGCCACGAGCTTGGGAGAGGAGATCTGCTCTGACTGGAATGGGCCACGGGGCTGTCTGTGACAGCTGAGTGAGCTCCGGAAACCAAGTCTGACCCTCCCAACGCGGGGCTATGAGGAGCACCGAGTGGCGTGTTTCCCTGATTCTCTGAAGCACCTGTGGTAGCAGAGAAACCGGAGGGAATGCATAAAGCGGACGGCTGGGCCAGGTCTGGGCTAGCGCGTCCTCGCTCTTTGAGAAAAATATTGGGCAGTGGGTGTTCTCTTCTGAGGCGAAGAGGTCCACCTCTGCTCTGCCGAATATTCGCCACAGCTTTTGGACTGTAAGAGTGTGCAGGGACCATTCCCCGGGGGGAATGGGGTTCCTGGACAGACTGTCTGGACCGTCGTTCAGATGGCCCGGCACGTGCGTCGCTCTGAGCGAGAGCAGGTGACACTGAGACCAAACTAAAATGCGTTCTGTCAGCTGGAAGAGATTCCTGGATCTGACTCCGCCCTGACGGTTTAGATAGGAGACCACGGCTATATTGTCCGAACGGATCAGCACGTGGTGACCGCGAATGCGCGGAAGAAAGCGCGTAAGCGCGTTCTCGACCGCCAGCATCTCCAAACAGTTTATGTGGAGGAGACTCTCCTGAGCTGACCAGGGGCCGAAGGCCGGTGAGCCCTCGCAAACCGCACCCCAACCCGTGTTGGATGCGTCTGTCGAGATGACTTTTCGGCGAGAAAGGGTCCCCATGGAAACGCCCCGCTGAAACCATTCTGCCATGGTCCATGGCTGCAGAGCTGTGATACAGGTCTGCGTTACCTTTATCAGCTGGCGGCCCGTGGTCCACGCGCGGTGAGACACACGGCTCTTCAACCAGAGCTGAAGCGGGCGCATGCGCAGTAACCCCAGCTGGAGCACCGCGGAGGCTGAGGCCATGTAACCCAACGCCTTCTGAAAAGTTTTCAGAGGTGTGAGTCTGTTCATCTGAAAAGATGCGGCGAGACGCTGAACACGGCGCGCGTGCTGTGTTGACAGACGAGCCGTCATCGTGACCGAGTCTAGCTCTATACCCAAGAAGGAGATAGTCTGACTGGGTTGTAGTGCGCTCTTTGTCCAGTTGACAGAGAGGCCCAAAGCTTTCAGATGGTCGAGGAGAACTGTACAATGAGACAGTAGCTCTCTCTGTGATTGAGCCAAAATCAGCCAGTCGTCCAAATAGTTCAGTATTCGCAGCCCCTGACTCCGCAGGGGGGCGAGCGCCGCATCCATGCACTTCGTGAACGTGCGGGGTGCTAGGGACAGGCCGAACGGGAGGACGGTGTATTGATAAACCTGGCCTTCGAAGGCGAAACGTAAGAATGGCCTGTGAAGGGGATTTATCTGAATCTGAAAATAAGCATCTTTCAGATCTAGTGAAATGAACCAGTCCCCCTGGCGCACGTGCGCGAGGAGTTTTCTGATAGTGAGCATTTTGAACGGTCTCTTCATGAGAACTTTGTTCAGAAATCTGAGGTCTAAGATTGGTCTGAGGCCGCCGTCTTTCTTTGGAACCAGAAAATAACGGCCGTAAAACCCAGACTCGCTCATAGATAGAGGAACTCTCTCTATAGCCCTTTTGCACAATAGTTTAGCTATCTCTGAACGGAGCAGAGTCACTGCTTCTGGGTTCACAATAGTTTCTAGCCGAGCTCGGAAACGTGGAGGGCGGCGGTGAAACTGTAAGCGATAGCCTAGCCTTATTGTGTTTAGCACCCACTGGGAAATTCCCGGAATAGCTTCCCACGCTTTGAAGCGTAACGCTAAGGGGTGAATGGCTACATGGTCCCCGTTGCTGCACATAGCGGGCTGCGCGGGCGCGCTCATAGTGTTTATGACAGCGGGACTTACACTCAGAGAGGAGTTTAAGGGCCGTGTAACAGAGTGAGCAGAGGTGGGACGCGCACACGGGCTCGTGGGCGCGCTTATACACTCTGAAACTCGAGCGGGTTGGAACCGCTTTATGAGAGTGGGCTCTGTGAGACACACGGGAACTGAAATGCTTTTGTGTATGAGTGAACACAGTGTTGTGGGCACATTTTCTACATGTGAGGCTTTTATGCTCTTTTTGAAATTTCTCTGGGTCGCCGTGAAAACGGCGTTTGTGCTCATGCAAGCGGGAAAGGGGACCGGCTTGGTAATGGCGGGGTGCACTGCTGTAGTAGCCGCGAGAGCGGGGACTAACAGAGGGCGAAACTTTGACGGCGGTCCGGCCGCGGCGGGAGAGCGCCGTCTTTTCCTCAGCTGTGCTAGGCAGACTTCGAGTGATCAGGTTTCAGCGTGATCCTGGGCCGAGGCCCCCGGGGAGGCGGCGGTCTGTGGCGGCTGTTAGAGCGAGAACGAGGGCGGCCGCCCTGGCGTCGCTGAGAAGTCTGACTGTGCTGAGCTGGGCGCTGGGGTGGGGCTCGTGCAGGAGGCTGGTCACGTGAGCGGCCTGCAGAGGAGCTAGTGCGACGAGGCAGAAAAAGATTCATGGCCTGGGAGGCTTTCTGCACTTCGGAGAAACGGTCAACGATACCCGTGACAGCAGATCCGAAGAGGCCGGATGGAGAGAGCGGGGCGTTGAGAAAGGCGGCGCGCTCAGAATCTCCCATGTCGGCGAGTGTGAGCCACAAATGTCTTTCAGACACACAAATGGCGGCCATGCATTTCCCCAGGGCTTGAGCAGCAGATTTTGTAGCGCAAAGGGCAATGTCCTTGACGCTCCTCAAATCCGCGACTGAGGGGGGATTTTTTCCGCTCTCGTCCCATTCACGAAGTAAATCACCCTGTAGAATCTGAAGGACGGACATGGAGTGGAGTGCAGAGGCTGCTTGGCCGGCGGCTGAGTAAGCGCGGGCGTGAAAGCTCGAAGTCGCTCTGCAGGCTTTAGAGGGAAGCACAGGTGATGAGCGCCATCTCGTGGAAGGCGGGCATAAATGTGCGGCGACCAGGTCCTCTACAGGGGGAATGGAGAGATAGCCCTTTTCTGCGGCTCCGTCCACAACGCGAAGCGGGGCGGAAGAGTCAGAGCGAGTTCTGGCAGAGCGGGATGAACGCTTCCAGCTGGGGTTCCGGCGGCCTCTGGGAGTGGCGTTTCTTCTTCCGCGGCGAAGTCAGAGGCGGCGCAGAAGCAACTTTAATGGCCTGAAGTCGAGCCCGCAGGGTCGACAACGACATCTCCTCGCAGAGAACGCAGCCACCATCGGCGAGGGCGAGCTCGGCGTGCTCCAATCCGAGGCAGAGAGCGCAGATGACGTGGCGGTCTCCAGTCTCGAGGGGAGCGCGGCAAGAACCGCAGGAAGATTTACGAGACATCTTTACAAAGACGCTCGGCTCTTTTAGATACAATACAAGAAGCTTTTTCGTAAAAAGGATACAAATCCGTCGGATGGCGCTAGCACGCAGGACGGCTGTAGGTGGCGAAGACGGCCGGCTTCCTCAGTCTCCCAGATGCTCGCTAGAGTTGCCTTTTCGACGACGGCGGCTTCTCTCAGGATCAGCAGATGCGTGTAGCCTCGCTGAAGAGATGAAAATCAGTGTTTACAGCCTGAGAGGCGAATTTATACTCTCTGACCACGCCCGTTTCGGCGGACTCTGACGCAATGAGAGCATGTCAGACTCTCATTGGCCGAGAGTTCATTCGCGTCTCCTCATAGGCTTAAGCAGTTCTCTGTGAGCGAACCAATGAGCTGCTAGCTAGCCCGCTCATGGTCTGCTGCAGCTGAACTGCGTTGACAATGGATACAAAATTATAGGATAATTTTTTGGCTTCAATTTCTCAGAAAAGATGAATCTTTCCCGTAGCGTAAGCTAGCTTACGCAATACGAGAGAACCTCTCGTAAGAGAACCACTGTTCTAAGCCATGCAAGTTTAGAATGATGTTAAGGTGAGTAAATCACTATTTGTAATAAGAACTTTTATTTTAGTGTGAATTTTACATTCACTTTTAAGACAATGTTGGATTTGTAGTTTTGTTTTTACTTTGCTCCAGTTCCTGAAGAAGGTCTTGCAGATGGTTCATCATGGCAACCTCGACCTGTTCTCTGTATGAGCCCTTTTCACTGAACTCTGCCTGACAAATGGAAATGACAAAGTCTGCATCCACAACCTGTTAAGTAAAAGTAGAAAAACAAAGACTTTTTTAGAGCAGTGGTTCCCAAACATGTCCTGAAGGACCCCCAGCACTGCACATTTGACACCCCTACTTCAGGTCTTGCAGTCTCTACTAATGAGCTGATAAGTCGAATCAGGTGTGTTTGATTAGGGAGACAAAGAAAACGTGCAGTGTTGGTGGGTCGCCACTGCTCTAGAGCAGTGGTTCTCAACTCCAGTCCTCAGGACACACTGCACATTTTGTACGTTTCTCTTATCTGACACAGGTAGAAACAGTCTCAATCAGCTCCCTAGTTCAGTAGTCATCTAGGCTTTATTATGGATATCTATGGTCAGCCCATTGACTTATGTTCTGATCAGTGCCCTGACTACTGAACTAGGGAGCTGATTGAGACGCACGCACATTTCAGTTCATGGAGCTCTCTCCTAACAAGCTGATGATCTGAATCAGATTTGTTAAATAAGGGATACATACAAAATGTGCAGAGCAGTGGGTCCAGAGGACTGTTGAGAAACACTGATCTATACAAGTCAAGTCAAGTCAAGTCACATTTATTTATATAGCGCTTTTCACAATACAGATTGCATCAAAGCAGCTTCACAGTGATAACATGAAAGTAGTACAACACAGTTCAATAATATTGTTGAATATTAAATATCCCCAACTAAGCAAGCCAAAAGCAAGGCGACAGTGGCAAGGAACCAAAACTCCATCAGATTGGATGGAGAAAAAAACCTTGGGAGAACCCAGGCTAGTCAGGGGCCAGTTCTCCTCTGGCTAACAATCATAGGGTTTTAAAGAAGCTTTACAGTAAGTGCATATCAGAGAGTACCTGGAAAAAATACATTTAGTTAATCATGTAATATTTAGGGGATAACATATCGCCGGCGTTGAGTCGTCTCTTCGCAGGCGTTGAGTCGTCTCTTCACAGGCGTTGGTCTTCTCATCACAGGCGTTGAGGCATCCGAAATCCCCGTGAGAGGCAGGATACCAAACTGGAGCCTACGAACGCCATTTTTCTCGGGACAAGCGTCCCGAGATAACAGCAGAAAGGCAGATGGGAAATAATTAGCATAGCTGATGTTCATAATGATTTCCATTACACGGGAGTAGGTGTTAGAAAACCATAATCTCACAACTCTCCGCAACCCAAACTCTCCGCAACCCAACCGCAACCATACGGACCGACCCGTTTGTCTATAAGGCTGTCGAGCCCCACTGGTGCGTTAAGCAGTTTCAGTGGCAAACGGTTCCGTATGGCATAGCAGAGGACTAAAAGGTAAGCATTATGTGAATGCTTGACTAAAGAGACACGTCTTTAGTCTAGTTTTAAACTGTGTCAGCGAGTCAGAGCATCGGACCGTATCGGGAAGGCTATTCCAGAGTTTTGGAGCTAAATGCGAGAATGCCCTCCCTCCTTTCGTGGACTTCGATATCCTAGGAATGACCAGAAGCCTTGAATTTAGTGATCTTAGAGAACGCGGTGGATTGTAGGGCGAAAGAAGGTCCGTTAAGTACATAGGAGCTAAACCATTAAGGGCTTTATAGGTCAGTAGTAGTACTTTGTAATTGATACGGAACTTAATAGGTAACCAGTGCAGAGATGATAAAATCGGTGTTATATGATCATATTTTCTTGATCTAGTAAGAACTCTAGCGGCTGCATTTTGCACTAACTGTAGCTTGTTTATTGAAGATGCAGGACAACCAGCTAATAAAGCATTACAGTAATCTAGTCTCGAGGTCATGAATGCATGAACTAACTTTTCTGCATCAGAAACAGATAGCATGTTACGTAATTTAGCAATGTTTCTAAGGTGGAAAAAGGCTGTTCTTGTAACAGATGAAATATGATTTTCGAAAGACAAGTTGCGGTCTAGTATAACACCCAGGTCTTTTACTGTAGTGGAAAAAGTAACAGGGCATCCTTCTATATTAAAGTCGTATTGTAAGAGGTTTTGTGTGTAGTTTTTTGGACCAATAAGTAATACCTCCGTTTTATCTGAATTTAATAGCAGGAAATTACGCGTCATCCAGCATTTTATATCTTTGAGACATTCTGTCAATTTAGATGAGGTAATGTTTTCATCTGGTCGTGATGAAATATATAATTGAGTGTCGTCAGCATAACAGTGGAAATTAATTCCATGTTTTCTTATAATATTACCAAGTGGCAGCATATATATTGAGAATAGCAGAGGGCCTAGCACCGATCCTTGCGGTACTCCGTAGTCTACTGACGTTAACTTTGATTTTCCCCCGTGTAAAGAGACAAAATGATAACGGTCAGATAAGTACGATCTAAACCAGCTTAATGCCTGTCCCTGAACACCAGTGTAGTTTTGTAGTCGATCCAAGAGTATTTTATGATCTATAGTGTCGAACGCGGCGCTAAGATCAAGTAGGACTAGTATTGAGATACAGCCTTGGTCAGAAGCTAAGAGTAGATCATTTGTAATTTTAACTAGCGCAGTTTCTGTACTATGATGCGGTCTGAATCCTGACTGGAATTTTTCATAGATATCATTTTCTTGCAAAAAAGAGCACAGTTGAGCGGATACAACTTTTTCTAGTATTTTGGACATAAATGGAAGATTTGAAATGGGTCTGTAATTTGCTAGGTTATTTGGATCTAGTTGCGGTTTCTTAATGAGAGGTTTTATTACTGCCAACTTGAATATTCTTGGCACATGACCTAAGAATAAAGACGAGTTAATAATATTAAGAAGAGGCTCTTCCACTACAGGTAACACTTCTTTCAGTAGTTTAGTGGGTATTGGATCTAATGAGCATGTTGTTGGTTTAGATGCAATAATAAGTTTATTTAGCGCTTCCTGTCCTATCGTTGCAAAGCGGTGTAGTTGTTCTTGAGGGACGATAATTGAGGCTGAATCATAAGAGACCATAGAGGATTGTACATTTATAATTGTGTTTCGAATGCTTTCTATTTTCTCATTGAAATAATTCATAAAATCATTACTACTAAACTGTAACGGTATATTTTGCTCTGGTGATGTCTGTTTATTTGTTAGTCTAGCCACGGTGTTAAATAAGAACCTTGGATTATTTTGGTTATTTTCTATTAGTTTGCGGAGGTGCTCAGCCCTGGCTGTTTTTAGAGCCTTTTTATAACGTGACATACTGTCTTTCCACGCGATTCTAAAGACCTCTAAATTAGTTTGTTTCCATTTACGCTCTAAGTTACGAGTTTCTCTCTTGATATCATGCGTAACACTGTTGTACCATGGTGCTTTAGTTTTCTCTTTAACCTTTTTTAATCTAATTGGTGCAACAATATCTAATGTACTAGTGAAAATGGTGCTCAAACTGCTAGTCAAATTTGCTATACACCGTTCACATTTGTTCTCCTGGCATATATTTGTGCTCCCTTATAATTTAAAAACTATTAGAAGCTGCACTGTGTAAATTCTGTCACTAACCCACCCTGAGTTAGTTGATCAGATAAATAATTAAATAAATAAAAATATATGGAAGTATAATAGAGGCAGTTTTACAATTGCAAGGAAATTAGCCTACAAATATTGATTGTTGTTTCTGCATGTCCTAATAATAATAATAATAATAAATACAGCAGCAAGCAGCAATGATGGGCTAAAACTCCAGTGCCACAATTCCTGAAGCCAGCTGGTGGCACTATGATTGTGAACCACAAAAGCGACATCTATCTACTACTACTACTACACTTACTGCCGTTTCTGTCCCAGGAACAAACAGAGGCTGACAAATTTCTGGGTGTTTTTCCATAAGACCACCAATGCCATAAAGCTGCAAACCCTTCCTGATCTCTTGCAGCATAGCACTTAAGAGTGGCATGTAGGATAATAGCTCTGGAAAAATAGCATTGTGAGAGACAAAGTTAATTTCTATGCACACAAATGAATTTAATTCTGCCAACCTCACTCAAATTAATATTCATAAACAATTCCTACATACCGGATAATGTCATCCTTCTTCTCTAAGCTGACTACGCCTAGATAGCCACAGCTCAAAATGTCTTCTGTGAGCTCTGTAATTGAGCTTTCTGTAGCTGATTCAACCTGAAATAATTGTGCATATCTCAAAGGTCTTCTTGAAAAAATGTGTCTATCATAATCATCTAAATAAAAATACCTGTGCTGTAAGATCACGAAAGTGCCCATCTCCCAGATCTTGTTTGTCTAGGTGAGCAAACTCTAGAGAGCCACTACACAGGACCTTATAGCACCAATGTGCAAGGAAGTTTGGGGCTGGGCCACCCTGGGCCAAGCTGACCGCCATTATTTCTCCTATAGTCCTGAATAAGCAAAATAAATTTTTATATAATAATTTTTTTTCACATAGTAAACATTTAATAACAGAAAGTGAGATGAAATTGTCTTATAAAGTATCAAAATACATACTTGAAATGACCTTTGTCCAGATCAGACAGAGAATACTTTGGTGCTCCCCCCTCAAAAAAACGCCCTTCAATGCCTCCGATCATTTCTTAAATGAAAAAATGGTTATTGTAACAATTCTGCATGACTTGTAAAAGTTTATCACATGTACAGCACCAACCATTCCCGTTTGAAACCCAGCTCTGCTTCAGATCATAACTACTAATCAGCTGATGAGTAAATTCAGATGTTAAAAATAGAGAAACTTTAAAAACATGCAGTGATCGGGAAACTCCAGGAATGTTTGGAAAAACCCTGATCTACAATTGCTGAATATATTTTTATTCATGTTATGCAATCATGCCTGTCAGAAATTCCTTGCTCAGTGCCCCAGTGTCTATTCCAGCTTCACCTATAAAGGCAACTTTCAGTTTGTTAATGGGAGATGATTTTTTTTGCCTCTGCCACTGCACAAGGCCCCTCTCCAGCATGTTCCATTTCGAGAGGTCTCTCCTATTGCGTAAGTAGCTTACGCTATGGGAAAACTCCTTTTCTCGAGAAATATTGAAGTCTTTATGTAAAACGCATTGCAGCTGCACAGCATACAGCAGTGAGCGAGGCAGCTCGGTCATTGGCTGTGCTGCGGCAACTGCACGAACCTATGACGGGGCGACTCTGAACACGCTTCCAATGAGCGTGCTTCGCGCCCGCGCGCGTCAGAGCCTGCCAAGATGGGCGTGGCCAAGGGCTATATATTGGGCGCCCCATCGTCTGAGTTCTTTAGATTTAATCTCCTTCAGCAAAGACCATTCTCTTCGCTGGATCCTCCGGATTTTTGGAGTCTTTTCGCTGCCGCCGTCGACAAGCCTACAGCAGGACTGCTACGAGGACGCCGGCGCCTTCAACCGCCTTCGAACGCCTTCTGCTAAGCCATCCGGCGCGCATCACCTCATATCCTTTGCAAGCTAATCAAGTGTTCGCTCCCGCGACACTTTTTCTAAAAGAGCAAATTAAGGCGTTGTTTCAAATGCCTTCCTGCGCCTCGTGTCGAGGCTTTCTTCCGGACGGGGATCGTCACATTATCTGCACTCGCTGCCTGGGTCCGGACCACGCAGAGGCTGCCCTTTCTCGAGGCGGATGCCCCGAGTGTGACTCCCTGGGCCTCACCGAGCTGCGCGCTCGCTTCGCCGCTTTCGCCGCGAAAGAGCCTACCACCACCGTGCTACCGTCCCCTCTAGTTGAGCCGCGCAAGAATTAGCGCTTACTTTCACATTCCGATAGCGCCTCATCACAGCCCATTTCTGAGATTCGCTTTCGAGGGACAGTCATACCAGTACACAGTACTACCATTCGGCCTATCACTGGCACCCCGTACATTCACGAAATGTATGGATGCAGCACTTTCCCCCCTGAGACAGCGGGGAGTGCGAATACTGAATTATCTCGACGATTGGCTAGTCCTAGCACAATCAGAGAGTCAGTTAATGACACACAGGTCTTGTGTCAGCCATCTAGAATGCCTGGGTCTAAGAATCAATTTTGCAAAGAGCATGCTATCCCCCAGCCAGAATATTTCTTTTCTGGGAATAGTGCTAGACTCAGTGCAGATGACGGCGCGCCTCTCATCAGGGCGCGCGCTCACTATTCGGCGCCTTGCAACATCGTTCAGAGCGGGCGCGCGCGCGCCCCCATCAAGCGATTTCAAAGGATGCTCGGTCTCATGGCCTCGGCATCAGCTGTACTCCAGCTAGGATTGTTGCACATGCGTCCTCTCCAACGCTGGCTCAAAAGCCGTGTCCCCACTCACGCGTGGCGCTCGGGCCACTTTTTAATCAGAGCGAATCACGGCTGCATAAAAGCCCTGACGCCCTGGAAAGCTGTCGACTGGTATCAGTCCGGTGTGAGTTTGGGCGTGAACACAAGGAGAAAAATGATCACGACAGATGCCTCCAAAATAGGTTGGGGGGCCCTTTACGAGGGCAGGCCTGTCTCCGGCTTGTGGTCAAACCCGGAGAAGCGCCTACATATAAACTGTCTGGAATTGAAAGCGGTCGCTTTGGCTCTCAGAGCCCTGGAGAAACACAAGGAGAAAAATGATCACGACAGATGCCTCCAAAATAGGTTGGGGGGCCCTTTACGAGGGCAGGCCTGTCTCCGGCTTGTGGTCAAACCCGGAGAAGCGCCTACATATAAACTGTCTGGAATTGAAAGCGGTCGCTTTGGCTCTCAGAGCCCTGCTTCCGTACCTGAAAGACGAGCACGTCCTGGTCCGAACGGACAACATGACGGTAGTCTCATATATAAATCGCCAGGGTGGACTCAGGTCGAGCTCCCTGCACTCAATGGCCAGGGAACTCATCCTATGGTCCCAGTGCAACCTGCGCTCGCTGAGAGCAGCGCATGTGCCAGGTGTCCTGAACCAGGGAGCGGACATGCTGTCCAGAGACAAAGTTCTCCCAGGAGAATGGTCTCTCCACCCCCTGACGATTCAGTGGTTATGGCAAACCTTTGGCAGAGCAGAGGTCGACCTCTTTGCCTCCAAGGAAAATGCGCACTGCCCTCTCTTCTTTTCAAAGAGCACAGACGCGCTCGCCCAAATCTGGCCGAGCCGCCCATTGTATGCCTTCCCCCCGATCGCGATGCTACCTCAGGTCATTACTTTCACATTCCGATAGCGCCTCATCACAGGCCATTTCTGAGATTCGCTTTTGAGGGACAGTCATACCAGTACACAGTACTACCATTCGGCCTATCACTGGCACCCCGTACATTCACGAAATGTATGGATGCAGCACTTTCCCCCCTGAGACAGCAGGGAGTGCGAATACTGAATTATCTCGACGATTGGCTAGTCCTAGCACAATCAGAGAGTCAGTTAATGACACACAGGTCTTGGATTATCAGCCATCTAGAATGCCTGGGTCTAAGAATCAATTTTGCAAAGAGCATGCTATCCCCCAGCCAGAATATTTCTTTTCTGGGAATAGTGCTAGACTCAGTGCAGATGACGGCGCGCCTCTCATCAGGGCGCGCGCTCACTATTCGGCGCCTTGCAACATCTTTCAGAGCGGGCGCGCGCGCCCCCATCAAGCGATTTCAAAGGATGCTCGGTCTCATGGCCTCGGCATCAGCTGTACTCCAGCTAGGATTGTTGCACATGCGTCCTCTCCAACGCTGGCTCAAAAGCCGTGTCCCCACTCACGCGTGGCGCTCGGGCCACTTTTTAATCAGAGCGAATCACGGCTGCATAAAAGCCCTGACGCCCTGGAAAGCTGTCGACTGGTCTCAGTCCGGTGTGAGTTTGGGCGTGAACACAAGGAGAAAAATGATCACGACAGATGCCTCCAAAATAGGTTGGGGGGCCCTTTACGAGGGCAGGCCTGTCTCCGGCTTGTGGTCAAACCCGGAGAAGCGCCTACATATAAACTGTCTGGAATTGAAAGCGGTCGCTTTGGCTCTCAGAGCCCTGGAGAAACACAAGGAGAAAAATGATCACGACAGATGCCTCCAAAATAGGTTGGGGGGCCCTTTACGAGGGCAGGCCTGTCTCCGGCTTGTGGTTAAACCCGGAGAAGCGCCTACATATAAACTGTCTGGAATTGAAAGCGGTCGCTTTGGCTCTCAGAGCCCTGCTTCCGTACCTGAAAGACGAGCACGTCCTGGTCCGAACGGACAACATGACGGTAGTCTCATATATAAATCGCCAGGGTGGACTCAGGTCGAGCTCCCTGCACTCGATGGCCAGGGAACTCATCCTATGGTCCCAGTGCAACCTGCGCTCGCTGAGAGCAGCGCATGTGCCAGGTGTCCTGAACCAGGGAGCGGACATGCTGTCCAGAGACAAAGTTCTCCCAGGAGAATGGTCTCTCCACCCCCTGACGATTCAGTGGTTATGGCAAACCTTTGGCAGAGCAGAGGTCGACCTCTTTGCCTCCAAGGAAAATGCGCACTGCCCTCTCTTCTTTTCAAAGAGCACAGACGCGCTCGCCCAAATCTGGCCGAGCCGCCCATTGTATGCCTGCCCCCCGATCGCGATGCTACCTCAGGTCATCAGTCGGATCAAGGAGGAGAAATGTGCAGTGCTCCGGGTAGCCCCATTCTTGAAGAACCAGACGTGGTTTCCAGAACTGATGCAGATGATGCAATCTGCCCCATGGCCGATTCCGCTGAGGCTAGACCTCCTCAGGCAGGCCAACGGGATGATCCTCCATCCCCGCCCCGATCTGTGGGCCCTCCATGCATGGCCCCTCAACGGGTTCCCGGGAACCTCCCCAGTGGAGTGTTGAGAACCATCACTGAGGCGCGAGCGCCCTCTACGAGGCGCTTATATGCCCAGAAATGGAAGGTGTTCAGTGACTGGTGTAAATCCAGGAACCTGAATCCTGAGACATGCGAGGTACCGAGCGTGCTCGCTTTCTTACAAGAGCTGTTGGAGGCAGGCCGCACCCCCTCCACGCTCAAAGTATATGTGGCTGCCATAGCGGCGTCACACGATCCTGTAGAAGGACGCACACTAGGAAAAAACTACCTAGTTGTTCGTTTCCTGAGAGGCGCCAGGAGGATAAATCCCCCACGCCCCCCCTCAGTGCCGATCTGGGACCTAGCCACGGTCCTGGACGCACTCAAGAGTGCCCCGTTCGAACCTCTCCGAACTGTGCACCTTAAACAGCTCTCGCTCAAAACTGCTCTCTTGCTGGCTCTCGCCTCAGTCAAGAGAGTGGGCGACCTGCACGCGCTGTCATCAAGCGCTGCCTGCCTGGAATTTGGACCTAACGACAGCAGAGTTGTCCTTAGGCCAAAACACGGGTATATTCCTAAGGTGCTCTCTACACCCTTCAGAGCACAGGTGATATCTCTGGCCGCGCTATCGTCTCCAGCAGACGAAAGCGACGCTAATTTACTCTGCCCAGTCAGGGCGCTCAGAGTATATTTGGAACGTTCTGCCCTGTTCAGACAGACAGAGCAATTATTTGTATGCTTTGGCGGCCGCACCAAAGGTCTCGCTGTTTCAAAGCAGAGAATATCGCGCTGGATAGTTGATGCTATAGCGCTGGCTTATGAAGCCAAGTGCCTTCAGTGCCCCTTGGGCATCAGAGCTCACTCTACGAGAGGCATGGCCTCCTCGTGGGCGTGGTCGAGTGGGATACCCATTCAAGATATTTGTGCGGCAGCAGGCTGGGCCTCACCGTCAACATTTATCAGGTTTCATAACCTACAGGTCCCCTCATTGCATTCCAACATACTGTCGGTCTAACTATGTATAGGCTGGAGTGTGTATATGCTGAGCATTATCTCCTCCCTTATAGGGTCCGTCTCTGACTGACTTAGAGGGTTTTTTATGCATATCAGTACATAAAAATGTGCTTGTGTGTTTTTCCACTGGACGCCCATTGGGCCGTTCTACATTGCCCCTTATAAAGTCCACCTTCGGTCGGCTCGTTGGATAATTACTTTGCTTAAAGGCTCAAGCATCTGCCTGTGGCTTAATAGAGCGAAGTCAGCACGCACGGCGTTTTACATGGTGTTCCCATAGCGTAAGCTACTTACGCAATAGGAGAGACCTCTCGAAAGGGAACGACTCGGTTACTAACGTAACCTCGGTTCCCTGAGAGGAGGGAACTAGTATTGCGTAAGCTGCCGTGCTTGCGCTTGGTCAGTTCGCTTCAGTCGATTGAACCTAAAGAACTCAGACGACGGGGCGCCCAATATATAGCCCTTGGCCACGCCCATCTTGGCGGGCTCGAAGCACGCTCATTGGAAGCGTGTTCAGAGTCGCCCCGTCATAGGTTCGTGCAGTTGCCGCAGCACAGCCAATGACCGAGCTGCCTCGCTCACTGCTGTATGCTGTGCAGCTGCAATGCGTTTTACATAAAGACTTCAATATTTCTCGAGAAAAGGAGTTTTCCCATAGCGTAAGCTACTTACGCAATACTCGTTCCCTCCTCTCAGGGAACTGAGGTTACGTTAGTAACCGAGTCGTTTTGTCTCGATACGGTGATGTCAAATCTATGCCCTTCTGTAATTACGGCCGCACTGATGCTTTTGAGAACATCTTCAAGGCTAGGTAAGAAGAAAAAAACAAATTGCAGCTAAAATATTTAATACTATTAACTGCTGTAATAAATGTAAAATTGTATATCCAAGTTTTTTGTTTTTTTAAAAGTCATACCTTTCGATTTTACAGCCAAATGGTTCAAAAACATCTTCCCGATCAGAAATCGGTGCTTTGGAATTCTCCAAACTGCATCAAACACACGTGCAACTAAATTAATTCAATCCATTTTGTTAGGAAAATTGTTTTGCAATTTGTGAATTAAGTTACCTTTCACCGCAAAAGCTGGCATGAATTTCTGACAGGCAGCCTAAAAACACAATAATGCAATCAGCCAAGAAAACAAATTACCACAAAAAAACACAAAAAAAAACACACTATACATATCACTTAAAGCTGAAGTGCATATTATTTTCGATGTTAAAATACTCATATACTTACATTGTCATATGTAGAAACTATAAATATGAAATTCATCAGCTGATTTCTTTGCTAACTGTACACTGTCTCTTTATTGCTAAATAAATATTATTATTGCTATATTTGTTTTAAGTGACCTGTCCATCTGCACACAACAAATGAGTTTGTCAGTATGTTCATACAGTGGTGCAAAGAAAAAGAAAAAAATTCCACTTCAGCTTTAATGATTAAAGAACTCTATATGCTGGGTAGTAGTGGTCTGGCAGTATTGTTCATTTGATACCTCAATGTTTGATTTATTAGTGCTAGCTTCTGCTGAGGACAATCCAGAAGTAGTGGCTACAGGAAAAGACTGCAATGAAAACATATGTATTAAGAGAGTCATCAGCAAGTCAATCAATCCACCACTAAATATCATGAAAATAAATAAATATATAATCAGTGTTAGGTAGTACTATTTATTGCTAAAAGCTTTATTGTTAATTTGATACCTCGGAGTATGATTTATTAGTGCTACTAGTGCTGGCTTCTGCTGAGGACAATCCAGAAGTACAGGCTACAGGAAAAGACTGCAATGAAAACATATGTATTAAGAAAGTAAATTTATCCACCACTAAATATTGTTAAAAAAAACCCCCAGAAAATTAGAATTAGTGTTAGGTAGTACAATTCTATGGTAAATGCTATTGTTAATTTGATACCTCGGAGCTTGCTTTACTAGTGCTGCAGCCACCTTCTGAAATGGGTTTTTGTACTGATCCATCGAATACGGGAAGAGGAGAAGACTACAATGAAAATATGAGACATACAATCAAACAACCTTTTAAAAAGACATAACCTTTCAAAAAACATGACAACATTTTCCATTGAAGAACATTTAAATGTTACAGTGAGGTTAAAGTTTTCCTAAAAATGTAATTACCCTTCCAGAACTAGTGTCATCTTCAGTGGACAGTTCAATGGTACTACTGCATGATTTAACATGCATTGCCAAGATTTGTAGTGGCATGGACGAGCAGCAGTTTTGGCAGGTTGCTTTTGGCATTTTCTGAAATTCCATGGCATCTGAAGGAAGAGGCATTGTATCTAGTTCCTCTTGAAGAGGAACTATAAACATGGTAATTTTTCCACCACCACTTGATGATTTTAAATACTGGCCATTATAGTCATCAGCTTCTGGTGGGACCAGGGGCGGATCTACAGGGGGGCAAGGGGGGGGCAGGTGCCCCCCCCACTCTAGAGCCTTGCCCCCCCAGCTGCCCCCCTAACTTTGATGATCCAAAAACTGTACTTGTAAAAACAACCTGCCACTATGTCCACAAGCTTCTCAAAACAGTGAGCTAAACAATACATTTACCAAAAGTGAACAATTTATTTTTTAATTTTAAATATATTATTAGCCCCTCCCCCCTGCGTCCCTGATTCAAACGTGCAGAGCGGACGGCGTTGTTGGCGGCTCACACACTGTAGCCTACACAGCGAGTCTGCTGCGGTAAGGTGGCCCTGCAACCCGACTGGAGCTAGAGTGAGCTTCCCCAGAGCCTCTGAAGGTGAAGTGAGTTTCCTCAGGTGTAGTTTAAACACACACGTTTAACTTAAAGTTACATTTGTAATGAATGTATTGTATACTAAAGACGATTCAGCATCAGCAAAAACAGCGCGTCTATTATGTTAGCCAAAATCAGCGGTCAATTCGCTCCCTCGTGATTTGTAAGAGCACTCTTTCCTTTGATTAGCCTAATTTTGATTTTAGTAAAGACAAGAACAGCTTAAGGCGAGACACAAAAACATCGGGGTTTTTTTCACTGGTTAATTTTAAGATTTTGGGCTATTTGTCTTCAATAACATGTCTTCTTTCAGACTTGTGGTGAAAAAAAAATCCAAAAAAAAAACACTTTTAGGACTTTATTTTACTACACTTTGTCTATTTGCGTCAGTAGATTTCTCCTAAATTCAACAAAAGTTGTCGTTCTAAATCAACATGCTGCTCCGCGATCGCTGCATGTCAATGTCATCACATACATCTCCGTTGGAAAGCTCTCTCTCCTGTACATTGTTGTCGTATCCAAATATGGTCATTTCCTTTTAATCAGCAACCAATCGTGAAAGTACAATGGGCATTTAACTCTAAAACCGAAATCTCATTGGCTGATGTCAATTTCTGACAACGTGATTCGTTCAGAGATGCATCACGTGACGTGCTCTGACATTTAGATATGCGTTTTTGACTGTTTTTCTGTTCAGTTGAAGGCCATAAATGCTGTGATTTAGGTGGTTTGTATTGTTGTTGCTAATGATTTGATAAGATATTGTGTCTGTAAATAGTTGTTTCCACTAAAAAAAAGTATGAATTTTTACATTACAAATCTTTAAATGCTGTTTTCTCAAAATTAGTTTTTTGTCAATCTCCAGTACAAACATCTCAGCCTGTGTAGCACCGACCTATGTACACCAAACTTTCCAGTTATTCATTTAGCAGTATTCTCTATTCTGAAGATATTTTCAGAGGGATTTGTTAATAAATCATTCCTAAAAACCTTTGTAGTGTGTAAGGGCATGATTAAACAATAATGTTAATCATTTAATAATGATTAAAAGTGTCTTTGTGTTTGTTTTGTTAAAGCAATTCACATATAGGGATTCCCATGTACCGTCTACCCCTGCCACCCTGCCAAGACCTCTTGCCACCCCTTTGCCCCCCACCTCCCCCCCCCCCCCCCTGTAAAATTTTCTAGATCCGCCACTGGGTGGGACAATCATAAGTTTTCGTCGTCCTGATCCACCTTTAAAGACAACAAATCCAACTAGATACTACTGAGGTTCTTACTCGTTGACACACAATAACAACATGTAATTTTTTCACATTTGTAAATTTAGAATACAATTTAGAATTTAGAATATTTTTATTCTAATCTTAATTACCAAGAGCCTTGTACAGGAGCCACCCTCCAGTGAGTTTAGGATAGTGTTCCATCAGTTGCCTTGTTATCTGCACAAAAAAAGATTTCTGGGTAACCAAAACATTCAGTAATATTCCTACATTTATTTCAAAAGCAGACATACTGAACACAAATGGTAAAAATGTACTGAATGTACTGTTAACATTCTATTCATTACAACTTTAAAACTTTTGAATATACTAAAATGAATCTGCATACAATAAGTGGCGGTTTCCTGGACAGAGATTAAAGCTAGGGTATACGATTTCAAAGATTGTTCATTATTAATATCCTCGTTTAGATGCTGGTTATGGTTATATAGTACAATCCTAACAATATGAATAGAAAAAAGAATGAAAAAAATCCATTCACTCTATTGGCTGTACAGCCGCAGAGAAGTTGACCAATGTGTTGTCCGGCCGGACAGCTTACATTGGTCAACTGCTCTCATCCAATCACCAGCTCCACTGAAACTCCGCCTGGCGCTCGCGTCTTCACCCCACCGCACCCCTCCTGCGTCATGAAATTGCGCGAGCAAGCAGCTGACAGTCTATGGTAGCTAGCTAAGTAGCATATCAGCAATGGATAAAAAAAAAGACAGCAGCAAGCATCCCCTGCTTGCCCCTACAGTAAAGTAAGGACGAAAGAGAAAGTCATTAGAGGAACGAGCAGAGATTAAAAAAAAAATGTGAAGAACGCCGAACTTTGAGTAGGATAAATATAGGGTCCACCATTGACCATTGGAGGAAGCTTCAGGAAGATCTGGGAATAAAGACCGACGCTGACATGGCTGACTTTTTGTTGAGCAGGTAAACATTTATTTATACATATATTTATTTAACATTTATTTAACATATACATATGTGTCATTAGCGAGGTCATTAGATTGAACATTACATGAACTGACATTACATCTCAGTTCCGATGTTTACTACCCGGTGATCACAGCTTGACTGAGTGACGTAGTTCAGTTCGTTTCCCGGTGGGAGGGATCAGGTAGCACAGAGGGGAGGGGTGTGTGTGTGGAGGGGCGGGATGAGTTTTTTAAAAATTCAGGCTTTCTCGACCGATTTTCAAAATCGTATACCATAGCTTTAAGCCTAGTCCTAGAATAAAATGACCCTTTAAACCAGATTAACAGAAATCTGCTTTCGCTGTCATGGTTTAAAATAGTCCTAGACATAGTATAGTCCAGAGTTTAATAAGATTATTTCCTTGAGGAAGACTACAGTTACTCCAGGACCAAATTGAGGCTGAAATTAAACCTACAGGAGACAGGTTTAACTTCAGATTAACGTTGTTTCAAAGACGACACATATATTACAGTGTATGTATACTATATACATGTGTATATACTGTATACACATATACAGTGTATATCAATCCATATATATACAGGCCCTTCTCAAAAAATTTGCATATTGTGATAAAGTTCATTATTTTCCATAATGTAATGATAAAAATTAAACTTTCATATATTTTAGATTCATTGCACACCAACTGAAATATTTCAGGTCTTTTATTGTTTTAATACTGATGATTTTGGCATACAGCTCATGAAAACCCAAAATTCCTGTCTCAAAAAATTAGCATATCATGAAAAGGGTCTCTAAACGAGCTATTAACCTAATCATCTGAATCAACTAATTAACTCTAAACACCTGCAAAAGATTCCTGAGGCTTTTAAAAACTCCCAGCCTGTTTCATTACTCAAAACCGCAATCATGGGTAAGACTGCCGACCTGACTGCTGTCCAGAAGGCCATCATTGACACCCTCAAGCAAGAGGGTAAGACAGAAAGAAATTTCTGAACAAATAGGCTGTTCCCAGAGTGCTGTATCAAGGCACCTCAGTGGGAAGTCTGTGGGAAGGAAAAAGTGTGGCAAAAAACACTGCACAACGAGAAGAGGTGACCGGACCCTGAGGAAGATTGTGGAGAAGGACCGATTCCAGACCTTGGGGGACCTGCGGAAGCAGTGGACTGAGTCTGGAGTAGAAACATCCAGAGCCACCGTGCACAGTAGGGGTGGAACGGTACATGTATTCGTATTGAACCGAAACGGTACGGGCGTCACGGTTCGGTGCACGAATTTACACGGAGAATACACGGTATAAAAATAAATAAAACTCGCGTGCAAATTAATTAATGTAATGCGGAACTACTGTTAGATACCCGGGTTCTTTAGGGACACATAATCTGTACCATCGGCTTAGCTCTGAACGCGCGTTCACTTCAAACGTTGGCTTTATACGCGCGTCCTATTCGCTTTGGACTAGCGTCGAACTAGACGCTCTATTCGCGTTTGGTGTGACCGCACAATGAACAGGCTGCGATGTCAAGATTGCAATGCTGGAGTGAGTGTGTGTGTGTGTGTGTGTGTGTGTGTGTGTGTGTGTGTGTGTGTGTGTGTGTGTGTGTGTGTGCGCGCGCGCGAGAGAGAGAGACGCGGGCGCGATCTAACTCTGTGTGTGTGTGTGTGTGAGAGAGAGAGAGAGAGAGAGAGAGAGAGAGAGAGAGAGAGAGAGAGAGAGAGAGAGAGAGAGAGAGAGAGAGAGAGAGAGAGAGAGAGAGAGAGAGAGAGAGAGAGAGAGAGAGAGAGAGAGAGAGAGAGAGAGAGAGAGAGAGAGAGAGAGAGAGAGAGAGAGAGAGAGAGAGAGAGAGAGAGAGACGCGGGCGCGATCGAACAGTGGAAACATAAAAAACATACTCCGTCATTTTGTTCATACAGATCATTAAACCTGCAAAGTGTTTACTTATATTTGTGTACACTCGCAATAAAACACAACATTGTGCTTTTGTCACACTGTAAACTCTTGTCAAACTGTAACCTACAACTGTCACCCAACCAAAATCACACACACACACACACTGTTTTTAAAGCAAAACATATTTATACAACTCCATTTTAAAACAGTCTGTGTTCCATCTTTTGGACATTCATCATATTGCATTGGTTTTCATTTCTTGTCCTCGGAGCACTAATCTTACACATTCTACATTGATTAAAAAAAGAAAATCGAATGTGTTTTTAATGGTAGTATTATTTTATACAGAAATCAATTATTTATATTTCAGATGAGAATAATGTTACATTGTCAATTAATAATGTTAATTAAAATTAAGGAAAACAAATATATAACAAATATATTGATCTGAAATATAGCAAAATAATTTTAAATTAATTCAGGTACAATTACCAAACATATCGCAAGGTCTTTTTGTCTTTTTATTAATTTAATTAATAAACTATATAAAACTATTGTCAGTGCACTACAAATAAACTGGTTCTATGCCTTTATTAATAAAACTTATTTAAAAAATACAATGCCTTCTGCATTTTTGTTTTGCTTTTCCCTCCATTGTACCGAAATCGTACCGAACCGTGATGTCTGAACCGAGGTATGAACCGAACCGTGACTTCTGTGTACCGTTCCACCCCTAGTGCACAGGCGTGTGCAGGCAATGGGCTACAGGTGCCGCATTCCCCAGGTCAAGCCACTTTTGAACCAGAAACAGCGGCAGAAGCGCCTGACCTGGGCTACAGAGAAGCAGCACTGGACTGTTGCTCAGTTTTGCATGTCATTCGGAAATCAAGGTGCCAGAGTCTGGAGGAAGACTGGGGAGAAGGAAATGCCAAAATGCCTGAAGTCCAGTGTCAAGTACCCACAGTCAGTGATGGTTTGGGGTGCCATGTCAGCTGCTGGTGTTGGTGCACTGTGTTTTATCAAGGGCAGGGTCAATGCAGCTAGCTAGCTAATAGCTAGCTAGCTAGTGCCAAAACCACTGGTAAATGGTTTACTGACTAGAGTTGGGGTACTCGAACTCGGACTCGAGTCCGGACTCGAGTCCAATTTTGAATGAACTCGGACTTGTCACGCACTTGGATGAATTTGTACTCGGACTTGACACGGACTCGGACATTTTAGACTCGGAAAAATGTCCGAGTCCAGTCGAGTCCGGGCACTGGAGGACACAATATTATTCAAAAACGAAACAAAACTACTTGTGTTGTTTCCGCGTTGAGCATTGTAGCCAATCACAGACATGTATATTAAGCGCATGAACACAGTGGCAAATCAGAGGCGTTTTAGTCAACATGCGGAGAATTTGCTCAAAATCTGTTCAGAATCAGCACAAGCTTTATCCTTTCGCAAATCCCCTCATAATCAACAAAGTCGACGCGATATAAATGAGAGATTCACTGTGCAGTGCGGACAACTTCAGTGTTTATGACGAGAGTTTTAGGGAGAGTGCAGAACGCGGTAAGTAAGTGATGGCTTAAAGTGAGCGCTATTGACAATCTAAATAATAGTTTTGTTTTTCGTGCTTCTAGAGGACCAGTGGTTACGTTCACACAGTAAATTATAAAGAGTGATAAATGCGCAAAATTTTAGTCATGTGAGTCATGAAATTGCGATGATTGACATAGTAACCATAGCAACATTTTGGCGTCTAATAGTTTTATGATTTGTGTTACATTTACACTTTAGTTTACATACACCTTTCAGAATCTCCAAAATGTAATTTTTATTTATTTATAAGAAAGGATCATAAAAACATTGTTTCTATTTAGTAGGCTACTGCACTGAAAAAGCTTTTTCACATAACAGATGTTTAATAGCCTAGTCCACAAGACAAAATACAAACACAAAATACAAGACAAATTACTTGATTTTTATATTGTGTGTCATTACCTGAATGATCCACAACTTTTTTTTTGTGTGTGTTTTTTTGTTTTTGTAATGGTTGTTCATGAGGAAAAATCCTCCAGCTCCTGCACATTCTTTGCTTTTCCAGCATCTTCTTCATATTTGACTCCTTACTAGCAGTGGCTATGATTGTGAGATCCATCTTTTCGCACTGGTGACAACTGAGGGACTCACACACAACTATTACAAACCCTGCAAACATTTAGTGATGCTCAAGAAGGAAGCATCTGTTAAGAGCCAGGGGGTGTAAACTTTTGAACGATGTAAATTGGTGTAAATTGTTCTTACTTTGTTTAAAAATTAATTAATTAATTTAGTCCTGCCCTTCAGAGGCTAAAAATGATATTAGCATGTAAAACAATATTAGAAAAATTTAATCACATCATCTTGCTAAAAATTGTACCCCCTGGCTCTTAATGCATCGTGTTGCATTCTTGAGTATTACATTGCAGATTCTGAAAGATGTACTATAACTGTCCCAGCTGCTTAGAACTGATAAGTTACAAACAAAAAAGGGGGGATCATATTTGCATAATACCCTGGGAAAGATATAATATATTTCAAGAAATCAAACAAAGAGTAATGGAAAAAATAGTCAAAAGATCATAAACTCTTTTCAAACATATATTGATGCACAGACAATATTTACATAGGCACATGCCAATCAATCACCAGCTAAACAAACTGTCCCAAATAGCAATGATGATCCGTAGATGACCATAAGTGAATACTGGAGAATGAGTTAATGATAGGAAAGCAGGACGTCAAAAGTCAATTTCCTCGGGATGAGACCAAACTGGTCTGTAGGTTTAAGTGGTCACATAGATGTCCTTCCTTGGCTAATGGCATTTCTGCCTCCAAAGGGAATCAATGATATAGGCCCTCTGGCCAGTAATCCAGTAGGAACATAATAGCACAAAAATCCTCTACAAGAAAAAGAAATACAACAAATCACATCCTCATCCATAAACAAACACTCTATTTAACAGGTCTCCAACTACATCAAAGATATCCAAAAAACAAAACATGATATAACCTTACTTACGTTTGGGCAGCAAACAAACAGTTTCCCAAAACAGGATTTTTCAAAGACAGTGGTCAACAGCATGTGGCAAATCACACTGGGTATGATTCTCCTTCTGCTACTTCCCCTTTTAAATCTAAACATGGAGTGCTAATAATGACCCCTAGTGGCTTGGATGAACATAGCCCCCAAATAAGCCAAAAGATAGCCTGCCTTGTAACAGGCTATGACTGTTACAGTACAATAGGTAAACGTATCACTGTGACTATACATTGCAATAATTTTTTAAGGTTTAAAATATTAATTTAAGAGCTCAGTGGTGAGACCTTTTGCCGGACTTTGATTGAAAGGCGATCTGACAAATTATAATGCAGACACCCGCCATTTTTGTCCGACAAACAAACCAAACCAGTTAGTAGATTAAAGTGAGTGGACTTGAACTTGAAAAATGGTGTGTATTGATTTCTTTTTGCAGTTCTGATTTTCATGCATGTTTAATTCGTGCTATAACTAGAAGAGATTATCAGTTCATGTGCTGCTTGAACTGAGGCCTACTCATTAAAGCACCACAAAACAGTATTTATTGTTTGAATTTCATAATAATTTTTTTTTTTTTAAATTAATAAAATTATTTAACTTTTATTTCACACCAAAAGTAGGCTGCTCTGTCTTGTATGTTGGCGCATTGTCAGTGTCCTCTTTGCTCCGCAATATATTTTTCATTGTGTGAGAACATGTGAAGTAAGAGAGGAATGGCTTATCGGACGTAGCAACAGTAACTAAGAGGGGCGGGTCTTTGTGAAAGGTCAATTTCAAATCATTTAAATCTTTGAGGACTCGGCCGGACTCGACTCGGACTCGAGTCCGACTCGGCCCTCTTTGGACTCGGACTTGGACTCGGACTCGATTGTTAAGGACTTGGACTTGACTCGGACTCGACAAAGGTGGACTCGGACCCAACTCTATTACTGACCATGGTATTACTGTGCTCAATTGGCCTGCCAGCTCTCCTGACCTGAACCCCATAGAGAATCTGTGGGATATTGTGAAGAGAAAGTTGAGAGACGCAAGACCCAACACTCTGGATGAGCTTAAGGCCGCTATCAAAGCATCCTGGGCCTCCATAACACCTCAGCAGTGCCACAGGCTGATTGCCTCCATGCCACGCCGCATTGAAGCAGTCATTTCTGCAAAAGGATTCCCGACCAAGTATTGACTATTGAGTGCATAACTGAACATAATTATTTGAAGGTTGACTTTTTATTTTTGTATTAAAAACACTTCTTTTATTGGTCGGATGAAATATGCTAATTTTTTGAGACAGGAATTTTGGGTTTTCATGAGCTGTATGCCAAAATCATCAGTATTAAAACAATAAAAGACCTGAAATATTTCAGTTGGTGTGCAATGAATCTAAAATAGATGAAAGTTTAATTTTTATCATTACATTATGGAAAATAATGAACTTTATCACAATATGCTAATTTTTTTAGAAGGACCTGTATATATATATATATATATATATATATATATATTGTTCACTTTATTTAAATTTATTTTGATTTAACGCCATTGTTTCTTGTTCAAGTGTTATTGCTTCATTTTAAATTGACTTGAAATGGTTACTAGAACTCACTTGATGTTTTCATTTTGAAATAACATGTTTCAGTCAAGTAACCCAATCAAACATGACTTTCACTTCCCATCATGCTTTGCACCGGGCTGAAGTGGGAGAGTAAATGTTGAAAAAGTGTTATTTTATGCAGTTTTTAGAAAGATGAGTATATGGACATGCTTCTTACTATTAAATGTTCTATTATCTAAATGTTTTTGTTATGTTAATGTTTTTGGAGATTACCGTTGTGTTGAAGTGTAGAGCTTGTGCTTGGGTTGAGGACCTGATAACAATAATTGCCTTTTTTATATAATGAAGCAACTGCTAAGATAGTCCTTTAGATCAAACCAGTTTCATTTCTAGACTCCCAACACTGATCATCACATGTGTAAATAGTTACATTAGTTTGTTGCTATGTAAAGGACAAAACCCTTAATAATTATTATTATAGAATTATCCTATTTAAAAATAATTCATTACAAACAGAATTCCATGCATTTATTTTTTCACAGCTGGAGTATTTTGCTTGCTTTAAAATAAATATCTTGTTTAGGTATGTTTTTATATTTGAGTCTTTATTGCGGCAATTGTTTTCCTTGGATTTGATTCTCAGTTCCCTGCAATTTTAAGCTTTTCTTGGTTCATTCTATGTTTTCTAGGCAACCTCTCTCATGCTAATTCAGATTAGCACAGTTGTTTTTAAATTAATCTAGTTTATTTTAATTCAAGACTCTATAGTCCAGGTTTTAGTAATCTGTGTTTCAGAAAGCCATTTTTAAACCACAATTACCTATTCTGGATTAAGGCCTATCCTGGCTTAATTTAAACCCTGTCCGGGAAACCGCCCCCAAGAACCCGATAATGTGCTATAATCTGAACAGAATTCACAAATGAATGCAAACAATACTGTAGTAAAATCGATTTAACATTAAACCTTCTTTTTGATCCAGCTCACTTATGTCCTTTTTCTAATTTACCTCAGAGTGGTCAGCATCTTTAACTGTACGCCTTCCCATTCCAGCAAGGAAAAGTGTAAAATCATCTGATGGTTTTGGTGTCTTTTCCACATTCTTATTGACTAAATAAAACTGCATGGAAAGAGTCCTGCTGCTGGTGTTGACCACTTTACATGGAGATCGAAACCTTTTTCGCCCCTTTTGAAATCCCTTTAAAAAATATCCTGGGAATGATCTGCAAAATTCAAAACATTGTATATAGTTTATTCATTAAATAATATCATGTGATTTTACTAGCCTAATAACACAAGAGTAACAGATATGAATTTATACATGATAAATTGAGTGCACATATCAGTTGTCAAGTGACCATTTAACTAAACAAAACATATTCATACGCTAGCTAAACTAGAGATTAACTAGAGACAATCTTTCCTAAACATAAATAACCTGGTCATTTCTCTCTGCACTGAGGGCTGCTGCTGGTGAGCAGGTGAGGGCTGCTGCTGAGCAGTTGTTTGAATCTGCCCTGTCTGTCTGATCTTATCTGATCACCTATTAATGTTATGAGATGACGAGTTGCTTCATCGATGATGGCGAACTGGAATTGTAATACAGTATACAACATTTTAGACTTTTAAACCATAACATTTTCTCTGGTAGATCAATCTTTATATATTTTAGTTAGGTTACAGAAATTAATGTTTCCATTAAGGGTTTTTAGCTTTGTAAGGCACTGTATCCGTGTTTTTTCTTTTTTGTTCAATACAAATAACCTGGTACTTAAATCAATCTCAATACTATGTTACCAATCAACATCAACAAAAGCCACCTTAACACTATAAAATGTGTAACCTACATAATTTATGATATTTATTGCGGATTAATAATTTATAAAAGAAAGAAAGAAAGAAAGAAAGAAAGAAAGAAAGAAAGAAAGAAAGAAAGAAAGAAAGAAAGAAAGAGACTGTGATAGTACATTCAGAATTCATTTAGTAAACAACTCCAGCGTTCTCTGTGGTGAGTAACGTTAAAGGACAAGTTCGGTATTTTACACTTAAAGCCCTGTTTTAAGATCGTTTCTGGTGAAATAGAATGGTTAAGATTGAAATTTGGACACATGCTGCTGTCCCCAGAAAATTCGGTTTCTGTGGTAGCTCCCCCCCACCTCCACAATGGTTGCATAGGTGCACTGGAACAATCCTTCCTAAAACGCATTAAACTTTAGTCAAGTCAAATCAAATGGAGCTGAACAAAAACTACGATAAAACATGTTGGAAAGGATCTTTTGCAGCGATTTTTGTGTGAGCATATCAGTGAACACGTCAGCATATCAGTTTAACGTCTTTGTAAACTAAAGTTTAATGCGTTTTAGGAAGGATTGTTCCAGTGCACCTATGCAACCACAGAAACCTAAATTTCTCGGGCCAGCAGCATGTGCAACGCATTCTCAACCCAAGGCGTCATAAACTGACGCTTTTGCATTTCGTCTAAATCCAACGCACATGGCACCCTTTAGCGTCAATATAGTTATGGGTAGGTTTGAGTATGGGGAGGCTGCAGACCTGGAGCCGGCATATATACGCCCCTGGCAGTTTTACGCCCCGGCAGTTTTACGACCCTGTTGTTCCTGATGCGTCCAGTAGAGGGATATACTGCGAAATAACATCATTAAATCGACGCTTAATAACCCGTCCATAGACTTGACAATTTTGTGTTTTTTGTTAATTTAAATATAAACGTTATAGTGTAGATCTGCACGGATTAAATTATCTGTTTAACAAAAAAACAAGGGGGGTAAACGGACATCAAAAGAGATTGAATTAGGGTACACAAATCAATGCAATATTACATTTTGTCAATATAAAAACATGTAAGGTTCTTTACAACAGACTCAATAATATTATTATTTTTATAAACCTTTGAGTTTAAAGGTTCTGACATTTTCTTAAAGGAGCACTTCACCCATTTCAACATTAATCTTTATTGAAAGTGGGTCATAAATGTAGTCGAAATGTAAAAGAAATTTTGAATTTGGTGCCCTCTTGACCGAGAAAAGACAGAAAATAACTTTAGGGCGCATTTGTGTGTAAGACCACAACTCCCAGAATGCACCACGTTGCACAGCTCCGCAAGCCACTCCCACTAATCCAGAACAGCGCAAAGTCGCAAACATCAGAGAAATCACTTTTCCGTCTACTCTACGGGGCTAACGTTAGCTGCCAACAGAGTTAGAAATTCATTTCACACAAAATGTATAGTTAGTTGGCTGTGGCGAGCAGGACGAGGTACGTGAGAGCGGCGCGAGGCCGGTGGCGTGAGTGATAATGAACGACACCGGTGAGACGCACCGGTCTCTCTCGCGTCTCTCACCGAGGAGCGGACGCATAAAACGAGGAGCGACAGGGCAGATCGAGTGAGGAACAGGCCTGATTTTATGGTGTGTTTTGTTTCTGTTGTGTGTGGCCAGCAGTGCGGGGCTGCTGGCTTATACTTTTGTTTTGTATTTGTTTATTTTACTATTAAAATGTTTAAATGTTCGCCGATTCCCGTCTCATTCTTCCCACAACAACGAACCCGACGCAGCCACCTCTTGTTCCTCCATCAGCCTCAGCTGCTCTTCGCTATATTGTGGCTCGTATAAATAGCCACGAACATCAGTTTCGAGCAAAAGATTTTCAAAATCCTCGTCTTCCATATCGTGTGTCGTAAATTCAGGCATTATGGTAAATCTAACTCCTTGAGCGCTTGTTAGCTTAGCTTGCTGTCTTCCAAGCAAGATGGCGGATTAATAGTTTAGTTTCTTCAGGTTTAGTCCCACCCACTGATCTGTAATAGGCCGGTGGGGTGAGTGGGTCCCACGCCCTTGAATAATAATGAGCTAAAGGCTGTAGTTTTCTTAATATGCAATGAAATTTATCTTCCGTCCTATCGTGACGCAAAATGACGATATTTACGTCACGATAGGACGGAAGTAAAACACTTAAATCCTTTTTTCTCCCATCTCAGAAAAAAAACAAGCAAAATTCCACCATCATTATAATATATGACTGGGTTTCTAACAATACAAACCTTAATGCAAATGGGTGAAGTGACCCTTTAAAGGAAGAAAAAAATGAACTTTATATCAGAGGAGAATATTCTAGAATCAGGATTACTTTGAATGGTTCTGTCTTTATGAAGATGAAACTTGCCCAGAAGACAAAGTAATAATACCGTATAATCAAGTTTAACATCGTTAGAATTAAAATCTGACAAAAATAGATTCTGTCATTTGTATGTTAAATAATCTGCTAAAGTTATTGTTTTAGCAATGATGCAACATTTATTATTTATAAACGATTAGCTCGATAGAGCTAGGGTAGGTAGATATCAATTCATTTATATATCAATGGATAGGTCTATAATGTATTTTGACAGGTTTCTGTTCTATCTGGCTTAAACTTAACTAACCACGTGTAGGTTTAGCTTCCCCTATCTTCTCTACTCAATTTAAAATTCATTTTAATTTTAATTTTCTTTTGTTGCCTGTCTTTAGCTTGGCCTCTTCTGGTAAGACTCTGTTTACTCATTGCATTAAAACATACTCCACATGGTTTATAGAGCAATATTACAGTAGATAATGGAAATATGTGAATTTTTTTTACAGTCTATGGTGTGAACACACAAAAGACACATTTATAATAGGTATGTAAATCTCTCTCTCTCTCTCTCTCTCTAAGTAAAGAGTTAAACTGCACACTCACTCAAATACGTTAAAACACATTAAAAACTTTCCCCATATGGTTTGAATGTAGATTCTGGTTTGAGTTGTTTCTTATAAATGAGATGATCTAATTATCTCATATATATCTTAATATACATTTTTTCTTAAAAGCTTACTGATCTGGACTCAAATGTAGGGTATGTGCACTTAATGTGGGTTTTATCATACTCTGTCTTTACCAAGTTCTCTTTAACTTGGATCTCATAAAGGTGTGTTTTGCTTTAGCTACTTAAGGAAAAACACACACACACGCACGCACACACACACACACACACACACACACACACACACACACACACACACACACACACACACACACACACACACACACACACACACACACACATACAGGGACAAGGTCAAATTCACCATGGATGTCCTTTTTAACTTTTTTAATGTTTCATTTTTTAATGTTTCATCAGTGAGCAGGAGCAGTTAAAGAAAAAAAAACAGTTAAAGAAGAGTGGCAAACCATAGGGGAGTCATCATAATTCATAAATGGTGTTAATAAATAATTTTTTGTGAACAACAATATTGTCTATATCTTCTAAATGGCCCATGGAATTTTAGAAAAGGGATAAATTGTGTTTGTCTTCATAAAATGCTGTGTAGGACACTGTTTTGTAGCTGTAGGATGACCAATAGAATAGTACAGCAAATATTTCATCGAGGATACATATTATTACACGGTACTGCATGTCTAATGGGCTAAATATAGTTAATATCTAAATGTGACTTTATATAAATTCACAAAAACATATTTCACTCAGTCTCCTGTATATAAAAAGCTACGGTGAATTGGCCTATAACTGCAGTAGGTCATAGCATCACCTGTCATAACACATAGTTGATCCAACTATGTGTATTTTTAATTTTTCAATTCACAAAAACAAATAGTCTTCTGTAGGTTGAGTGAAGAGAGTGAAGCCCAACTGAATATCTACAGAAAATTTAATCCGTGGAGATCTACACTGTAACGTTTATATTTAAATTAACAAAAAACACAAAATTCTCAAGCCTATGGACGGGTTATTAATGTGTAAGCGTCGATTTAATTATGTTATTTCGCAGTATATCCCTCTACTGGACGCATCAGAAACAACAAGGTCCTAAAACTGCCGGGGCGTAAAACTGCCAGGGGCGTATATCTGCCGGCTCCAGGTCTGCAGCCTCCCCATATAGGTAGGTTTAGGTCTGGGTTAGGGTTAGACCACTAGGAGGCGCCTTCTGGCCCATATATATATGCGTCTCATATTGACGCTAAAGGGTGCCATGTGCGTTGGATTTAGACGAAATGTCAAAAGCACGCCTTGGTCCAAATTTTAATCTTAACCGTTCTATTTCATCAGAAACGATCTTAAAACAGGGCTTTAAGTGTAAAATACCGAACTTGTCCTTTAATCAAAATGCCTCTGATTGGCCAAACTGCATTAATTAAGCTCAACAGAAAGTGGGTGATTGATTAACGTTATAACACTCAACGCTGCAATCCGCGATAAAGTAAATCTATTGCAGATGACACTTTTCATTTCACATCACTTCATTCGTGACAGCCATAATAGATATAGGCCTAGCATAATTTTACGGGGGCATGTTGCCACCTTATCTTAGATTCCCCCCAAGTCTTTTTTCAGATTTGAATTTAGCAGTTGATCTCGCTATGTACTTAATGTTTAATCACTGGTGTGATTGCATGAGACAATGTGTTAATTATCAGACGTAAAATATTATTTTTGCCTTTTGGAATCGGCTTTCAAATCTATTTGGCTAAAAAATCTCACTTTCAATGGGCATGGCACCTGTAGTATGAACAATGTGGTTGACAGTCTAGGTCATTTATATGTAAAATAATCCAATCGCCCTCTTCCCAGACATTTCTAAGATACATTTGACATATTTAACATCAAAACAAATAAAACTGTTTACCTGAGATCGTCGATTCGGCGGATCCATCTCGGCTCGTCTTGATTGAATTTTAGTGAACTTATTCCATGTGCGGTTCAATATCAACCAATAAGATTCCATGTACGATGTCGCGTTTTCATTGGTCAGTCGTTGAAGCCTTTTCTGATTGGTTGTTGCCGTTTTGACAGCGTTTATGCCAAGAGCAAAGAGAAAGAAATCGAAGAGAAGAGTACTTGGGCATGCGCGAACGCACGGGACACAGTCTAAGCACATACACGCTTACTTTAAGCGAAGAGGAGAGATTCGCGATTGCAATGAACACGTTTTAAGTGCAGGCATATTCTCTGAGCGAGCGCAGAGAAAATTCTTACAAGAGCAGCGTGTATCTGAGAGCGCGCGCCCAGTCCCCGCGCGCGAGCAGAGGGATTCGCGCTCGGCGCATTATATTCCGCGCGCGAGCAGAGAAATTCGCGCTCGCGCATTATATTAATGTACTTTCGCGCTACAATAATGCGCTCTCGACATTTGACAGGGGAATAATGCCATATTCATCTTATTAAAAAAATTGAAAAAAAAACAGCAGTAAAAACAGCAATGAATAAATGTACTGAAAGAATGAATGAGGTGTTTAAACACTGCTTCCTCTTTAAAAAAGGAGAGATGACCGGAATAAACTCTAGGTTTACTAGGGGTGGAACGGTACATGTATTCGTATTGAACCGAAACGGTACGGGCGTCACGGTTCGGTGCACGAATTTACACGGAGAATACACGGTATAAAAATAAATAAAAACTCGCGTGCAAATTAATTAATGTAATGCGGAACTACTGTTAGATACCCGGGTTCTTTAGGGACACATAATCTGTACCATCGGCTTAGCTCTGAACGCGCGTTCACTTCAAACGTTGGCTTTATACGCGCGTCCTATTCGCTTTGGACTAGCGTCGAACTAGACGCTCTATTCGCGTTTGGTGTGACCGCACAATGAACAGGCTGCGATGTCAAGATTGCAATGCTGGAGTTAGTGTGTGTGTGTGTGTGTGTGTGTGTGTGCGCGCGCGCGCGAGAGAGAGAGAGAGCCGCGGGCGCGATCTAACTGTGTGTGTGTGTGTGTGTGTGTGTGTGTGTGTGTGAGAGAGAGAGAGAGAGATAGAGAGAGAGAGAGAGAGAGAGAGAGAGAGAGAGAGAGAGAGAGAGAGAGAGAGAGAGAGACGCGGGCGCGATCGAACAGTGGAAACATAAAAAACATACTCCGTCATTTTGTTCATACAGATCATTAAACCTGCAAAGTGTTTACTTATATTTGTGTACACTCGCAATAAAACACAACATTGTGCTTTTGTCACACTGTAAACTCTTGTCAAACTGTAACCTACAACTGTCACCCAACCAAAATCACACACACACACACACTGTTTTAAAAGCAAAACATATTTATACAACTCCATTTTAAAACAGTCTGTGTTCCATCTTTTGGACATTCATCATATTGCATTGGTTTTCATTTCTTGTCCTCGGAGCACTAATCTTACACATTCTACATTGATTAAAAAAAGAAAATCGAATGTGTTTTTAATGGTAGTATTATTTTATACAGAAATCAATTATTTATATTTCAGATGAGAATAATGTTACATTGTCAATTAATAATGTTAATTAAAATTAAGGAAAACAAATATATAACAAATATATTGATCTGAAATATAGCAAAATAATTTTAAATTAATTCAGGTACAATTACCAAACATATCGCAAGGTCTTTTTGTCTTTTTATTAATTTAATTAATAAACTATATAAAACTATTGTCAGTGCACTACAAATAAACTGGTTCTATGCCTTTATTAATAAAACTTATTTAAAAAATACAATGCCTTCTGCATTTTTGTTTTGCTTTTCCCTCCATTGTACCGAAATCGTACCGAACCGTGATGTCTGAACCGAGGTATGAACCGAACCGTGACTTCTGTGTACCGTTCCACCCCTAAGGTTTACTGAAGAAAACCTGCTCCCGACCAGGTTAGGTTCACAGAGTAAGCTACCATGGTAACTGACTCTGAGTATAAGTTACCTCTCTTTCAGAAACGGGCTTGACTTACTCTGCTTTCTCAGGTTTGACATACCTCCCATTCTGAAACGGAAAACCCAGAGTTTGCCTCATTTCAGGGTTAACATACTCAGAGTTTTCACTTAACCTCCTTTCTGAAACGGGCCCCTGGAAGTGAAGACGTCAGTGTTGTGTTTAACGTTATATGTGTGGATGTGAGCGTCTGTAAGCACAGCTTTCTATTTCATTTGAGTGATATTAAGTTATGAGTTATGAATTTTGTTTTTAAAATTGTATCTGTATTTATCTGCTGATACTACTTTGGCGACAGAAGCTTTTAGCGCAAGAGATCTATTCAGTCTATTCAGGTGTAATTGTACATTAAAGTACTGTATATAATACTGAAAATATTGTAGTGTCCAATGTTTTCGGAGAATATTTGTTTATTCCTGATGATTCTTCTGCATTGTAGGCTCTGATTAGGTTGAGCTGTTACAATTAAAAGAGGATATACGTGTGTGATATATTCATCCATCAAGAAAGTCTCACTTCAACCAGGTAATCAGGTTTGGTAACCATGGCCATCCCACTACTCATTGTTAGCATATGCATTTGCACCATCACAATTAATGATCATTTAATTAAGAGGAATTTAAATAATTTGAAAATTACAATCATGGCTTGCTGTCAGATGATACATACCAGGGCATTTCATTATATATTTCACACAAATAATGTTCTTGTTGCCATTTTTTTTTCATGCTAATAATTTTATTTCATTTAGTTAATATTATCTTCTAACATTTAAAATTGGAAATACATTTTTAACAATCATCAACAATTTCAAAAGTGACTTATAAAACCAGTTTAATGAATGTAATTGAAAATATGAATTAATTCAAATAAATTTACATTCTTTATTGTCACTACAGCATATTACGGAAGCCCTGAACCGCAACGAAAAAAAAAAAATCAGTAAAAAAAACAAAAAACAACTAGCATTTCGAGATTAAAGTCGAAATATTTCGAGATTAAAGTCGAAACCGCAACGTAAAAAAATACAAATAAATAAATAAGTAAAAAAAAAAACTAAAAAAAAACTAGCATTTCGAGATTAAAGTCGAAATATTTCGAGATTAAAGTCGAAACCGCAACGTAAAAAAAAAAAAAAAAATCAGTAAAAAAAAACAAAAAACTAGCATTTCGAGATTAAAGTCGAAACATTTCGAGATTAAAGTCGAAATATTTCGAGAGTACGGGAATACAGTCTTCCGTGGAAGTTGCGTGTGTGCTTGCCACATTGCCGCACACACAGGCATGGTGCATAGCGAGTGTTTCACACTGTGTGTGTGTGTGTTTTGTTTCAACAAAAGGAAATTCAACAGGTGACAATCTACCAGCATTAGGCTACCATTATAGGACGTTATAAAATATACTGCGCCGGAATAGACTTTAGCCTATAGGAAAACCAACCCGGAAAACACTTTTCAGACTGGATGGAGATATCCAGTATTATGAATGAATGAATGAATGAATGAATGAATGAATGAATGAGGCATTTATATAGCGCTTTCATATGTCTACACTCAAAGCGCTTTACAATCATATCAGAGAATCTCTCCTCAACCACCATTAGTGGTTATTAAATCTGAGGAAATCACGGGCTCCGGCCAAATGATTGGATACAGAATGATAATAAAATGTATCCAGAACGTATTTACGGTGAAGAGGGAGACAGAATGGTTACTGTTGTGTTCTCGACCCAGATAGTGTTGCTTAGACGAGCACGAAAACATTTAAAAAACACTGCCACATAAAGTTTGGACCATTGTGATACTCCGGCGGAGTCTGTGCCCTCGTCTATAATAGGCAACGCCATGGTAATTCTTGTTGGTAGTGTGACGAGTTCAGTAATCAACTCGTTGTCTCTTGAGTTGCAGGTGATTGGCTGAAGTGAGTGGTTGTACACCTGAACATAATCATGAGCTCTATAAAAGACTGTGACAGAGAGGAGAGCAATGGGGGCTGAGCTTGGGCAGAGCTTGGGCTGGTTTCGTCTGGCTGTACATTTGGACACCTGTCGGCTCGGAGAACTCATGAGATGTGAGGGATATGGGAGATCACCGCCGCCCTTTGATCCATCTCCGTTGGGATGGTTGGATTGTGGACTTTCATGAGTGACATACATTTGCACACAACTACTGACACACTGATTGTCATTTATACTGATCTTTAGTGTTGTTTGTCTCACACGAATTAATAAATTCCTTTATTAATTGGAAGTGGTGTGTGGTGGCTCCCTTATTTTGTTGCGACTCTGAGGAGATCGTAACAAATGGGGGCTCGTCTTAAAGCAAATTACGTCATAGGATGAAATTTTATTCATATTTGTTATGATTTCGATTAGAGACAAATAAATCAAATCTTGAGCTTTCGGTATTGCGCGTTGTTTTGGAGAAACGTACATAGCTATTGTGTTTAAACCGTCTCATGAGTTTGAAAGTCGTTAAAGGTAAGCAGGTGCATTTTTTTTTCCTTTTTTTTTCAGATGATGCATTGTTCATTTTCTCCCGGGTAGGAATTAGCAACGCTTGGCGTTGATTTGTTATTTTGCCTTTTTTATTTTTGTGCAGGCTTCTGGGTGAAGTACACCGCCGTGGTTTCTGATTGAGCTGTTTGTTCAATTTTTAAACCATCGGTATATTGGTGTTTAATGTCGCTTTGCTCTTGGAAGCTGCATGAAGACTAGGCATAGGTTAGCTTAGTGGTTGGGTAGGCAGTTTAGAAGGGGGAGAGTGAATAATTATTTCACCTGTTTTGTTCCGAAGGGGAAATAAATGGACTTGTTTTTTCGTTCTGTGTAATTTTTGAGAACAGTATGGCATCGATAGAAGAGTTTATTAAAGCTCCTTCAGAGGAGAAATTAAATTCATTTGTAAAACAACAATTATGGGACCTTGTAGATCATTTTAAAATCAGTGGGGTCGATAAGAAGACACGGAAAAAGGAATTACGTTCTGTTGTGAAAGATTGGTTGTGTGAAAATAGCATCATGGTGGCTTCTTCGCAGAGAAAACGTGACGTTGACGTAAAAGGTTCTTTAGACATTTTCTCCGGGTTATCTTTTGAGGAAAAAAAAGAGATTTTACAAATGCAGCAGCTTCACGATAAAGAGTTGTTTAAAGAAACTAAACATTATGAATTGGAGATTGAAAGATTGAGAAATGAGAAGGTGATCAGACAAAGCGAGCTTGATTTTGAACAAATTAAAATAGACGCTGAGAAGTCTGCACGAGATCATGAGCTGCAGGTGGAGCGATTGAGATTGGTAAAGGAAGGGAGAATGTCAGATGTTGGGGAAAGAGGTTTAGGGTTATCTGAAGGATTTGATTTGGCAAGCAATCTAAGACCGCTTCCCAAATTTAATGATCATGACCCTGATATTTTTTTTTCTCTGTTCGAGACTATGTCAGAAGAAAGAAATTGGCCGAGGGCTATCCGAATTGTCATGCTTCAAATGGTAATCACAGGCAAGGCACAGGAGGCATATGCAGCGCTCACAATGGAGGACAGAAGGGATTGTGACAAGGTAAAAGTTGCTATTTTGAAGGCCTACGAACTGGTTCCTGAAGCCTATCGCCAGCGATTTCGAAGCTGGAGAAAAGGTGATCGTCAGACTCACTCTGAGGTGGTAAGAGATCTGGTTTCTTATTTTGATCGTTGGTGTGTTGCGTCCGCTGTTGATGACTTTGAAAAGCTGCGCGATTTGGTCATTTTAGAACAATTAAAAAATATTGTGCCCGATGACATTGCTGTATATATAAATGAAAAGAAGCCAAAAGACGCAATGGAAGCGGCCGTGTTGGCAGATGATTATGTGTTGACGCATAGAAAGTTATACAGAGAAGACGGGTCAAGTCAACAGAGTGGTAACTTTAACCGAGTTGGAGCAAAGAAATTTGAACAAATGTTTACTTCAAAATCAGAGAACAGTGGTCGAAGGAGATCTGACAGAGACTTGGTGTGTAATTATTGTTTTAATCTGGGACATTGGAAAAGTAAATGCCCAGTGTTAGCTGCTAAGTGGAAGTCGGACAAAAGTAAATCACATATTAATCCTGTGTTAGTGACTGAGGTTACTGGAACTGCCAATGACTTTAATCAGGGTGCTTCCATAGAGGTGGGAGAGGAAGTATGTGACTCCAAATTGGTAGCCATGAAGAGCTTTGTACCGTTTATTACGGAGGGTTGTGTGTCGTTGCCAAACTCTGAGAGTAAAATACCAGTTACAATTTTGAGAGATACAGGCTCATCAGAATCTTTTATTCTTGAATCTGTTCTGCCCTTTTCTCAGGTATCAAGTGAAGGGAGGAGTGTTCTGATTAGAGGAATTGGATTAAACACTCTTTCTGTTCCTCTGCATAGAGTACACTTGACTTCCGACCTCATCTGTGGAGAGGTATCTTTGGGAGTTCGTCCGTCTTTGCCAGTGGATGGGGTTACTGTCATCTTGGGTAACAATTTGGCTGGAGGAAGGGTCTGGCGAGAGGTGATCCCACCTCCTGAGGTAGTGCCTATTCCAGTCACTGAGAACACCGACATTTTGTATCAATTTTCCTGAAGTATTTACAGCTTGTGTAGTGACTCGTGCAAAGAGTCGTGAGATGTCAGTCGAGAAACCAGAGGTGTCAAAATATGTTGTGCATGGTTTATCCACCCTTTCACCTATTTCTCATAGGGAGTTGGTAGATGCGCAGCAGAAAGACCCTGAGTTACAGAAGTTGTTTGATGCTGCTATTTCGCCTCAGGAGGTAAGAAGTGCGGTTAGTGGATGTTTTATCCAGGATGAGGTGCTTCTAAGGAAGTACGTTCCCTGTAAAAAGTTTTTACTGGAGGAGTGTGTAATTCAAGTGGTGGTGCCGAAACAATTTCGAGACATAGTATTACAACATGCACATGGTGAAGTTGCTGGACATGCACATGGTGAAGTTGCTGGACATTTAGGAGTAAAAAAGACCTATGACCGAATTTTACGACAGTTTTATTGGCCCCGTGTGAAAAAGGATATTGCATCTTTTATCAGAACGTGTCACACTTGCCAGGTAACCGGGAAGCCAAATCAGCTGTTGAAACCAGTGCCTTTGAGTCCCATAGTTGCTACAAGTAAACCATTTGAGCACTTAATAATTGATTGTGTGGGACCACTGCCTGCATCTAAATCAGGGAATGCATATCTGTTGACCGTTATGTGTCAGGCAACTCGCTATCCAGCAGCTTATGCTATACGAAGAATTACCACCAAAGCGGTTGTCAAGGCGTTAACCCAGTTCATATCTATTTTTGGGATACCGAAGGTTATTCAAAGTGATAACGGTACTAATTTTACGTCTCGTATGTTTGCTGAGGTTCTGAAAGTACTTAAAGTGAAACACAATCAGTCGAGCGTATATCATCCTCAAAGTCAGGGTGCGATCGAACGGTTTCACCAGACTTTGAAGTCGCTTTTGCGTGCTTACTGTGTGGAGCTAAACCGTGACTGGGAGGAGGGTTTACCCTGGCTATTACTTGCTGCTAGGGAAGTACAGCAAGAGAGCTTGGGATTTAGCCCAAAATGATTTGGTTTTCGGTCATCGTGTACGTGGACCTCTTTCTGTTTTGCATGAGGGACTAGGTGAGGGGGATCCTCCGCAAAATTTGGTAGAGTATGTGAATGGTTTTCGTAGATGTTTGTTCTTAGCTGGATTGAGTGCACAGAAGAATCTTGCTGTTGCGCAAGAGAAGATGAAGAATCACTTTGATAAGCATGCTGAAGGTCGTGTCTTCACACCAGGTGATCAAGTGTTAATTTTGTTGCCATCTTCTGGATCTACGTTTTGTGCTAAGTTTACTGGGCCGTATACTGTTCTTCGGAAACTGTCTGACGAAAATTATCAAGTTGCAACTCCCGATAGGCGCAAATCTAAGCAGTGTTTCCAATGCTAATTTGCTTAAGGCTTATCGTTCTCGAAATTCTGAGGTTCAACCAACTAACTCAGTTGCTCCTGTTACTGCTTCTTTTGAGTCTTACCAACCTGTTGTTGAGGGAGGAGGAGATATAGTTAAAGAGGATACAGTTGTTCCTGAAGACTGTGTTTTGCTGCCTCGATTAAAGAATTCTGAGACTCTTCGGAATTTAGATGCTCTGTTTTCACATTTGACAGAGGTTCAAAATAAAGATCTAAGCCAGATGTTATGGGAGTTTTCTGGCTTGTTTTCAGATATACCCACTCGTACCCATCTGATAGAGCATGATGTTGATGTGGGTGAGGCACAACCTATTCATCAACGTTTCTATAGGGCTCCAGTCAGTAAGAGAGAAGCATTGGAATCTGAAATTCAATATATGCTTGAGCACGATGGAACAGCTATTCCGTTCTCAAGTTGGGCTTCACCTTGCTTGTTAGTAAGGAAAGCAGATTCAACGTATAGATTTTGTACTGACTATCGCAAGCTAAACGCCATCACTAAGCCCGATGTTTTTCCACTTCCTCGAATGGAGGATTGTGTAGATCAGGTGGGTACAGCTAATTTTGTGAGCAAGCTAGATCTTCTTAAGGGGTATTGGCAAGTGCCATTAACTCCTAGAGCTAGAGAAGTAACCTCCTTTCGTCTGGATTATACTCGTACTCAGTTATGAGTTTCGGTTTGCGAAATGCACCTGCCACCTTCCAGAGATTGATGAATCGAGTGGTATTTGGGCTGGAAGGGTGTGCAGTGTATTTAGATGATGTTATTGTTTTCAGTGAGACCTGGGAACAACATTTAGTTCGTTTGCGAGCTCTTTTAACTCGGTTGACTGAGGCATGTCTTACAGTTAACTTGGCGAAGTGTGAGTTTGCCAAGGCTACAGTAAGATATTTGGGGAAAGAGGTTGGCCAAGGTAAAGTGCGTCCAGTTCAGGCCAAAGTTCTTGCCATTCAGCAGTTTCCTTCTCCGTCTACCAAGAAAGAACTCATGCGTTTCCTGGGGATGGTCGGTTATTACCGGGGTTTCTGTTCAAACTTTTCAACCGTGGTTTCTCCGCTGACTGACTTACTTAAGAACTCAGTGAAATTTGACTGGAGCGAGAATTGTCAGAGAGCTTTTGAAAATGTTAAATTATTATTGACCACTGCTCCTGTTCTAGCTGCCCCGAGGCTGGATATGCCATTTAAGTTACAGGTGGATGCCAGCCAGGTTGGTGCTGGAGCTGTCTTATTACAGACAGGGAAGGATGGTTTGGATTATCCTGTAAGCTTCTTTTCTCGTAAGTTTAATACTTATCAGAAAAACTACTCTGTGATTGAGCAAGAGGCTTTATCTTTAATTTGGGCACTCCAGTTCTTTGTGTAGGGGGAGGAATGCCCGTAGAAGTGTTTTCTGATCATAATCCTTTAACGTTTTTGCATTCTTTACAGTCGCCAAGTCAGCGCTTGATGCGGTGGATTCTCTTTTTACAGCCCTACAATCTAACTGTTAAACACATTAAAGGATCGGATAACGTGGTGGCAGATGCGTTGTCCCGTGCTCCTGATCAATTAAATGCAATGGTTGTACAGTTGCTTCTGTTTCTCTGTGCTCTCTTGTCGCCTTAATTTGCTTTCAGGATCCAGATTGCTGGTGGCAAGGTGGGGCAGTGTGGGAGAATGGAAGGAATTGTGAAAATCATGGTTGTACTGTGATCGGAGGTGGTACAACAATTAGTGTTGAAATGATTTCTAAAGTTATGGTGCTGGGTTTTTTTTGTTTTTTGATCCGATTTGTAACGGTTCTCTTTTAAAGGGGGGTGTGTGACGAGTTCAGTAATCAACTCGTTGTCTCTTGAGTTGCAGGTGATTGGCTGAAGTGAGTGGTTGTACACCTGAACATAATCATGAGCTCTATAAAAGACTGTGACAGAGAGGAGAGCAATGGGGGCTGAGCTTGGGCAGAGCTTGGGCTGGTTTCGTCTGCGCTGTACATTTGGACACCTGTCGGCTCGGAGAACTCATGAGATGTGAGGGATATGGGAGATCACCGCCGCCCTTTGATCCATCTCCGTTGGGATGGTTGGATTGTGGACTTTCATGAGTGACATACATTTGCACACAACTACTGACACACTGATTGTCATTTATACTGATCTTTAGTGTTGTTTGTCTCACACGAATTAATAAATTCCTTTATTAATTGGAAGTGGTGTGTGGTGGCTCCCTTATTTTGTTGCGACTCTGAGGAGATCGTAACCGTAGTTTAGCACCTGTGTAGAATTTTGTTGAAAGCCCAGATAACACACACACACGCGCGCTCTGAGCCAGTGGACGCGCACTGTTATGAATGCACACACTTCTATGGAAGACTGTAATGTTTCGACTTTATTCTCGAAATGTTTCGACTTTATTCTCGAAATGTTTCGACTTTATTCTCGAAATGTTTCGACTTTATTCTCGAAATGTTTCGACTTTATTCTCGAAATGTTTCGACTTTATTCTCGAAATGTTTCGACTTTATTCTCGAAATGTTTCGACTTTATTCTCGAAATGTTTCGACTTTATTCTCGAAATGTTTCGACTTTATTCTCGAAATGTTTCGACTTTATTCTCGAAATGTTTCGACTTTATTCTCGAAATGTTTCGACTTTATTCTCGAAATGTTTCGACTTTATTCTCGAAATGTTTCGACTTTATTCTCGAAATGTTTCGACTTTATTCTCGAAATGTTTCGACTTTATTCTCGAAATGTTTCGACTTTATTCTCGAAATGTTTCGACTTTATTCTCGAAATGTTTCGACTTTATTCTCGAAATGTTTCGACTTTATTCTCGAAATGTTTCGACTTTATTCTCGAAATGTTTCGACTTTATTCTCGAAATGTTTCGACTTTATTCTCGAAATGTTTCGACTTTATTCTCGAAATGTTTCGACTTTATTCTCGAAATGTTTCGACTTTATTCTCGAAATGTTTCGACTTTATTCTCGAAATGTTTCGACTTTATTCTCGAAATGTTTCGACTTTATTCTCGAAATGTTTCGACTTTATTCTCGAAATGTTTCGACTTTATTCTCGAAATGTTTCGACTTTATTCTCGAAATGTTTCGACTTTATTCTCGAAATGTTTCGACTTTATTCTCGAAATGTTTCGACTTTATTCTCGAAATGTTTCGACTTTATTCTCGAAATGTTTCGACTTTATTCTCGAAATGTTTCGACTTTATTCTCGAAATGTTTCGACTTTATTCTCGAAATGTTTCGACTTTATTCTCGAAATGTTTCGACTTTATTCTCGAAATGTTTCGACTTTATTCTCGAAATGTTTCGACTTTATTCTCGAAATGTTTCGACTTTATTCTCGAAATGTTTCGACTTTATTCTCGAAATGTTTCGACTTTATTCTCGAAATGTTTCGACTTTATTCTCGAAATGTTTCGACTTTATTCTCGAAATGTTTCGACTTTATTCTCGAAATGTTTCGACTTTATTCTCGAAAATGTTTCGACTTTATTCTCGAAAATGTTTCGACTTTATTCTCGAAAATGTTTCGACTTTATTCTCGAAATGTTTCGACTTTATTCTCGAAATGTTTCGACTTTATTCTCGAAATGTTTCGACTTTATTCTCGAAATGTTTCGACTTTATTCTCGAAATGTTTCGACTTTAATCTCGAAATGTTTCGACAATGCTAGTTTTTTTTTTTAACTGATTTTTTTTACGTTGCGGTTTCGATTTTAATCTCGAAATGCGTTTTTTTTTTTTTTCTGCTTTTTTTTTTTTTTTTACGTTGCGGTTCAGGGCTTCCGTAGCATATACACAAGTATCAAAGTGAAAGTCTTGGATGCAATTATGTTGTGACAGGAAAGACCAGAATCATTACCTGTGTACAATACATGTAATGCAAAGTATTCTCATGATATACATTACTATACAAAATGAACAAGAACAAATACAGAATACATATTTAAAATTCATATACATTTAAAATGATGCAATGATCATTTGAATAGTTCCTGTTACAGTAAAATTAACAAAACAGTGACTGGGTGGGTACAAGGATAGTCCACCCAAAAAAAAAAAAAGAAAATTCTCTCATCATTTACTCTCCTTCACTCCATCCCAGATGTATATGACTTACTTTCTTCACACTTGCAGAGATTGCTTTACTAAAAATCTTGATTCGTGTTTATTTGTAAAAAAGAAAGTAAAATGCATCTGGGACTGGGACAGCATGAGGGTGAGTAAAATATATGAGAATTTCTATTTTTGGGTGAACTATCCCCTTAACATTCATATGCTGTTGGTATGCTAATCCAAGATCAGCATAGACTAATACGAATAAAGTGCAACCTCTTGTGTACTTGTGAACTGTAAATCTAGAGCTCCAAAGAAATTAAAATATTTGCATAATATCAGGTGTCTGAAGATCAAGATACCAGTCATGTGTCTGAACAAAGCAAGATTATTGTCTGATGGGGACAGTAGATCTAGTACTACCACTTCATCCTCTGTGACAGCTTCAGAATTTTGTTTATGGAAGAGTTTCCCCACTCCCCAAAGAACGTATATTGACAAGAAGCGAAAGCCAATAGAACGTTCCATTGCAACACCAGCGCCCAGCAGCAGCCCTACGCATCCGCCATTTTGGGGTGAAAGCGACTCGGCAGTCATATATTATACATATATTTAGTCCAGTGCAGAGGTCATTTTTAGGTTGAAATAATTAGGTGATTATTTTAACTCACAACAGTTAACGTTATAGCAGTTAAAAAGTTGCTATTTAACCAGGCTTTTTCCCCCACATAACTTGACAGGGAAGTTCAAGGATTTAATTAATTATACTGTCCACATTAAGTGTGACAGGTAAGAATAAAGTGATATCAGTTCATAAAGTTATAATAACGTTAGACCGTTTCCAGGAGGTACACATAACGTTACATACAAAAATAAGTTATCAATGAAATAAATGAATTCAGCAAATAAATGTAATTGTACTAAAATGTAAATGTTGGACAATAAATATATAACATCAATAGAATAGCTTTACAGTAAACTGTTTTTTTTTTTCAGTACTATCTTATATTAATGACCGTTAAAGCAAGACTATGTAAACAAAAAAACACAGCCACTGTCCAAAGTGGCAATTAAAGTTATAGGATAACAGACACAGCAATGCATCATGTTCTATAAGATCATCATGTTTGTAGCATGATCCAGGGGATTAAAACGTACAAAATATATTTCAGGCCTAGTGGAGTTGGTAACTAATAATAGTAGTAAAGGTGTAAAGTTGCATAAAATGGAAATACTCACTAATGCAAGAAAAAACTACCTCAAAAACTGTTATCTGTGCTGTTGTCCAGTAACTCCAGTTGGAATTTTCACCCCAAAATGGCGGCCGCGCTACCGAAGCGCCACCTAGTGGCTGTTACCAAAAAGCATCAGAGTTTCGCCTCTTGTTCTTCTATACTCTTTGACTCCCTGGACAACGAGAAAGGAAATGTATTATAATCTAACAATTCAAACTGCCAGAGGTGGAAAGTAACGAATTACATTTACTCGCGTTACGTAATTGAGTATTTTTTTTGTGTACTTCTATTTTTTAAGTAGTTTTTAAAATCTGTACTTTTACTTTTACTTAAGTACGTTTTGTTTGAAGTATTTTACTTCGCTACATTTGAAATCATATCCGTTACTAAGTAAAAATAATAATACAAGGGAGAAAAAAAAAAATCAAACTCCGGAAACTACTGCATTGGTTGAAGGGCGGGAGAACAAACGCGCAAGAAAGGTGACAGACCCAGCTGAAGCTGAAAGCGAAGCGCCCTCGAATTCTTATGAATCGAATTATGGCCAGTATGAAAATACTTTGTAGAAAAAAAGCGTGGTTGTCCTCGAGGATAGATATCCAATTTGGAAAAAATGTGGGCGCAAAGTGGCTGCAAAAGGAGGATTAACGATGCAGCAGACACAAGGGGATCCATTAGCGTGGCTAATCGTGACAAGGATAGCCTACATAGGACACCATCCCTCCTGCAGATAAAGGTAGGCTATGTCCCGATTATAACTTAAAAGGCACACTATGCAGGAATTCCGTTTTTGTCAAACAGCGACCCCTAGAGTCGCTGTGGGGTACTTGTATTTAATGTTACTGTCGTAAATGCCACTCACGCAGAGCGTCTGCCATAGACTGGTCTCTGCACTCACGGCCTGATACCCCTTTGAAGCTGTTATATTAAGGTACAAATCTTGCATAGTGTGCCTTTAAATAAGAGATCTAGCGCTAAAATGTGTTTTTGAACTCAACCTAAGCGCTCGTGTCCGCTGCTATCACAGTGTCATGGATACATACATAGTGTCTCTTGTGGCGGCGCGCGTGCGCAGTCTTCACTTGGACGTGCTCTTCAATCTATCGCCATTGCAGAGACTCTCTATTCATTCCGGTGAAATCACAAAATAAAATGCACACAAACTTAGAAAGATTTACTTACTAGTCCATCAACAAGATCGCCAGGTCAGCATCACTGTTGCATCCAGTGCTGCTTTTTAGCTCGCGCCAACGAGTGAAAGCCCGACCGAGTGGGACCTGGTCCGGTTTCTCACGCGGTCAGATTCTCTTTTCCTTTTCCTAGTCTCTTCCGACCGCGTTTTCTTTGCTTTTTCCATCGTCGAGTATCACGTCTGAAATGCGCGCAAGTGTCTTCGTGCTTCAAATGTTGTTGTTGATGTGTGTGACGTCGTTGCCGTAAAGCAAACCTCTCAAACTTGCATTGTTGTTTTTTCCAGCGACGTCCCCCCCCCCCCCCCAAGCTTTACTACCAGGATGATTCGCCCAACTATGAGTTTGTTTACCACCGAAATGACTTTGAAGCTGTTATATTAAGGTATATTTGCATAGTGTGTCTTTAAGGCCGAATGACTTACGTGATGCAGAGGGAATCCCGGAATCCAGTCATGAAAATGGAATTTACATAACGCAGATGTCACGTAAAAGGAGCAAAATAATGGATGGATGAATACATGGGAAGTAGAACTGTGCAATAAATCCAATCGCGACATGGTCTGTGAATATTTAAAGGTGCAGTGTGGGATTTTTAGCGGCATCTAGTGGTGAAACTTGCAAATTGCAAACAGAAAGTCACTCGCGGCCTATCCCTCGGTTTTCAAACTCGAATGAGAAGCTACGGTGGCCGACGTAAGACAAAATATGTCGTCGTCTGAGTCAGCAGCAGAGAGTAGTAAGTCAAGCAATGAGGTTTCTTTAGCGCTGTTTGTTCGCTTTCGGCTACGGTAGAAACATACCTTCAGACCTTCATAGGCCTCGTTTACACTGCAGGTCTTGATGCCCAATTCTGATTTGTTGCCTATATCCGATTTTTTTGACCGTCCGTTTACACATTCTTTAAATTGTGACCTATATCCGAGTCATGCGTTTACACTTGACATAGATCTGAAACATCGCGCATGTTTAAAGGGGTCTTCTTGCACAGATGGACGAACGCGCAGCGAGATCTCTGGTGGAACATACAACACGATCTCATGAAAGTGATAGCTATCTATTGCACGAATTTTATTTCTTGTGCCATTTATACGCCAAAAATAGTTTTTGCTTGCCATAAAGTGCGTATCATGCACACAAAAACAATTTTTTGGCATAAATGGCACGTGAAAAAAAATCGTGCAATAAACGCACTTTCATGAGATCGTTGCGGGCTTTAATGAGGAGCAGTGGGTCCGAAATTTTAGGATGAGCAAGCCAACCTTTGATATGTTGTGTCAACGTGTGTCCACATTCCTCATACAACGGCACAATGTTTCGTCGGGCCATCCGTCCCTTTGCAGATGCGCGTCGGGTTTCTCTCGTCATTAAACCGTGGAGACGCAGCCTAATGCCTCAGAAAATCCGATCTGCCTGTTTACATGACAGTCGCATTGGCACATATCCGATTTATATCCGATTTATTTCCACATATGAACGAGGCCTGAAACCGATCTCGAAAGATCCGAATGCATGCGGTTTTTTCCTGTTTACACTGTCATAGAACACATCCGATCTGTGTCGCATATGAGTAAAAAATCGGAATTGGGTCACATTTCACTGACAGTGTAAACGAGGCCATAGAAGGGGATTCCCGCGCCTATGTAGATATAAATGTCTCATTCTAAGGTAATAAAAACATAACGGTTCATTAAGTAAGGTCTTTATACACCACTGAAAACATAGTTATGGATTTTATATTGCATCTCTGTCAATAGATCCTCAGAAATATTACACAATGCACCTTACATATACCGTAATATAATAATAGTAATCAGCTGATTGTCTCACGAACGTAACCAGCACATTCTCCCCACAAAGCAAACCCATAATACAGCGAGGGAGAAGAACCACATGAAACTATGCAACTATATATTTTTTCTAACAGGGTAGTAAAAGTTTAGCTGGCTAATATGAGCTGTTACTGTGGCTGAGCTGGTTAAAGCGTTAAGCCTTGTTTAAACTCGACGCGTCCGCATGAGCCCACAGGTGCGTGCGGCAAGAATGACGTGATTGTGACAGCGCGCGCGCCTTCGCATCCCCTAGACACCACTTACTACACACAATAGGCTTTTTTTCTCTGATTTTGGAAACTCGATCGACTTAAAATGCTTCCAAGATCGACGGGTTGGTGATTCCTGTAACTGTTTTACGGTCAATGACAAGAGTAGCCTACTAATCAGCTGTCTCACGAACTTAACCAGCACATTTATCCCCACATAGCAAAGCCATAACACAGCGAGGGAGAAGAATTAAGTTACATGAAACAATCCAACTACATATTTACACCACTGACAAGGGAAAAGTCACTACTCACGGTGTTTATGACTAGCTTCTTCTAGCTTCCTGCGGCTTCTCTTTCAATGTAGTGACGAAACGCGCTCTGTAACGCTGTTTGTTCGCTGTCGGCTACGGTAGAAACATGACGTCACAATATGGCGACCTTCATAGAAGGGGATTCCCGCGCCTATGTAGATATAAATGCCTCATTCTAAGGTAATAAATACATTACGGTTTATTAAGTAACTTCTTTATACACCACTGAACACATAGTTATGGATGTCATATTGCATTTCTGTTAATAGATACTCAAAAATGTTACACATTGCACCTTTAAGCACAAAAATACTGCATGCCATGTAAATATATAACCCTATTTGTTCTGCTGAGCTGCGCCGCTTTGTCTACTACATACTCAAGTACGCGTGACGTTCAGTGTTTTCAGTGTCTCACAAACAATTTTAGGATATGAATATATGAACATTTCCAGAGATGCTCTGAGAGAACGCCTAATGAGCATTTTCATAATTTCATTTGAGAAAAACAAAACCATTGTCAAATACACTTTGAAACACTTTTCTACATTTTTGGTCTTCACTACAACCCGACAAAATAAAAGTTCGGTTTTACTAGGAAAAATTATGACAGAAATATATTACTATTCTACTTCTCAAAATAATGATAATAACAACAATAATAATACATTTTATTTAAACATTATTTAAAGGAATATATTTTTTGTCCATGGTTTAATTTAGTAAATCCGTTTTTGCAGCCCTTCCCCCAAAAATAAAAGGACACAAGTTTAAATTTACATTTGATTACCACCGTTTTTGATAATATATTTGGATTAAATCATAAAAAGAAGCATTAATTTTCTGAATAAAATACATTTCATAGGACAATATTATTCTTAAACATTTTAATAAATTATTAATGTTAAAAATAAGTTGTTAATCTTTTTTTTTTTTTAAACCTGTTTTCATTCATTTAACTGTCATTTTAACTGATGATAATAATAATAATAACCATAATTTAATAATACAGTTTATTTATTTAATAATTGATTAATACTGTAAACCGTGATATTTTCTGAGACGTTATCACACTGTGAAAATCGCCTACCATTACAACCCTACACGGGAGAGTCCCCCACCCCTGCTGTTAAAAAAGTAACTCAGTAACTTTTACTCTGAGTAAATTTTAAATGAGCTTCTTTTTACTTTTACCTGAGTAGATTTTTAGACCGGTAATTTTACTTGTACTTAAAGGGATACTCCACCCAAAAATGAAAATTCTGTCATAATTTACTCACCCTCAAGTTGTTGCAACCCTGTGTGAGTTTCTTTCTTCTGCTGAACACAAATGAAGATATTTTGAAGAACGATTGGAACTTTGGCACCATTGACTTCTATGGAAGTCAATAGTGCCAAACAACTGTTTGGTTCCAATCGTTCTTCAAAATATCTTCCTTTGTGTTCAGCAGAATTCTGGTTTTAGGCCATAAGGTGAACTAGGAAAAAGTGGCTAGAAAATGATTTTCGTTCTCACACCTGGGCACTACTTTTTAAATTAATTTTTTGCATAGACAATACCATTATCGACTTTGTGTTAAAAGTTATCCGCAAAATACCCTGCAGTTTTTTGTCACAATCCATAAATGTATATAATTGTGAATTGGAAAAAACGAAAATCTTATGCTTCTGATTTTGTTTGTAATTTTATTTATATACATTTTAGCAACACAAAATTTCTCTCAAACTGACATTTATACATGTACCTAAACACTTGAGACAGTTTTTAGTGGATTATATACTCAAGATTGAATGTAGACCATGAAATATGGCACATTTGTAGAAAATATGCTTCATCTTCACGGATTGGCAGTAAACAAAATTAAACATAAACATAATAAATTTAGCAAAACTGTGATGTTTTATACATCACAATTTTCAGTAGGTACTGTGCAATTACAGAAATATACAAATATAAGCACACTTTGGCCCAAGTTGGCTGAAATGACTCGAAATGTTACACTGTCCCCTTATTTTTGAATGCTGCCAATTTTTTTTTTACAATAGGGATGTTCGCCAGCGTCAAATGTGACGTCACGATATGGGCGTGGCCGCGGACTGGTTGGCAGAAAGAACCAAAACATGTCGCATCCGCAGCAGTCGAACTGCGTTGTGTCAGCATATGCTAATTCGTTGTCCGAAGAAGCTAAACGAAGATATCATATTAAGCTTTTATATAACGGTTCATGTAAATAAATAAACTGTCCACACACTTGAATCCTTTTAAGCAAATTTAATAGCCAAGCTTTCGGTCAAAAGACCATCCTCAGGGCATGTTTTTTAAAAATTTACAATTGCAATATGTTCCCTGCGCTCACAAATCTAGTTTCACATGGTTTTAAGTCATAATATAAATTAACCGATTTAATCGAGGCAGTGAAATTATAATCAAAGCTTTTTTGTCAATTGATTAGCTCGATTCATCATTTCAGCCCTATAACAAACAATGTGACTAATCATCATCATTTTCATTTATTTCAGGCAATGGCACAGACAAAATCATTGTAAAGTCATGCCACCAACTTTGGCTGGAGATTACATACTGCAGCACAAATGGTCACAATGCTGTCAGCGTGTGGAACCATATGCATACTCATGCTAGTACTTAATATGTGAAAGTTTTTTATCCTCTCAATTGCTCTCTCGACATGTATCCGTACATGGGCAATCTTCCTGGTCTGTTCCACATCTCTTGCACTAAGCTGAGTTTTCCCTCTGGTAAAGGCAGGAATGACTAGAGTTGCTCCATGATTCGCTAACTCCTCAGCAATCAGGAAGCCTCGGTCTGCCATCACTTGGTCCCCATACTGAAGCTTGTCAAGAAATCCACTCCGAAGTGTTATCACTTTGTCGGATGTCCTCCCACCAAATGCTTTTGAGACAAAGGATATTGCACCTGTTGGTGTAATGGACACTAAGAACTTTATGGTGTTATGGTGTTTATAATTGGACCATGTCTGTGCCCTTGCTGTAAGTTGTCCAGGTCGCTGAATATAAACTTCAAAACAGTCAATAATACTGCAACACTTTGGATATGATGCTTTAAAGACACAGGGCATGTTCTGTATCAGGTTTTCTTTCTCTGGCCACTGAATTAGAAAGCACAATTTTTTGGCTAATATGGGTAGACCTTGATTAATAATATCTGAAACTGTACTGAGAGAAACTCTGAAACGATAAGCCAAGTCCTGGTGTTGTAAATTTAGTCTTAACTTCGTTAATATGCACAAAAGAACACTCTTAGATGACATGACTTTGCTTGTTGGCAGGTCGGTGGTTACATATGAAAGAATCCACTGAAACAAAGCCATAGATGGAAGTCCAGTATGAAACAGCAGCCTGTGGTCACTCTGGGTCACTTGCTCCTCGAAACACACCTGTCCCAATTTTCCTTTGAGATCTGCGTTCTCAGATTGAAGTCTCTCCATTTCAGAGGAAAGTTGTTGGTTCTCCAGTCTAAGTTTAGCCATTTTTCTCAAACAACTGTCATGCTGATAGATATCAGATGGACCTGGAATTGTATGAACAGATATTAATAAAATAAATCTGTACTGAAATTATGTTGAGATATATTTAAATGAGATGGAATTTAAACACACCTGGCAATTCCGGTTCTGCAGAAGTAGTGTCCTCGTCCAAGAGGGGCAATGCAACCTCATTGTGCTTTCTCTCAGTCTCCCGCTTTTCCGCTCTCAACAATCTTGCCTTCCGTTGTTCTGGATTATGATTATCCTTGTCATATCCCATATTAACAGATGGCACATAATCAGGGGATGACTGATCATTGCTTTTCACACCTGCATATCAAAACAATTATTTTTAATACCTTAACTTGTTTAAAAACAACATACATTTTAAAAAATGCAGTTTAAAAACAACAACAATTGCACTGTCAACAACATGCTCACACCATGGAAGTATAATCAATGTTATTATACTTCCATTGCTGTCACACTAGCATGCACACAAAAAGTTATGTAAACAAAGACTTTGACACGTCTTCCGAGGTATTTTATACAGTTATTCATTCATTAATTAACCCATCAATGCGATAGAACCTACTAGTAACATTTATTTACAAAATTAGTTTTAATTTTTAACGCAAAATGCACATACCCGTGACAAAATGTAGGTAGCAAACGCGATCGTGGTCCGCTGGCTCCCATTGGTTTCCGCTGGGTTCTAGACGCCTAATTGAAGAAATCCACAGCTTTCTTCTTGATTCAGGCTGTTTAGGTACGCGGTAGAAGCTCTTGGGGTTACTCTTCTCGAATCTGTTCACACAGCCGATCACACAACACGATACAACCATTTTTCTTTGTTTGTTTGCGCTGCGCAGCAAGCGGCCATTAATTGTCTTTTGCCAACCAGAGCGCATGTAACCGCGTCGTGACGTCACGGCGAAGAGCCCTATTCTACAACTGATTTTTTACAGCTCAAAATCACCTTAAATTATAACACAGTGGATATTTACTCATCAATATCATCCTTATCACTATCAGAGGCATCATCCCATGTAGGTCTTTCTTCTGTTTCCTGTGAAACATTTGCACAATTTTGGCACCGACATAAATCAGTACAAGACAGTCTTGCAGACATACAGGAACATCTTCCAGTCTCACATTTGCTATGCTTGCAACTGCAGTGGACTGCCTGCAACACACTTTCAGGGGCAGGATTTCAAGTCATCCAGGTCACTGTTAACTCACCATCCTCGAGGTGCCATCCATTGCCAACGGGTGAAGGGGCACACATTATAGCTTTCAGAGAATGTCTCATTATGGCTGCTTGGTAGTTTGCCCTTTTGCAGTGTTGGTACAGGGCGTCACTTGTTGGGGACATGGATAGTTCTGGCAAAGCTGATGCAGAATGCTTTGTATCTTGCATCGTTCACATTTTCGGCAGATGACTGGCCATACAGGTGGCCCACATATGTGCAAAGTAGCTTAAAGGTAGACTGGTCTAGGTTAAAACTGCTACCCAGCTTTGTAAATGCAGTCAGATATTCCTCTTTCTCACAAGCAACAGAAAATGCCTTTCTTTTGCCTTTGCCATAAAAGGCACTTGTAGAGTCACAACCTGAGAAGGTATGGATCCCAATAAGTGCCAAACACACACTTGTGCCAAGAGCTGACGACACCTTAGCTAAGTCAATGAGCCTTGTTTTGTTGCCAACCCCCGTGAAAAAATACAACCTACATGGTAAATCTGGCTGCAGACTTAAAGCAATCACTGCCACATCAGTATCAGGGCTCTTGATGACTACAGTTTGATGTTCCTGTGCAGCATGTTGTGCATGTAAAAACACCCTGGTGTCACATTCCTCATGATCACGTCAGATCGTCAACAGCACTGAGAGTTTGTAAACCCTCCATTACAGTCACGCAGTGACACAGGTATTCATGTGCTATGTACAAGCTTAAGTCCTTGCCGACAGTGGTAAGATCAGCTTCTCGCCACACAACATAGAGGAACTCTGCCAGTGCTTCTTTGTTTGTTCCATCTGATAGAAACTTTTTACATTGTGTTGGTGTCTTCTGATCCCATCCATAAATTTTCACCAGTTGTGTACCACCACCAGCTCTACGTGACCGTTCTAGGTTTTTAATACTCATTTTCGGATACTGGTCAATCACAAACTCTATCCGTGTACAGTTGTGTTTCATAGCAAGCTTGACTATGTACTGCAGTATGGTGTCTGCAAGCTCTCCAAAGGTACTTGGTATGGACCGAATGGTTTGAATGACTGCCATGCCATCGAAGAGAATAGCTCCATCTGTCGGAACTTTGTCAACTAAACAGTGTCCACCTTTGGTTTCCAATAAATCCTTAAGAGCTGATTTGTTTGTTTTAGCAAGTGAACCATCAGCACTGGCTAAAGGATATGACACAGTTCCCAAGGAGTAAGACAGAATTTCTCGCAGGTCTATTTTTCTACTTTGACCTATGACGAGTAATCTGGAGAATAGTTTCTTGTCGGCACGTAGAATCACTTCCTTGCCTGCTGCAGATTTCTTCTTTGTCTTTGCTTGGTCACTAAAGGTCTTCAGTTTTTGTGTTTTGATGGGAGCAAATATGTCAACTGATGGTGATAACAGTCTTTGGTCCATAAACTCTTTGACAGCATTTCCCCCTTTTCCAGAGCGGCGAGCAAATACCTCATGATTTCTTCAGCTGCTACTGTCCCAGAGCTAAGACACACAATGCCATCTTGGTGTGTGTCAAAAGGATTCAGCATGGAATCTAGGGTGGAAATTATTCTGGTCACAGTTTTCATCAGCATGAATTCGTGTGCTGTCAAGGTCTTTTCCTTTCCTTATATCGGGAGATTTACCTGCCATTGCCTCACATTGTCTTGCTATGTGTGTGTACCTGGTGTACTTCTTACCTGGTGTGTCTAACAATTATCTGCTACGGGTGCAATGTATATCGCGATATACTTGCCTATGTACTTTCCCCAGAAAAGCAAACAAAAGGTTGACAACACAAATGAATCTCACCCATCCAAAAGGAAAACATGTCAAGTACAAAGCACATAGCACAACACTCATTCAGGCAAAAGCATACACAAACTCATTCCGCTACTAAGAGCTCAGATTGCTACTAAGATCACAAATCACTACAAAGAGCACAGATCACTACGAAGAGCACAGATCACTACAAAGAGCACAGAGTTTGCTACCAAAAGCTACAGAGAGAGTGCATCAATGAACACAACATCCTTTTAACCAGTTAGGACGGCCTCCAATTAATCATCAAGCCCCGCCTCAAGGATGAATGACGTCCGACTCGGCAAATCACAGCAACCTATAAGCAGAGATAGGGTGATAGAGACAGAGAGAGGATAATGAGCATAACGAACAACACGTGATAAACACACCAACGTGCACAAAATAATAAAAACATAACACACACACGCGTGGAACGTAACACTATGGCAGCCCTTTTATGTTGCGACAATATCCAGCGATATAATGCAGCACGATTCTGTGTTAACCCTGTCCAACCACCCTTTGTCTTGGAATCTTTTTTTGAAGCTATGCTATGCAAAGTCGAATCCCCATGCTCTCTGCTCATTGCTGTGATTTATTTATTAAATCTATGATTTAAGACATTTCTCTGAATTTTTATCTGACATTGTCACGAGAAGTGATAACCTTTTAATTTCTTTTAATCACTTTCGGTGATTTCAATATACATCTGTGTTGTCCTGCAAAGTCTCTTGTTAAAGAGTTTGTACAGTTAATCGACTCTTTTAACCTTAAGCAATCAGTACCTGGCCCTACACATAAGCTAGGACATATACTTGATCTTGTGCTATCCTCAGGTTTTTTCATCAAAGACATTTATATAAGTGACACTGGTTTGTCAGATCATTGGCCTGTTGTGTTTGATAGTGAGCTCCCTATTTCTTGTAGCTCTGTATACAAGCCATCTATTTTTCTTGCTCGCCCCTTAAATTCAGCTACTGCTACCAAATTTAAGGATTTGTTTGTAGCCTCGGCAGCTGGTTGTACAAATCACGCATCACAAGATATGGATGTTGAGAATCTGGTTATAAATTTCAATGCTTCTTGTACTGAAGTATTGAATGAAGTCGCTCCTCTTAAAGCTAAAAAATCCAAACGAAATAAGCAACCCTGGCTAAATGAAGACATTAGAGCTTTAAGAAAAAGATGCAGAAGGGCAGAAAGAATATGGAAACAGGACAAACTGCAAATTTCATATCAGCTTTTGCAAGCTAGTCTGTGTCAATATCAGGAAGCTGTTTATTTATCAAGGGCAAATTATTTTTCAAATTTGATTGCAAAAAATTCCCATTGTCCAAAGTCTTTATTTTCCACTCTAAACTCTGTGTTAAATCCACCAGTTCTATCTGGTCTAGTTCCAAGTACTGATCTGTGTGAGAAGTTTTGCAGCTTCTTTATAGATAAGTTAATTGGTATTAGGTCACTGATTTCATCATCTTCATCCAAAAGTTGCTATAATTTACAGATTTTTTGTAGTCTGTCTGCTTTTCAGACTATATCTCACTCAGATCTGCTGGCTGTGATTTCGAAAATGAAATTAACCACTTGTTCTCTGGATACTATTCCTTCTGTCCTTTTAAATGAGGTATTGGATGTGATTTCACCAAGTGTGCTTTCCATTATAAATGCCTCTCTGACTAGCAGCATTGTTCCATCCTGTTTAAAGCATGCTGTGGTCCACCCTTTGCTAAAAAAACCAAGCCTTGATTCTTCATAACTTTATATGAATCTTTTCAGCATGTCCACATGAGATTTCATATCTCAAACATCAACAACATATGGAAGAAATCTACAATGTCAGTAAAATAAACAATAATAGTATGTGAAGTTAATAAGGACTGAACAACTCATATGTGCATGTGCTATGCTTTTTGCAAAACAATAATTACAAACAATGCTCTTCCAGGAGCATATTGATTTAACATAATGTTATAGTTTAATGTAATAGATTTTATTATTATGATTATTAAAAAAGGTACATTTTAATGTGCAATTTCTTTCATAATTTCTGCAAGTTAGACCGAACTTTTATGACCGAGTTGTAATGAAGATGAGTTGTGTGTTTTAATAAACTATATTATTATTATTATTATTATTAGGCCTACTTAAAGTATACTTTTACTGTGCAATAGTAATATATTTCTGTTATAATTTCTTCAAGTTATACCTAACTTTTATTTTGACGGGTGGTTGTAAGCACCTTGGAGTTTCTGTGTGCATATGATATGACTAACAATAGTTTTATCCACAGCAGTTACGGAGCTGGTTTAATGAAATGCAATGCTCGTCATGTGACTCTCATACGATAAAGTTCACATGTGTCTCCTCATACAGTGATGAAATGCTGAAAACACCACGAGCGTGCTTCGGTGTGTGTGTAATAGACGAAACTGCGGCGCTCATTCACAGACGCACAGACTTCAGATTTCAATAGCAGTCTTTTTGAGCTTTAATATTCACAGACACTAATCCTTATCGATATTTGATTCACTGTACAGCCCTACTTTTGATTTATCCAGTCAAAACCGTGACGTTCTGCTGTATACAGTATAGGCTATGTTATAATCTTTAGGTTGGCGATTAGCGACAGCGAGCAGCTAGCGTTAGCTCGTTAACAATAAGTTATATTTACATCCATTTACATATTTTGTCTCTTTACACGGGGGAAAATCAAAGTTAACGTCAGTAGACTACGGAGTACCGCAAGGATCGGTGCTAGGCCCTCTGTTATTCTCAATATATATGCTGCCACTTGGTAATATTATAAGAAAACATGGAATTAATTTCCACTGTTATGCTGACGACACTCAATTATATATTTCATCACGACCAGATGAAAACATTACCTCATCTAAATTGACAGAATGTCTCAAAGATATTAAATGCTGGATGACGCTTAATTTCCTGCTATTAAATTCAGATAAAACGGAGGTATTACTTATTGGTCCAAAAAACTACACACAAAACCTCTTACAATACGACTTTAATATAGAAGGATGTCCTGTTACTTTTTCCACTACAGTAAAAGACCTGGGTGTTATACTAGACCGCAACTTGTCTTTCGAAAATCATATTTCATCTGTTACAAGAACAGCCTTTTTCCACCTTAGAAACATTGCTAAATTACGTAACATGCTATCTGTTTCTGATGCAGAAAAGTTAGTTCATGCATTCATGACCTCGAGACTAGATTACTGTAATGCTTTATTAGCTGGTTGTCCTGCATCTTCAATAAACAAGCTACAGTTAGTGCAAAATGCAGCCGCTAGAGTTCTTACTAGATCAAGAAAATATGATCATATAACACCGATTTTATCATCTCTGCACTGGTTACCTATCAAGTTCCGTATCAATTACAAAGTACTACTACTGACCTATAAAGCCCTTAATGGTTTAGCTCCTATGTACTTAACGGACCTTCTTTCGCCCTACAATCCACCGCGTTCTCTAAGATCACTAAATTCAAGGCTTCTGGTCATTCCTAGGATATCGAAGTCCACGAAAGGAGGGAGGGCATTCTCGCATTTAGCTCCAAAACTCTGGAATAGCCTTCCCGATACGGTCCGATGCTCTGACTCGCTGACACAGTTTAAAACTAGACTAAAGACGTGTCTCTTTAGTCAAGCATTCACATAATGCTTACCTTTTAGTCCTCTGCTATGCCATACTGAACCGTTTGCCACTGAAACTGCTTAACGCACCAGTGGGGCTCGACAGCCTTATAGACAAACGGGTCGGTCCGTATGGTTGCGGTTGGGTTGCGGAGAGTTTGGGTTGCGGAGAGTTGTGAGATTATGGTTTTCTAACACCTACTCCCGTGTAATGGAAATCATTATGAACATCAGCTATGCTAATTATTTCCCATCTGCCTTTCTGCTGTTATCTCGGGACGCTTGTCCCGAGAAAAATGGCGTTCGTAGGCTCCAGTTTGGTATCCTGCCTCTCACGGGGATTTCGGATGCCTCAACGCCTGTGATGAGAAGACCAACGCCTGTGAAGAGACGACTCAACGCCTGCGAAGAGACGACTCAACGCCTGCGAAGAGACGACTCAACGCCGGCGATATGTTATCCCCTAAATATTACATGATTAACTAAATGTGTTTTTTCCAGGTACTTTCTGATTTGCACTTACTGTAAAGCTTCTTTAAAACCCTATGATTGTTAGCCAGAGGAGAACTGGCCCCTGACTAGCCTGGGTTCTCCCAAGGTTTTTTTCTCCATCCAATCTGATGGAGTTTTGGTTCCTTGCCACTGTCGCCTTGCTTTTGGCTTGCTTAGTTGGGGATATTTAATATTCAACAATATTATTGAACTGTGTTGTACTACTTTCATGTTATCACTGTGAAGCTGCTTTGATGCAATCTGTATTGTGAAAAGCGCTATATAAATAAATGTGACTTGACTTGACTTGACATCCACTTACCACAGACAAAATGAGCACTGCACAGACGAGTGTTTGCAGTTGGTGTCCAGTCTGCCCTCTTGATTGCTGCAAGCCACTGATGGCGTTTTGTTTCGTCCTGAGGTAGTCTGTAAAATGATATTTTGGGGTCTCCTTTTTTGTTGTTGCACCCCACCGCACAACATATTGAAGGCATAGCTAGTTCCTTTGCGACTGACGTATCGCTTTAGCCGAATCAGGTACTCAAGATGGCGGCAGACAAGTTTTAGAAGTGAGTGACGTCAGTGCGGAGACGTTGGTGACATCACCTGATATTCATGTATAGATAAATATATTGCCTTCATGTTCTTCTTCTCTATCTTTTTTATTTATTTATTTTAGTTTTCAGCTCATTGTTCTTTTCTCATTTGTATTCTGATGACATTGAACATATTGTAAATACATTTTGTACATTGTATACAAGTTGTATGTCATAAAAATGTAATCTCTGTATGTTTTGCAAAAATACATAAATAAATAAAGTAGAATTTTAAGCTGTAAGCACCATAGGTAAGCACCAGCACGTCCGCACCATAGATATCCATAATAAAGGCTAGATGTCTTATGGCTGAGTCTCTATCGTCATCACCGTCGGCCATCTTGTCACAGGCAAGCTTTCTGGCGGGCTCTGTGGTACCTGATGTAAGATGAGTGATCAGCACGAACACAAATACTCTTATCTCGTTGAAATCTTGACGGATTTACAAACGGTTTGGTTTCTTACAAACGTTATTAACTTGGCTATAATTCTGGATCGGGGCCGGTTCTAGACATTTGGAGGTCCTAGGCAATATTCATGTTGGAGGCCCCCCACCCCCAATAAAAAACTCTTGAAACAAATATGATTCCTAACCTTTTAATTTATACAACATTTAATTTTAAATGTTATATATTTTACTTACACAGTACATAAGTTTGGACACATTACTATTTTTAATGTTTTTGAAAGAAGTCTCTTATTATCAAGCCTGGATTTATTTGATCAAAAATACAGAAAAATAATATATAGTGAAATATTATTAAAATTTAAAATAATGGTTTTCCTATTTTACTATAGCCTGGCATGCCAGACCTACATCAAGATGTTAGGTCTGGAAACTCTCCATTGGCATGCCTCAATCCGAGGGGCGGGATAAACGGTTACCTTTCAATATCCCTCGGCACGCAATAGGATAACGCTACAACCAACCAGAGCAAGGAACGGTTGTGGATGAGTGAGTCCCATGCGTTTTTCCACCAGCGGAGCTAATTGATATATTAAACTTTTGCCGTATCAGGTCGGCAAAACAGGTCGAACACATCTTCCTTTTTTAAGAATGACTTAAGTGACGTTCTCTTAACTCCAAGTCCTCCAGAGTCGCGGCCAAAGCCGATTCGAAAGACCGCTGCATCTTCATTGTTTTTAAGTAGCAGGGAAATCACGCGGAACGTCATGAACTGTGCCGTCATTGTGTTAAGCCCGCCCGCCGACTCTATGCACGATGTGATTGGCCTGACCAGTTTTTGGTTTTTCCAGCTCAAAAGCCTATGGAGAGTTGCTAGACCACACTGGCTGCGAAATAATTTTGGCTGCCGCTAGGGTGCGTCTAAATTTCTAGGCTAATTTTACTATACTTTAAAATATATTTCTGTGATGCAAAGCTGAATTTAGTGTCACGCGATCCTTCAGAAAACTTTATAATATTCTGATTTATTATCAAATGTTAGAAATGGTGAATTATTACATAATTATAATTATGGAGCGAATTATGTGCCAAAATTAAACAAACAAATCCAGCATTTTGCAAACAAACTCGATCTGCTTTGCAAAGGAAAAATCGGCTCGCAAACAAACTCGATCTGCTTTGCAAAGGAAAAATCGACTCGCAAACAAACTCGATCTGCTTTGCAGAAATGGTGAATTATTACATAATTATAATTATGGAGCGAATTATGTGCCAAAATTAAACAAACAAATCCATGAAATGGAGAAATGGTGAATTATTACATAATTATAATTATGGAGCGAATTATGTGCCAAAATTAAACAAACAAATCCAGCATTTTGCAAACAAACTCGATCTGCTTTGCAAAGGAAAAATCGACTCGCAAACAAACTCGATCTACTTTGCAAAGGAAAAATCGACTCGCAAACAAACTCGATCTGCTTTGCAAAGGAAAACTCGACTGGCAAACAAACAGAAAGCAATTTGCAAAAACAAAGGTCAATATGAGCGAAAATGCAGTGGCGTAACCAATATTGTGTTTTACAAATATAAATAAATGATCCTTGATAATATTTCACAAATAAATACAAACCATCCTACAAATTGCATGTAACCCCTTGAATAAATACCATATCTAGTGCATACAAATGCATATCTGTCTGTTATTATTGTGAGATCTCTCGGCTCGATTTTCTCACAAATGCGTCCAGGCAGATTTTCTCACAAATGCGTCCAGGCAGATTTTCTCACAAATGCAGATGAGTAACTTCCTCTTCTAAAACAGTAGATGGCGCTAAAATAGGGGATTAATTTAGCGCTAGTCTCCCGGGAGAAGCACTGATTTGAAACGCGCTTGCCTTTGCCTACAGCTGAGAAAAAAGTTTCTGTCTTTATTTATAATGAACATCTTGAGGTTTTCCTTTGCTAAATGTTTATTACATATCTAGACAGAAATCCACATTAGCACTTAGTAACACTTCTCTCCAGGGTCGGCACCAAGGGCATTCACGAGTTACTGTGCCCCCCCCATCCCCATCCCCATCCAAACCTCCCTTCCTTCCCTCCCCGCTGAACGCGAACCAAAAAACTACACACAAAACCTCTTACAATACGACTTTAATATAGAAGGATGTCCTGTTACTTTTTCCACTACAGTAAAAGACCTGGGTGTTATACTAGACCGCAACTTGTCTTTCGAAAATCATATTTCATCTGTTACAAGAACAGCCTTTTTCCACCTTAGAAACATTGCTAAATTACGTAACATGCTATCTGTTTCTGATGCAGAAAAGTTAGTTCATGCATTCATGACCTCGAGACTAGATTACTGTAATGCTTTATTAGCTGGTTGTCCTGCATCTTCAATAAACAAGCTACAGTTAGTGCAAAATGCAGCCGCTAGAGTTCTTACTAGATCAAGAAAATATGATCATATAACACCGATTTTATCATCTCTGCACTGGTTACCTATCAAGTTCCGTATCAATTACAAAGTACTACTACTGACCTATAAAGCCCTTAATGGTTTAGCTCCTATGTACTTAACGGACCTTCTTTCGCCCTACAATCCACCGCGTTCTCTAAGATCACTAAATTCAAGGCTTCTGGTCATTCCTAGGATATCGAAGTCCACGAAAGGAGGGAGGGCATTCTCGCATTTAGCTCCAAAACTCTGGAATAGCCTTCCCGATACGGTCCGATGCTCTGACTCGCTGACACAGTTTAAAACTAGACTAAAGACGTGTCTCTTTAGTCAAGCATTCACATAATGCTTACCTTTTAGTCCTCTGCTATGCCATACGGAACCGTTTGCCACTGAAACTGCTTAACGCACCAGTGGGGCTCGACAGCCTTATAGACAAACGGGTCGGTCCGTATGGTTGCGGTTGGGTTGCGGAGAGTTTGGGTTGCGGAGAGTTGTGAGATTATGGTTTTCTAACACCTACTCCCGTGTAATGGAAATCATTATGAACATCAGCTATGCTAATTATTTCCCATCTGCCTTTCTGCTGTTATCTCGGGACGCTTGTCCCGAGAAAAATGGCGTTCGTAGGCTCCAGTTTGGTATCCTGCCTCTCACGGGGATTTCGGATGCCTCAACGCCTGTGATGAGAAGACCAACGCCTGTGAAGAGACGACTCAACGCCTGCGAAGAGACGACTCAACGCCTGCGAAGAGACGACTCAACGCCGGCGATATGTTATCCCCTAAATATTACATGATTAACTAAATGTGTTTTTTCCAGGTACTTTCTGATTTGCACTTACTGTAAAGCTTCTTTAAAACCCTATGATTGTTAGCCAGAGGAGAACTGGCCCCTGACTAGCCTGGGTTCTCCCAAGGTTTTTTTCTCCATCCAATCTGATGGAGTTTTGGTTCCTTGCCACTGTCGCCTTGCTTTTGGCTTGCTTAGTTGGGGATATTTAATATTCAACAATATTATTGAACTGTGTTGTACTACTTTCATGTTATCACTGTGAAGCTGCTTTGATGCAATCTGTATTGTGAAAAGCGCTATATAAATAAATGTGACTTGACTTGACTTGACATCCACTTACCACAGACAAAATGAGCACTGCACAGACGAGTGTTTGCAGTTGGTGTCCAGTCTGCCCTCTTGATTGCTGCAAGCCACTGATGGCGTTTTGTTTCGTCCTGAGGTAGTCTGTAAAATGATATTTTGGGGTCTCCTTTTTTGTTGTTGCACCCCACCGCACAACATATTGAAGGCATAGCTAGTTCCTTTGCGACTGACGTATCGCTTTAGCCGAATCAGGTACTCAAGATGGCGGCAGACAAGTTTTAGAAGTGAGTGACGTCAGTGCGGAGACGTTGGTGACATCACCTGATATTCATGTATAGATAAATATATTGCCTTCATGTTCTTCTTCTCTATCTTTTTTATTTATTTATTTTAGTTTTCAGCTCATTGTTCTTTTCTCATTTGTATTCTGATGACATTGAACATATTGTAAATACATTTTGTACATTGTATACAAGTTGTATGTCATAAAAATGTAATCTCTGTATGTTTTGCAAAAATACATAAATAAATAAAGTAGAATTTTAAGCTGTAAGCACCATAGGTAAGCACCAGCACGTCCGCACCATAGATATCCATAATAAAGGCTAGATGTCTTATGGCTGAGTCTCTATCGTCATCACCGTCGGCCATCTTGTCACAGGCAAGCTTTCTGGCGGGCTCTGTGGTACCTGATGTAAGATGAGTGATCAGCACGAACACAAATACTCTTATCTCGTTGAAATCTTGACGGATTTACAAACGGTTTGGTTTCTTACAAACGTTATTAACTTGGCTATAATTCTGGATCGGGGCCGGTTCTAGACATTTGGAGGTCCTAGGCAATATTCATGTTGGAGGCCCCCCACCCCCAATAAAAAACTCTTGAAACAAATATGATTCCTAACCTTTTAATTTATACAACATTTAATTTTAAATGTTATATATTTTACTTACACAGTACATAAGTTTGGACACATTACTATTTTTAATGTTTTTGAAAGAAGTCTCTTATTATCAAGCCTGGATTTATTTGATCAAAAATACAGAAAAATAATATATAGTGAAATATTATTAAAATTTAAAATAATGGTTTTCCTATTTTACTATAGCCTGGCATGCCAGACCTACATCAAGATGTTAGGTCTGGAAACTCTCCATTGGCATGCCTCAATCCGAGGGGCGGGATAAACGGTTACCTTTCAATATCCCTCGGCACGCAATAGGATAACGCTACAACCAACCAGAGCAAGGAACGGTTGTGGATGAGTGAGTCCCATGCGTTTTTCCACCAGCGGAGCTAATTGATATATTAAACTTTTGCCGTATCAGGTCGGCAAAACAGGTCGAACACATCTTCCTTTTTTAAGAATGACTTAAGTGACGTTCTCTTAACTCCAAGTCCTCCAGAGTCGCGGCCAAAGCCGATTCGAAAGACCGCTGCATCTTCATTGTTTTTAAGTAGCAGGGAAATCACGCGGAACGTCATGAACTGTGCCGTCATTGTGTTAAGCCCGCCCGCCGACTCTATGCACGATGTGATTGGCCTGACCAGTTTTTGGTTTTTCCAGCTCAAAAGCCTATGGAGAGTTGCTAGACCACACTGGCTGCGAAATAATTTTGGCTGCCGCTAGGGTGCGTCTAAATTTCTAGGCTAATTTTACTATACTTTAAAATATATTTCTGTGATGCAAAGCTGAATTTAGTGTCACGCGATCCTTCAGAAAACTTTATAATATTCTGATTTATTATCAAATGTTAGAAATGGTGAATTATTACATAATTATAATTATGGAGCGAATTATGTGCCAAAATTAAACAAACAAATCCAGCATTTTGCAAACAAACTCGATCTGCTTTGCAAAGGAAAAATCGGCTCGCAAACAAACTCGATCTGCTTTGCAAAGGAAAAATCGACTCGCAAACAAACTCGATCTGCTTTGCAGAAATGGTGAATTATTACATAATTATAATTATGGAGCGAATTATGTGCCAAAATTAAACAAACAAATCCATGAAATGGAGAAATGGTGAATTATTACATAATTATAATTATGGAGCGAATTATGTGCCAAAATTAAACAAACAAATCCAGCATTTTGCAAACAAACTCGATCTGCTTTGCAAAGGAAAAATCGACTCGCAAACAAACTCGATCTACTTTGCAAAGGAAAAATCGACTCGCAAACAAACTCGATCTGCTTTGCAAAGGAAAACTCGACTGGCAAACAAACAGAAAGCAATTTGCAAAAACAAAGGTCAATATGAGCGAAAATGCAGTGGCGTAACCAATATTGTGTTTTACAAATATAAATAAATGATCCTTGATAATATTTCACAAATAAATACAAACCATCCTACAAATTGCATGTAACCCCTTGAATAAATACCATATCTAGTGCATACAAATGCATATCTGTCTGTTATTATTGTGAGATCTCTCGGCTCGATTTTCTCACAAATGCGTCCAGGCAGATTTTCTCACAAATGCGTCCAGGCAGATTTTCTCACAAATGCAGATGAGTAACTTCCTCTTCTAAAACAGTAGATGGCGCTAAAATAGGGGATTAATTTAGCGCTAGTCTCCCGGGAGAAGCACTGATTTGAAACGCGCTTGCCTTTGCCTACAGCTGAGAAAAAAGTTTCTGTCTTTATTTATAATGAACATCTTGAGGTTTTCCTTTGCTAAATGTTTATTACATATCTAGACAGAAATCCACATTAGCACTTAGTAACACTTCTCTCCAGGGTCGGCACCAAGGGCATTCACGAGTTACTGTGCCCCCCCCATCCCCATCCCCATCCAAACCTCCCTTCCTTCCCTCCCCGCTGAACGCGAACCAAAAAACTACACACAAAACCTCTTACAATACGACTTTAATATAGAAGGATGTCCTGTTACTTTTTCCACTACAGTAAAAGACCTGGGTGTTATACTAGACCGCAACTTGTCTTTCGAAAATCATATTTCATCTGTTACAAGAACAGCCTTTTTCCACCTTAGAAACATTGCTAAATTACGTAACATGCTATCTGTTTCTGATGCAGAAAAGTTAGTTCATGCATTCATGACCTCGAGACTAGATTACTGTAATGCTTTATTAGCTGGTTGTCCTGCATCTTCAATAAACAAGCTACAGTTAGTGCAAAATGCAGCCGCTAGAGTTCTTACTAGATCAAGAAAATATGATCATATAACACCGATTTTATCATCTCTGCACTGGTTACCTATCAAGTTCCGTATCAATTACAAAGTACTACTACTGACCTATAAAGCCCTTAATGGTTTAGCTCCTATGTACTTAACGGACCTTCTTTCGCCCTACAATCCACCGCGTTCTCTAAGATCACTAAATTCAAGGCTTCTGGTCATTCCTAGGATATCGAAGTCCACGAAAGGAGGGAGGGCATTCTCGCATTTAGCTCCAAAACTCTGGAATAGCCTTCCCGATACGGTCCGATGCTCTGACTCGCTGACACAGTTTAAAACTAGACTAAAGACGTGTCTCTTTAGTCAAGCATTCACATAATGCTTACCTTTTAGTCCTCTGCTATGCCATACGGAACCGTTTGCCACTGAAACTGCTTAACGCACCAGTGGGGCTCGACAGCCTTATAGACAAACGGGTCGGTCCGTATGGTTGCGGTTGGGTTGCGGAGAGTTTGGGTTGCGGAGAGTTGTGAGATTATGGTTTTCTAACACCTACTCCCGTGTAATGGAAATCATTATGAACATCAGCTATGCTAATTATTTCCCATCTGCCTTTCTGCTGTTATCTCGGGACGCTTGTCCCGAGAAAAATGGCGTTCGTAGGCTCCAGTTTGGTATCCTGCCTCTCACGGGGATTTCGGATGCCTCAACGCCTGTGATGAGAAGACCAACGCCTGTGAAGAGACGACTCAACGCCTGCGAAGAGACGACTCAACGCCTGCGAAGAGACGACTCAACGCCGGCGATATGTTATCCCCTAAATATTACATGATTAACTAAATGTGTTTTTTCCAGGTACTTTCTGATTTGCACTTACTGTAAAGCTTCTTTAAAACCCTATGATTGTTAGCCAGAGGAGAACTGGCCCCTGACTAGCCTGGGTTCTCCCAAGGTTTTTTTCTCCATCCAATCTGATGGAGTTTTGGTTCCTTGCCACTGTCGCCTTGCTTTTGGCTTGCTTAGTTGGGGATATTTAATATTCAACAATATTATTGAACTGTGTTGTACTACTTTCATGTTATCACTGTGAAGCTGCTTTGATGCAATCTGTATTGTGAAAAGCGCTATATAAATAAATGTGACTTGACTTGACTTGACATCCACTTACCACAGACAAAATGAGCACTGCACAGACGAGTGTTTGCAGTTGGTGTCCAGTCTGCCCTCTTGATTGCTGCAAGCCACTGATGGCGTTTTGTTTCGTCCTGAGGTAGTCTGTAAAATGATATTTTGGGGTCTCCTTTTTTGTTGTTGCACCCCACCGCACAACATATTGAAGGCATAGCTAGTTCCTTTGCGACTGACGTATCGCTTTAGCCGAATCAGGTACTCAAGATGGCGGCAGACAAGTTTTAGAAGTGAGTGACGTCAGTGCGGAGACGTTGGTGACATCACCTGATATTCATGTATAGATAAATATATTGCCTTCATGTTCTTCTTCTCTATCTTTTTTATTTATTTATTTTAGTTTTCAGCTCATTGTTCTTTTCTCATTTGTATTCTGATGACATTGAACATATTGTAAATACATTTTGTACATTGTATACAAGTTGTATGTCATAAAAATGTAATCTCTGTATGTTTTGCAAAAATACATAAATAAATAAAGTAGAATTTTAAGCTGTAAGCACCATAGGTAAGCACCAGCACGTCCGCACCATAGATATCCATAATAAAGGCTAGATGTCTTATGGCTGAGTCTCTATCGTCATCACCGTCGGCCATCTTGTCACAGGCAAGCTTTCTGGCGGGCTCTGTGGTACCTGATGTAAGATGAGTGATCAGCACGAACACAAATACTCTTATCTCGTTGAAATCTTGACGGATTTACAAACGGTTTGGTTTCTTACAAACGTTATTAACTTGGCTATAATTCTGGATCGGGGCCGGTTCTAGACATTTGGAGGTCCTAGGCAATATTCATGTTGGAGGCCCCCCACCCCCAATAAAAAACTCTTGAAACAAATATGATTCCTAACCTTTTAATTTATACAACATTTAATTTTAAATGTTATATATTTTACTTACACAGTACATAAGTTTGGACACATTACTATTTTTAATGTTTTTGAAAGAAGTCTCTTATTATCAAGCCTGGATTTATTTGATCAAAAATACAGAAAAATAATATATAGTGAAATATTATTAAAATTTAAAATAATGGTTTTCCTATTTTACTATAGCCTGGCATGCCAGACCTACATCAAGATGTTAGGTCTGGAAACTCTCCATTGGCATGCCTCAATCCGAGGGGCGGGATAAACGGTTACCTTTCAATATCCCTCGGCACGCAATAGGATAACGCTACAACCAACCAGAGCAAGGAACGGTTGTGGATGAGTGAGTCCCATGCGTTTTTCCACCAGCGGAGCTAATTGATATATTAAACTTTTGCCGTATCAGGTCGGCAAAACAGGTCGAACACATCTTCCTTTTTTAAGAATGACTTAAGTGACGTTCTCTTAACTCCAAGTCCTCCAGAGTCGCGGCCAAAGCCGATTCGAAAGACCGCTGCATCTTCATTGTTTTTAAGTAGCAGGGAAATCACGCGGAACGTCATGAACTGTGCCGTCATTGTGTTAAGCCCGCCCGCCGACTCTATGCACGATGTGATTGGCCTGACCAGTTTTTGGTTTTTCCAGCTCAAAAGCCTATGGAGAGTTGCTAGACCACACTGGCTGCGAAATAATTTTGGCTGCCGCTAGGGTGCGTCTAAATTTCTAGGCTAATTTTACTATACTTTAAAATATATTTCTGTGATGCAAAGCTGAATTTAGTGTCACGCGATCCTTCAGAAAACTTTATAATATTCTGATTTATTATCAAATGTTAGAAATGGTGAATTATTACATAATTATAATTATGGAGCGAATTATGTGCCAAAATTAAACAAACAAATCCAGCATTTTGCAAACAAACTCGATCTGCTTTGCAAAGGAAAAATCGGCTCGCAAACAAACTCGATCTGCTTTGCAAAGGAAAAATCGACTCGCAAACAAACTCGATCTGCTTTGCAGAAATGGTGAATTATTACATAATTATAATTATGGAGCGAATTATGTGCCAAAATTAAACAAACAAATCCATGAAATGGAGAAATGGTGAATTATTACATAATTATAATTATGGAGCGAATTATGTGCCAAAATTAAACAAACAAATCCAGCATTTTGCAAACAAACTCGATCTGCTTTGCAAAGGAAAAATCGACTCGCAAACAAACTCGATCTACTTTGCAAAGGAAAAATCGACTCGCAAACAAACTCGATCTGCTTTGCAAAGGAAAACTCGACTGGCAAACAAACAGAAAGCAATTTGCAAAAACAAAGGTCAATATGAGCGAAAATGCAGTGGCGTAACCAATATTGTGTTTTACAAATATAAATAAATGATCCTTGATAATATTTCACAAATAAATACAAACCATCCTACAAATTGCATGTAACCCCTTGAATAAATACCATATCTAGTGCATACAAATGCATATCTGTCTGTTATTATTGTGAGATCTCTCGGCTCGATTTTCTCACAAATGCGTCCAGGCAGATTTTCTCACAAATGCGTCCAGGCAGATTTTCTCACAAATGCAGATGAGTAACTTCCTCTTCTAAAACAGTAGATGGCGCTAAAATAGGGGATTAATTTAGCGCTAGTCTCCCGGGAGAAGCACTGATTTGAAACGCGCTTGCCTTTGCCTACAGCTGAGAAAAAAGTTTCTGTCTTTATTTATAATGAACATCTTGAGGTTTTCCTTTGCTAAATGTTTATTACATATCTAGACAGAAATCCACATTAGCACTTAGTAACACTTCTCTCCAGGGTCGGCACCAAGGGCATTCACGAGTTACTGTGCCCCCCCCATCCCCATCCCCATCCAAACCTCCCTTCCTTCCCTCCCCGCTGAACGCGAACCATTACTAATGCGTGAAATGCACGTACGGTGGTTGAGCGCGGTAAAGTTAGGTTCGGTATTCACAATCACCGGACATTTGTTTTCCCTTTACACTGTTCTATGATCGGCAGTCTTACAGAGATATCAATAGCAGGATTAGTTTTAACAGTATGTAACCATCGTATATCGACATGAATATTAATTCAAAATCCCCTACGTGCGCTAGCTGCATATTTATACCTGAGAATACTTTGACGCGCTTCCACAGTGCATGGGAACGTCTAGCAATTCCACCAACTGCGGTAAATGTAGCCTATAATTTATTTAAAAGTACTTTTAACATTTAAAAACAGACATTTTCAAATTCCAAAGCTTGTAGAAGGTTACTATTGGTAAGACTGACTACAGGTGAAATTGTGCCAATACCTCCCTTCATGTATTTACAGTACACAATTATTTTTATATTTTTATTTTTATAAAGGGTTTTTGGTGACTTAGCCTACAGGTGAGATGATGCATTATTCATCAGTGTGTATAATAAAGGTTGTGAAATTATTGCCTAAAATGCACTTTCTATAAAGCTGCTTTGAAACAATAACCTATGTATTGTGAAAAGCACTATACAAATAAAATTGAATTGAATTGAATTGAATTGAAATTAATATATTAACTCGACTTTAGTGCTGCAAGGATATTCCACAGCATCAAGATAATTTGTTAATGGTCATAAAGCACGCGATAAGATGCAAGTACCATAGCTAAACATTTCATAAATGACAGCTGCTTTAAGACAGAAATGTTAAATGGCCAACAAAAATAATCAGGCAAACTAAAATTGACTAATTTCACAATTTTTAATTGAAAATAGGCCAATACAATTTACTTAAAGCTAGGGTATATGATTTCAAAGATTATTCATTATTAATATCCTCGTTTAGATGCTGGTTATGGTTATATAGTACAATCCTAACAATATGAATAGAAAAAATAATGAAAAAAATCCATTCACTCTATTGGCTGTACAGCCGCAGAGAAGTTGACCAATGTAAGCTGTCCGGCCGGACAGCTTACATTGGTCAACTGCTCTCATCCAATCACCAGCTCCACTGAAACTCCGCCTGGCGCTTGCGTCTCCACCGCACCCGCCCCCCTCCTGCGTCATGAAATTGCGCGAGCAAGCAGCTGACAGTCTATGGTAGCTAGCTAAGTAGCATATTAGCAATGGATAAAAAAAAAAGACAGCAGCAAGCGTCCCCTGCTTGCCCCTACAGTAAAGTAAGGACGAAAGAGAAAGTCATTAGAGGAACGAGCAGAGATTAAAAAAAAAATGTGAAGAACGCCGAACTTTGAGTAGGATAAATATAGGGTCCACCATTGACCGTTGGAGGAAGCTTCAGGAAGATCTGGGACTAAAGACCGACGCTGACACGGCTGACTTTTTGTTGAGCAGGTAAACATTTATTTATACTTTTATGGACGTGTTACAAAAATAGCTTTTTATCAGTTTGACAACTTGCTCATGCTGCCGGTCGGCATTGGAATGTTAGCCGTTTAGCATCGCCTATCACGGGTCAAAGTAATTATATTTCTTGAAGTCCTTGAATATATTTCAGTTGGCCTAAGTTAGCGGGTTTCTGTTCGAGCCGATCGAAATTTGAACAAGATGCGCTGTATGCTGCAATAACAATTACTGAAAACCTTAGCAATACTAGTAGTATTATACTGATGGTGGTGGGGAGTGGGGAGTTTAGAACATTTCATGTGTTGCTAATCTTGCGTTGACGTGAACTCAAACGTGACATTGAATTGTTGATGAAGCAACTAAGTTCAAGTGTCTAAAGGCAATTTTACATATGTGTCATTAGCGAGGTCATTAGATTGAACATTACATGAACTGACATTACATCTCAGTTCCGATATTTACTACCGGTGATCACAGCTTGACTGAGTGACGTAGTTCAGTTCGTTTCCCGGTGGGAGGGATCGGGTAGCACAGAGGGGAGGGGTGTGTGTGTGGAGGGGCGGGATGAGTTTTTAAAAAATTCAGGCTTTCTCGACCGATTTTCAAAATCGTATACCATAGCTTTAACATTCATGTGTGAAGTTCACTCTCTCTGGGAATCTAAGCTGAAAGCTCTGCCATCATTTTGCTTTTTACATTTTTTTCTTCATTTGGACGCGTGCGAAATGATTAAATTAGTGATTATGTCTACACTGAACAAGTCTGTCGTTCTCATATCTTGTCTCATATCTGTGTAAAATCACAGGTCTAATTACCTTGTGGCATTTTGTCCTCAACAATGTTAAAGGCCCAGTGGCCTTGTAATAAACATTTTGCAAAAGAAAACCTCAAGGTGTTTATTATAAATAAAGACAGAAACTTTTTCCTCAGCTGTAGGCAAAGGCAAGCGCGTTTCAAATCAGTGCTTCTCCCGGGAGACTAGCGCTAAATTAATCCCCTATTTTAGCGCCATCTACTGTTTTAGAAGAGGAAGTTACTCATCTGCATTTGTGAGAAAATCTGCCTGGACGCATTTGTGAGAAAATCGAGCCGAGAGATCTCACAATCATAACAGACAGATATGCATTTGTATGCTCTAGATTTGGTATTTGTTCAAAAGGTTACATGCAATTTGTAGGATGGTTTGTATTTATTTGTGAAATATTATCAAGGATCATTTATTTATATTTGTAAAACACAATATTGGTTACGCCACTGCATTTTTTCGCTCAAATTGACCTTTGTTTTTGCAAATTGCTTTCTGTTTGTTTGCGAGTCAAGTTTTCCTTTGCAAAGCAGATTGAGTTTGTTTGCGAGTCGTTTTTTCCTTTGCAAAGCAGATCTAGTTTTTTTGCGAGTCGATTTTTCCTTTGCAAAGCAGATCGAGTTTGTTTGCAAAATGCTGGATTTGTTTGTTAAATTTTGGCACATAATTCGCTCCATACTTAATATTTATTTTATAACCTGTGATACTTTTTTTCAGGATTTTTTTTGATTATTAAAAAAGTTGTTTAGAAAAAGTCTTCACTATCACTTTTTATATATTTAACACATCCTTGCTGAATATTCCTGTTTTTTTCTGTATTTTTGATCAAATAAATGCAGGTTGTAGACTAGAGCATAATAAAAAACTTCTTTAAAAAACATTAAAAATAGTAATTGGTCCAGACTTTTTTCCAGTAGGCTACTGTATGTAGATATTAATCAAACTTCATCTAAGGTAATCTCTTTTTTGTTTAATGAAGATGTTATTATTAAGGCCCGTACACACTGGGACGAATATCGGCTCGCGTTATTCGCCAGCGTTTTTCAACGTGTTTTTTGTGTTCACACCCAAGCGATTTTCGCTGACGATGAGCCGAGTGAACATGCAAATTCGTTCCCTGACATTAGATGGCGCCCATTTGCTCTGCAATACCACTCCATAACAGTTCTCTTTTATCAAGATTTTTGTAGTGGCTGTCGCGTTTGTCATATAATTCTTTATGTTCCGACACCAACGAGACCAGCAGCTCTACATTCATCTTGCCTTGCATCTTCCTCGTCTTATTTCTTCCCGGCAGTGTAGACGAGTTTGGCGTATATCATCTTCGCCGTTACGTATGTGTGCTCGGCAAGACCGTTTTGTGTTTGAGCGCCCCCAAGTTGTGTTTTACTGTAACTTCAGAAGCTCCAGACACGTGAGCAAAAGCGCCAATCTCATTGGTCTGATAGTTTTTGACGCAGCGCGTCAAACCAAAAAAAAAAACCCAAGGCGTTTTTAAAAAAATTACGCTTTTACGCGTGGCGTTTTTCGCGTAGGTGTGCACACTCACATTGGCGCCCTTTGTTTATTCACGAGGCGTTAAACGTCGGCAAATATCGCGCGCGAAATTCGTCCCGGTGTGAACAGGCCTTTATTTTGCTGTTTTATTCAATTTATTCACAGTTCCAGAATACCACTTCAGTGATATATGCTTTTATCATTTTTTCATAGCTGCGGTATGGGCAGGATTTCCCCTCCCATTTAATCAATATTGACTGCAGATATTGCCATATTATTAATATAAGTAATATGATAGTATGCATTGCATTGTTAGCTTAAATATGCTATACACAAATCAAGTGGAAGAGCACGATCGCTATAGCCTGGTTAAAACCAGACCATTCTCAGTTGTAACTGAGTTAGGGTCTGGCAAAGCTTCATAGACAAACCATTTCCAAAGGGGCGTCACCAACGGACGTAGCTCAAATGCCTCTTGGAGCAATTGGATAGACCTAAAACCAATCAGAGCGATGAAGAAGATGACGTATGCAGAGCGACGTTCGTCTGTTATAGAACAACTTAGTTTGAATAAACGAGCAGACACTGATCAGCTACTTGCTCTACGTTTATTTAAAATTAACAGCAAGACAACTGGAAGTGAACGTGCTTTCCATTAAATAAATCACACACAGTAAACAAAACCTTAACAAAAAAAACTTTGCAATTTAGACGCGCAAACTGGGTGCTGGTGGTGTGAGAAGTCGTTCATCCTCGGATTCGGCGCCGCGCTCGCTGTTACAAAATACCCGTGCACACAGGCAAGCGAAATGGGGTCTTGCCGGTCTTGCGCACCGAACGCGTGATTTTTGCCCCGCGCACCTTCGCGCTCGTGCGGACGCGTCGAGTATAAACAAGGCTTTACTCCGTGTCAGCGCGCGCTCTGATCGGTAAAGGGGCACCGACCTCTCCCGAATCATCTCCAGCAGTAGCAGCCTCCGATCGCACCACTAACTCCGTTTCCCTCGTAAGCTGATATTAGTATTTAAACATTCTCTATGATAAATGTTTGTGAAAAAAATATTTTAATAACATGGTTTTGGCGGTTATAGAGTTGTAATGACGGTGTTCAACTATAACCGTCACACATAGTTCCACGGCGGCATCCATCTTTATAAATGTAAAAAATCTGCTTCACCATTGCTGTGCTGTCGTCATCGTGTAAAGCCCGCCCCAACGTTTCTGATTGGTGCCGCGATTTCGACGGATTGGAAATGGACTTCAATGAGCTCTTTGCCAGACCTACTTGCAGAGCAAATCTAAATTTGCGGAAGTTGTCTGGGTTTTCCCAGGCTACAATCGCTACTGATTAGACAAAAAATTCTAAACTGATATTATTGGCGTAAGTAGGCTGATGTCAGACAGGGTATAATCTAATCATCAGCAGAATTTAGAAGATAGACCAGTGTTTCTCAACCTCTCCTGCAGGGACCCCCTGACAGGCCATGTTTCTGTTTTAACCCTGAAATGGCACACCTGATTCAAGTCATTAAAGGCTTAATGAGTAGTTGACTAATTGATTAATTGAACTATTCCTACTCTAATTACTCATTAAGCCTTTAATTACTTGAATCAGGTGTGCCATTTCAGAGTTAAAACAAAAACATGGCCTGTCAGGGGGTCCCTGCAGGAGAGGTTGAGAAACACTGAGATAGACCCATGAGATCCTTTATTTGAAACATTTAAAAATGTTGTAGTGTGTTGGCTTTTTAACTTTGAATACAAACGTCTTGTCTTTTACTTTTGTAGCGTTTTTAGTCAGCTCCCGACGCGATGTTATTCATTGTACGTGCAAATTCAAAGCGTCGCGTCTGGGCACATGACGCTCGCGCTCTTTTAAACTCGTAATAAAGCGGTGAATGATTTTCCCAGAAATGACGCTGATCTACAGTACAAGTTTATATTTAGAATACATTGCAATCACTCCAAAATAGATGACGACAACGCACACACCTGCATTACGAGCTGTGCTTCTTTGCGTGCCTATTTAGGCTTTTGCTTCGCAGCACCTGATGGATGCGTCCGTTACACAAACTTTCAGAAGCCGGCACCCGCTTTGAAACGGAAACATTAATTGGTTTAACTGCAGATGAGTGACAACAATATCCAATGATCAATGAGGCTAGTATTTCTGCCCGGCTGGTGGACTATATAGGCTAGGGGATGTTACGGTTATGGAGGCCCCTCCTCAAAGCCCGAGGCCCTAGGCAATCGCCTGCTCTGCCTATAAGCGCAAATATTAATCTTTGACTTGTCAAAGCACACCTTTCCTTAACTTTTAGTTATTCTTGTTCAGCTGGCTGACCGTACAAATATTCATATGGTAGTTAGCATAAAGGGAAATTACATTATAACACATGAAAATGTACCTTTTGTTAAAAAAAACTGTGAGTCTGCTTATGCGCATAACCAGTAAAAAATCTCGATGGGTAGCATGAATCGTCAGAACACCTGCCCTGTTCTGGATGATTATTTATTTATACACTTATTATTCATAAGTATGCAGTGTCATAACTACATCTCTGACATAATAACAAACCAAACAGTTTGAAAATCGGTAGAAAATTGAGCAAGTTATGGTTATTTAAAAAGTACATGCACCATTAAAACACAATGTTACGAGTGAGTGAGCTGCCTGTGACAAGATGGCCGCCAGGTGCGGACGTCGACCTCCATTGGCCAGCAGCCTGGACGAGACTTCTAGCCATTATCATGGATATCTATGGTCCGCACCATAGATATCCATAATAAAGGCTAGATGTCTCGTCCGCGCTGTGTTTTAATGGTGCATGTACTTTTTAAATAACCATAACTTGCTCAATTTTCTACCGATTTTCGGTAGAACGGATTGGTTTGTTATAAACGTCAGAGATGTAGGCCTAGTCGCATACTTATGAATAATAAGTGTATAAATAAATAATCATCCAGAATTATAGCCACGTTAATAACGTTTGTAAGAAACCAAACCGTTTGTAAATCCGTCAAGATTTCAACGAGATAAGAGTAGTTGTGTTCGTGCTGATCACTCATCTTACATCAGGTACCACAGAGCCCGCCAGAAAGCTTGCCTGTGACAAGATGGCCGCCGGTGATGACGATAGAGACTCCGCCATAAGACATCTCTAGCCTTTATTATGGATATCTATGGTCCGCACGTCCCAGCCGGTTTGTCACTTATTTGGTTCCCCTGGAAACATTTCCATTGTGGTCTGTGTTATTTGCAGCGCGTTTCTGTATTTGGTTGTGTTGTGAGTATTTGGAGCACATGTGTGTTGTGAAACTGATGAAGATGTTTTCTTAATTTGCGGTGTTTTTTCTATTTGCATGTGTGTTTTTTTCTATTTGCATGTGTTTTTTTCTATTTGCATGCGTTTTATTCAGTTGCAGCGCGTTGAGCTCTCTCGGCCACCGTATTCTTCCCACAACAACAAACTCCGTTACAAAAACATTTTAACAAATGGACTAACGTTAGATGCCTTGTCAAATAAATATAGCTTCAACTTATGTGGTGGAGAATGTGATGTTAGCTAGAAGGATCGAGTGAGCTAACATTATCTGTGAGCAACTCAACTAACGTAGTTAGCCCCTGACGTGTTGTTGATGAAATAGACGAGTAAAATTATTTGACAAAAGGGAATTTACATATGTATCTACAGTATTATTTTGTAGATTTATATGACAACACAGGCAAGAAATATTAACCTCAGCGTAAATACTTTGTCATACTATTTAGTTATGTATGCTCGTTATTTGGAGTTTGCTATTTGATCTTGCGCTGGATCTATATAACACAGTGTAAATTATCGTTAATAAAATCACTACTTACCGCTTGCGGGAATATACACTCACCGCCCACTTTATTAGGTACACCTGTCCAACTGCTCGTTAACACTTAATTTCTAAGCAGCCAATCACATGGCGGCAACTCAGTGCATTTAGGCATGTAGACATGGTCAAGACAATCTCCTGCAGTTCAAACCGAGCATCAGTATGGGGAAGAAAGTTGATTTGAGTGACTTTGAACGTGGCATGATTGTTGGTGCCAGAAGGGCTGGTCTGAGTATTTCAGAAACTGCTAATCTACTGGGATTTTCACGCACAACCATCTCTAGGGTTTACAGAGAATGGTCCGAAAAAGAAAAAACATCCAGTGAGCGGCAGTTCTGTGGGCGGAAATGCCTTGTTGATGCCAGAGGTCAGAGGAGAATGGCCAGACTGGTTCGAGCTGATAGTAGGACAACAGTGACTGAAATAACCACTCGTTACAACCGAGGTATGCAGCAAAGCATTTGTGAAGCCACAACACGCACAACCTTGAGGCGGATGGGCTACAACAGCAGAAGACTCCACCGGGTACCACTCATCTCCACTACAAATAGGAAAAAGAGGCTACAATTTGCAAGAGCTCACCAAAATTGAACAGTTGAAGACTGGAAAAATGTTGCCTGGTCTGATGAGTCTCGATTTCTGTTGAGACATTAAGATGTTAGAGTCAGAATTTGGCGTAAACAGAATGAGAACATGGAACCATCATGCCTTGTTACCACTGTGCAGGCTGGTGGTGGTGGTGTAATGGTGTGGGGGATGTTTTCCTGGCACACTTTAGGCCCCTTAGTGCCAATTGGGCATCGTTTAAATGCCACGGCTTACCTGAGCATTGTTTCTGACCATGTCCATCCCTTTATGGCCACCATGTACCCATCCTCTGATGGCTACTTCCACCATGTCACAAAGCTCTAATCATTTCAAATTGGTTTCTTGAACATGACAATGAGTTCACTGTACTAAAATGGCCTCCACAGTCACCAGATCTCAACCCAATAGAGCATCTTTGGGATGTGGTGGAACGGGAGATTCGCATCATGGATGTGCAGCCGACAAATCTGCGGCAACTGTGTGATGCCATCATGTCAATATGGACCAAACTCCCTGAGGAATGCTTCCAGCACCTTGTTGAATCTATGCCACGAAGAATTGAGGCAGTTCTGAAGGCAAAAGGGGGTCCAACCCGTTACTAGCATGGGGTACCTAATAAAGTGGGCGGTGAGTGTAGTTGGAATTTCCCCCTTCTTCAGTATGAGACGCTGAGAGAAGCCTGTTTGATATTGTCCCAGGTTAGAAAATAAGTCCGTGGTGAAATGGGCAGAGCAAACTAACAACTTCGAATTAAACTGTTGCGGTAACGTTATCCGATTATAGATAAACATCAACCACGCCTGTTGACATTTATTTTCTGTGGGAAGGGTATGTAAAGTCTTCACATCCCCTGCACAGCCTGGAACATAACATTTGTTTCCATGATCTGCCATTTTCCCTATGATCCTCGCTTGTTTCTTCACCTGCAGAACTTCCGATGATTCGGTTCTGCCTGACATTGAACATGGGCTGGCATATGCAAATTTTTGGAGGCGTACATATTAATGATCCCGACTGTTGCGTCACAGTCGGTGTTATGTGGAGATTCGCCTATTTTTCAGGGGTGTTTTTCAAAAACGAGATTTAAATAAGAAGGAGAAAACAATGGTGTTTGAGACTCACTGTATGTCATGTCCATGACATACTGAACTCTTGTTATTTAACTATGCCAAGATAAATTCAATTTCAAATTCTAGGGCACCTTTAAAGGAAATGGCGGTGAAATGGTAAAATTCCAATAAAAATACACACCTGTGCCAAATTTTATGCAGTTAAGTACACAAGTAAAGTGATAAAAAAACCCTGAAAAGACAAAAATGTCCATAAGGATGCACAAGATTATTTTATTTCATGTGATGTATACATGTGTTGTATACGTCACATCTGCTGTATTTCTTTCCTTTCTGTATATTCTTTTGATTATTTTGATATATGATTTTCAACAGTTTTGTGCATCTTTTGACCAACAATTCATGCCTGTTTTGGTGTTTTCTCATGTATCTCCAGGTATGATATATTATTGTTTGTATAATGTTATGGTTTTTTTTGTGTTCATGAAAGCATATGAAAAAAAGGACTGAGTTCATAATCATGTAAAAGTCCTTTATTGATTGTTAAATTGTGAGTTCCAGCCGAGCTGTCGAGGTGAATGGCAGTTTTGTGACCGAGGGACCAACAATTTATGCCTGTTTTGGTGTTTTCTCATGTAGGCTATCTCCAGTAAATGCGCTGCATGAGTGAACTCAGCATTCTGTCTTCGTGTGGTCCTTTCTGGGGGAATCGATGAAAGAATCAGAGGGGTTACATTAGCAGGTTCTATTTTATCTTTTGGAACTGCAAAGTTGGATGTTTTTAAAAATACATCAAAGAAAGCAATATATTATGCCACAATTAAAGTTATTCATCAAGATTTACTCAGAGGACAAAAAGTTTCAAGATGGCCATGGATTGTCCCTCACAAGAACTCCTTGTTTTTTACTAATTTACTAATACTAATTTGTTAATTAGTATTAGTAAATACGTTAGAAAACCTGGATCAACCTGGACGTGCATTTAATGATGTTTTATTAACAAAGTTCGGGAGGAACACGTTCAGATAATTAACAGAATTAACACGAGAGCACTCAGTTAATCAACGATAGCAGACCTTCCTCCGTTCCTTGACAGTTTATCAGCATCCCTCCACCAGCCCTTCTCCACACTTCTAGTTCTACTGGGAGTACTCTGGGTTCGGGCCAAATTCCGAGCTCGGAGCTCTACCCCCGGACAGCACGCCAAATAAAGCTTTACTCCATCTAATTATATGTAAGTGTGAACTCGTGAATTGTATGAATGGAGCAAGAAAGTGTTTAAAATACATGTGCAGAAAACGGCATTTTATCTAAAATAAATATTATATTAAGACCTTTAGGCCTACTTCACGCAGAGGTATGTTTATTAAATGCTTAGTAGAAAGAAATAGTTAATAATGGTGCAACTCAATCACTAGTAAAGACATTACAGTTTTCACTACTCATTGAAGGAGTGGCTCCCCAAAGCGTCTTTTCCATGACATCTTTAACAACCCCTTCTTTTTTCCACTTTGACACCTAAAGGCGTTATGCACTGCTAGCCATATTGTTTAGCTTTGGTGTCACATTATCTTTTCTGCAGAGTAAAGATCAGACCATCGCTTGTTTTTCAAATATGTTACTAAAGCTCAGTGTTCTTCAATGTAGATCCGCTAGCCATACGATCAGTATCAGTCAGAGGGTGATCGGTCAGTTAACCGCTGTCTCCATTGATCCTGTAGGCTCGTGCCTCTATCAGCTGGTCGTGAATTTGATCAAATGAAACTCTGCAAATTGCAATCAGAAGAATAAAGCAGTAATTGCGTATAAGCACAAAATAACTAAAAAATATTTTCTTGTAGAAAATTTGATTGATTTGTATTATATATCAAATAAAAAAGGAAAAATAAATTAAACCATCTCCCATAAGTAAATTATGTAGCCTACTTTATACCGTTACGCATAAAGTTGTATATAGGCCAAATGATTTACATTTCAGCATTTCATGAACAGACAGTAACAGTAACACTCTAAATATACCACTTAAAACTCGTAGTCGCATGTAGGCCTACATGTTAAGTGCATTTTTGGGAAACGCGCATAAAAAAGATAGATCGTAAACGAGGCCCAAAGCACTATATAGCCTACTATTGAAAATAATATATGGCGATGTTCAAGTAGGCTACTATTACGGGCTGTTTTCCAAAAGCATCGTTATTCGTACGACTGCACTTAAATGGTAACCGAAAATGTTAACGTGTAAATTAACTGGTTTTACCGATAATATTATGTAATATCAAAAATAGTCTTTAATATTGCTGAACCTAAATACATCCGTTTATACCAACAAAAATAGTTTTAAACCAGGCAGAATTACCTTAACCCAAACAGTGCCACGACATACAAGAGGCGACGTGTACTATTACATGTAAATATCATTAGTCAATAATTTAGTATTTAATTATGATAAAATGTAGATCTTTTAGAAGTCATTATAATTCAAGTTGTGTCAATAATGCACTTGCCCTGAGAAACATTCACTGAGTAAAAATTGTGACATCTTTGCTCTTCTCATGTGTGGCGTCTAAGATCATGTGTCCATGGGAATCTTTACAAGTTCAGCATGGTAATGGCCACGCACTATAGTTGATTCGTGTGTGCTCTCGTGCGGGGGTCAACCGGCTAAAATAAGGAAACAAACGGTCAAAATAAATCAGTATTGGCAGAGCATCTGGAGATCTTGCAGGGGTGCTGCAAGATCTCCAGACGCTCTGCCAATACTGATTTATTTTGACCGTTTGTTTCCTTATTTTTGCCGGATTATTATAAAAAATAAAACATCGAATTAGAACAAAAAAGAGATATGTTTTTAAAGTCTGATGTCCTATAGGACAACCTTTTCGAAAAAGAAAATGTATTCTCTTGTTCTTGTATCTAACCCAGAAACCAATAAACTGATATGCAGTACTCAATGTTTTTGACAAGAAAAGGGATCTTTGCTGAACCTAAAGAATATTTATTTTTAATAGTGACTCGAATGTCTTATCCGTGTATTTTTTTTCTTTCTAAACAATTCCATGATGACTTTGTCTGTTCAAATATTCAATATTAATCGAGACTTAAACACTGACTGGATCGACTGTCCCCGGGAGATATAGGCCTATTATCTTACATAGCAAAACACACACATATATATATATATATATATATATATATATATATATATATATATATATATACTCTTCAGCTTTTTCAATTCCACCCAGACAACATTTGTTTTATTAATTTATTTCTTGGCGTCTTACCCATTAGCGGATTATATTAAAAGAAAACGGATTCACTGAAAAAAGTCTCATAATATTTCATTTTAAGCTATATTATTGAACCATATCTTCTTAAAAATAGCTTGGTTTTGTATGTAGGCCTATATTTGTTTTATTAAATGTGTGTTAGCTTTATGCGGTCAACTTTTCTCTCCAGGAATAAAATCAATCATGAAGAATGTGGCACACAATAATAACTGTCGTTTATTAGTGTTGTTATTGCTGGTAATAAAATTGAAACATTATTATTGTAGTAATTTCGCATTATTTTTAAATTCGCGTCTTTAAATTCTACATTCAATAAGCTTAATTTCTGGTTCGATGAATAACGCAGAAATTTAGTCCACAAATCTATAGAATTCAGAATTTAAATTCACAAAACATCATAGGCCTATATCTTGTTTAGAAAAGTCATATTTTAAAAACAGATATTGCAAACTCCATGCCATTACTTTAATTTTCAATTGAACTGAAGGATTACATCAACTAATATTTAAATTCATTGAAAAGGGACACAAAAATCCTACTAAAAGATATGTCTTGCACCATGTACATGTTATACAGTGCTTGAGAAATAAGACGTTTCAATATAGGTTTGTACAACTAAATAAACAATCAAAATAACTAACAGTGCTTATATTTAACCTTAATGTTACATTGGGCAAATATTGCCAATAAAGTGGTCAATACTGTGGCTATAATTGTAGCCTAAAATTAAACATTTTAACAGAATAAATAAGTTGCGCATTTGGGTTTAAAAGTGCCTCCATTTCGCGTGCTTATGGTTTTCACCGTTTTAAGCAAAATGAAAATGATTGTAGGAAAACGTTTATCCAAACGATACAAACTCGTCTTTAAAAACAATATATCAACATCGGAGCGTTTCACTCATCTTTGCATCTCCGAGTGTGGTAGTCATCCGCCAGCAGAGTTAGTACCGAGCTGTTGGAAACGAGATGCTGTGGCTTTTCTGTCCTCGATCTTATGATTCGCAGATAGCTGAAGCTGAAGGTTTTTTCCAAGTGCTCCTTTGAGTTTGAAATTTTCTAACAATGCGTTTCTATGGCCAAGTTCTGATTAGTAATAAACGGCAATTCTTAATTCCATGTCTCTTTCCAAAAGAGCCACTTATATCCCACTCCTTGTTTATTTTGGGTCAGTTTACTCTGTTTCTCGTCGTTGCATTAAGTCTTCTTTGTAATAATGCTGTCACATCACACAGGGTTTGATGTCCTGATATGAGACCTGCTGATGGTGGTAGTAAGAGCTGCTCCCTGGTGAATGCATCGATGAAGAGGTCATGGCGTTAAAAGAGAAGACAAATTCTTTCCTGTCACACATGCTGGGAGATTGGGAATGGTAGCGCGGTATACCTGCGGGGAAACAAAATATGGCACATTAGTTTTATATATATATATATATATATATATATATATATATATATATATATATATATATATATATATATATATATATATATATATATATATAACTAGGCTAATGTTGTTGTAGTGCTCTTGACATTTTAAACCCCAAACTATAATTGTTACTAGCACTACTGCAACAGAAATTATAAAAAATGTTTATGAGTTACACATTCGCCTGTGACATTCAGTCGTTCATTCAATGGGAAAATATTTCTGTATCTTGTAAACATTTCTAATCGTAAAGTATATCAAACTCCAATCCACATTTTTGTTTGTTTGTTGATTTAGCGACTGTTGATTGAGTCAAACGCCTGGTATTTGTCGACCTTCGTTTATCTAGGATCGATAGAGAGAGAGATTTTTTTAAAAAACATTTCTTGAAGGTCTTCTAAGATTGAAAATGGCTATAACAGCTACAGGAATATAAGTTATAACATAAACTTACTTTCGATAATAACTTTAACTTTAACAAATTAGGCCTATATGTAGGATATATATATATATATATATATATATATATATATATATATATATATATATATATATATATATATATATATATATATATATATATATATATATATATCCTACAATTTTAATTATATTTCTAACTAAATTAATGTAGACATACATAATAATGATCTTTTAAGTATTATATAATATTGTTTTTTTTTTAATAAATGAAATGTATTAAAAAGCGTCACCATATAATTTTGGCCTGTCAACACATTGTTAAGCGTCATCATTAAGTTTGTAAGTTTTCGTAAATTGTTTTAAATAGCTTTTGATTATAGTACGTTTTTTTTCTGATAATGCATTGGAGTGCTGTGAGAGACCTGGAAGAGACCTGAAAGTCTTAAGATCTGGGTGGGATCGTTTTTAAACGACTGCTTGCACGCGATTCCCCACGGACACACTGCTGCGGGGCTCGTGGCGTGGTTCTTCTTGCTCTTGCCCCAGTAGAGATTACAGCAATCGGGCTGAAATCACTTCTAATTATGCATGTACAGAATTATGTCAATATGTGAGCGAGAAGCTTACTAAAGACTGACCAAATGATCAAGAAAACAAAGCATGGATAAACTTTTTAATGTTTTGCTAAAGTGAAATTTTGATCACACTTTGCATTACTGTTCCCATGTTACGCGAATTAAATGCAGTGATTCTGTATTCACTAGTTTCTCGACAAAATACACGAGCATTGATGAAAAAATTTGCCCAGCACATTAATTGAATAAAGCATAATTGTACAAATGTTTGTGTCGTTATGTGGCATAACTTTAGCTCGACTGTTGGCAAGACATTAGCTTCAGTTGTGTTGTTTTAAAAATGATCCATTAATACCTCTCACCTATTCATGAAATTAAACACATATAACGAGATAGAATATTTCTGTTAAATATGTCTGTCGGGGTCATATCATCTTGAAAACTTTACCTTGAAGGTCGGTGTTGCCGTGGCCGTTCTGGTGCAGGTAGGACTGTTCCAGAGAGTGTGTGGGTAAACTGGGCTGCAGTGGATTGACTCCCGGGTTACACGGAGAGAGCGGCTGCTGTTTGATGTAAGACGCCCCGTTATTTAGAGAGGCCGGGGGCGCTGGAGGCCAGGCCGAGGCCGTGCTAGAATACACCGCATGCGGCTCCATCACTCCCCCGCTGGCGAGAAGCGGCGATGCAGAGTTGTCGTGATGGGGGTACTCACCCCCTGAGGATCCCGTGCAACTGCCCATGTAGGAATGTCCACTATTCGTTGATAGATGGGACATGGAGTGTCCTGCCAAGCCCATTCCTTCCATATTGCTGGCCAAATGTCCATTCATCATCCCAATCCCACTCTCCAAAGATAAACTGTTTGGAGGGCAAGACAGGCCCCCGCCGCCCCCCTGAAAGTTATAGGACTCGGGTATGTGATTGAACCCCAGCCCGTTCATCATGCTGTACATGGAAGGTTTGAGCGCCTGACATTTGCGCCTGAATCCCCGCGGCCTCCTGCGGAAAGATCCCTCCTCGAACATGAACTCACTGGCTGGGTCGATGGTCCAGTAGTGGCCCTTACCGGGTCTACCCAGACCCTTGGGCAGCTTGATAAAGCACTCGTTCAGAGACAGATTGTGACGCACCGAATTTTTCCAGCCTTGATACGAGCCTCTGAAAAACGGGAAGCGGCTTTGTAGGAACTGATAAATTTCGCTCAGAGTGAGTCGTTTGGTTGGAGAGCTCTGGATGGCCATGACAATGAGAGCGATGTAAGAGTACGGGGGCTTTTCAGGACGACGAATTCCAGCGTTCGTCTTTTTAGTTTTGGTGCTGGAGGAGGAAGAGGAGGTCTCCATCACAGGCGTCTGTCCGTGCGGTTTCTCCGACATGGGGCTACTGTGAGCAGGGGTCTGCACGGAGGGCTGCTGGACCTCAGCCGTCATTATTCACGCACACGTCAAAATCCACGTTAAAAAAGACTGCGATTTTACGCGGCTTTCATTAATAACGGAATGCAATGCTGGAATGATCTCTTCTTTCTTTGGTTATGCGTAATTGCGCACTATCCTTGTAATACTACCCACCATAAAACTGGATACTGCAGGGAAAAGATATTCTTTCTGCTTCAGATCCTGTCTTCTTGTTCTTCCAGTATGGAGTTGGGCTTTTACTTATCTGTTTCCATCAGCTCCTCTCAGGCTCTTGAGTCAGAGTCGCTCAGGGGCCGCCCAGTGTCCCTCCCACTGTCAGCGCTGCTGGGGTGGGCTTCACCAACATATGCACAACTAGAACACTATTAAATAAAGCGCGTTTATAGTCTTATTTATTTTAAAATAAAATAGCATATTCAGTCCACATTAGTATCGAGACTTTTTTCGAACAATACAAAAATTATTTAAAACTAATAATAAATTAAACTTTTAATAGCATAATGGATGATCACTGCGTTTTGGGTATTTTTGATCATATTAATGATGTATAAATGATTAATTAATTAATTAATGTGTTTGCTACCTTAATTACTTTGCACTTTAAACCATTCGTATATTAATAAATAAAAAATACGAATTTTTTTTTTTTTTAAGAAATAACACCATTTTTAAATCCTTAATTGAATGAAAAGCAAGTCTCTCTCTCTCTCTCTCTCTCTCTCTCTCTCTCTCTCTCTCTCTCTCTCTCTCTCTCTCTCTCTCTCTCTCTCTCTCTCTCTCTCTCAGATAGGCAGGAACACGAGGAGGATGTTTATACTGCAAAATGTAAACATTTTCCCCTGAGCTTCTTTAAATCAAATATCAAGCAAAAAGCATCTCCAGTGCAGCTAATCCACAAAGCCACGTCACCATTTTGAGTTTTACACGTACATTTAAAGATTTCTGAACTGATTAAGAACTGAAGAATGGAGGTTTTGGGGTCGTATCGGGTTCATGGATACTCGCTTGAAGACTGCAGTCAAGATGTGTCACTTAATCAAGGCAAGTTCACACGGCACATCTATATTCACTAATGTACCGCGTGAGTTTTTGCTTTGCTGAAGTCAAATCAAACGACTGACATATGATTATTGTCTAATTGTGATTGTTTTTGGACACGCGAGTAAAACAAATGCGTCATGTAATGCATATAATAATGTAACAGTTAATCAGGACTATTGCTGCAGAAATTCTTTCTTTCTTTCTTTCTTTCTTTCTTTCTTTCTTTCTTTCTTTCTTTCTTTCTTTCTTTCTTTCTTTCCAGAAATCTTGGTTATTTGGTATATATACGATATCTAACTTGCAACTTGCATAGAACTTTCAAATGTAATTGAATAATTGAAAAAAACAAAACAATTGACTAATCTAAAAAAATAACAATTAATATGTTATTATTGACATATCTTGCCGTCATGGCACAAGAAATGCAAGCTATCATCATTCAGGAGTATATCTCCGTTATCAGCTACCCTGGAGGTTTTGGACCATGGTGCTGCTCAATGCAGGAATGCACATTGATAGAGGTATTGTTTTAAGGCTTGGAAAGGGGCCCGTACATTTATCAAGTATGGACCACCCAGTTTGGTCTCGCCCTCTGCATTTAATTAAGGTTGATGTGTTCATTTGTTAAGGGCCTTTAGTTTTAACGCTACTCTGCTGATGTCTCATGTTCATCTCACATTACCCCTTAAAAATCCAGTATCCACAGAAAATACATCCTCAAATGTGTTTAGAATAGTTTTTTTCATCGATTTGTGTAGTTAAGTATGCAAAAGTTCTTCAACGTCATCGCAAACTCGTATGTGATTGATGCAGTAGCCAGGAGTTCACTCGCTCGGTATGTGCAAACAAATAGTTCCCTAGGTGGTGTTTTTTTTAGCTCGCTCAAACACTGCCAATAACCGAGCTCAAGTCAAATATAGTTGTTGTCATTATTAGTATTATTGCTTTTATTATTATTAGTAGCAGTAAATGTGATTATAATAAACAACAACGATAGCAACAACATCAATAATAATAATAATAATAATAATAACTTTACTAGTTAATAGACTAATTCGTTGTCTTGTCTCAGTGTTCACATTTTCCATGACGTCCTCCAATAAAATGTTTGACACATTGCCCGTTTGAAATTCATGGCCACTTAAAAAGAGGAAAGCCACATTGTTCGACTAGTCACGTTAGCATGACATAACTCAGTTTTGCAAAAATTCATCATTAGAACACTGGCGTCATAGCGGTAAAGCACGGTTCGCAATATTTATTGTTAAATTTTAGAGAATACTTTTTACAGGAAAACGTACAGTTACGGGTGTGTAAAAAGTACAATATCTAATAAACGCATAAGTAACTGTTTTGCTTCTCTTTTAATGTTAATTTTCATGTTTCTGTCTGAATAAAAAGTCACGTTGTTGTAGCTAGATCTCATTAATGACAAAATTGGAACAATTAAAATGAAATATCTCATGTCTACAAAAGAGTTTATGGATATAACCACAGTTACACATCTCTAATGAAACATTGAAATGTGGCCTTTATTCAGCCTATACATTTATTGAGGAAATTACTTAAATTCAGATTTAAAGACAGCCATATATGACGGCTATTTTTAACTTTTTTGGTAGGGAAACAGAGAGCTAATTCTGGAGCACGGTGAACTCTGAAGGTTCACTTAACTGGACATGAATTGTTTGAAAGGAAGCGAGACAGACGGATCAGTCAAGGGTTCCACAAGTTCACTGCCGTGTGACACCTTCACAATCGCACTTATGGAAAGTAATATTCTGGTGATCACTGTAGTTATATATTGTAGTGCCCTGAAAAATATTTTTAAGCTTCTACTTTTAGACTATTTGTATAATTATTATATGTAGGTGGTTTAAAGGAATTTTATTGTGCAACCTTTCTTTCTGAGAAAAAAAAAAAAAGAAGCAAGAAAAATATTTAGGCTCGTTGATATTTCTGAAAAAGAAACTATCTGACAGTCTATAATGTTTTAATGTTGAATGTAAGTTCGGACAATATTACAATACAATATTTCCTTATAATTTCAAATCTCTAACCAATATTTCTCCTTCGTTAAAATCAGGTTTGTATTGTACTTTTTTATAACACTAAATAAAAGCTGTGTCGACTGTATATAGGCCTCTGTAAATATATTGTTATGGCTGCCACGACTTTTTTTTCAACATTAGGATATATGTAATTTGTTTTTTTTTAAATGTAATGTTTACTCGTAAAATAACTATGTCGTGCTTATAGATGTTTTCTTTTTCATTTATGTTTTTCATTTCACTATTATTGCTTTATAGATTAGTAGTTGAGGGTTTGTTTCACGCATCACTTCGAGCGTGCCCAGTCACTTTCTCTATCTCCTTATAGGTGGGTGCGTATATTTTTGTTGAAATGCTGTTTATGTGAATGGGAAAGGATGGGAATACACACACACACACACACACACACACACATGCCGCTGTAATCAGCACAATCATGGCAGATTGCTTTTTAATTTACTTGGCGAGAACATGTCAATGACTGATCGGAGCATTAGACGGAAAGATACCATCTACAGGTTTGAAGTGTGTCGCTATATAGTGCGACAACAAAAAAATGCAAAGAAAAGCAAAAAGCTCACAGGAAAAAACATACACTGACTAAGTTATTAATATTATATTAATATTACTTATTAATAGACCATCAGTTATTAATATTTTGTTGGTTTTCTCTTGTTTTTGCATGTGTTCTTTGTATGATAGACTGCATGGCCAAACATTTGTCCGCACAATTTAACATGTTTCTTGCTTTATCTCAAATAAAATAATTGACGCTGAGCACAACTACGCAATATGCTTACAAAATCTTTAACACGTTTTTTTATTAATACTTTTCCTAGGCCATATTTATTAATTTAGCAGACGCTTTAATCCAAAGCGATTTACAAACGAGGAATACAACAAGCGATTCATTACATAGAGGCAATAAACACGATAAGTGCAGGTAATACAAAGTTTCTGAAATCGTTTACACCAATGGAATATGTAATTTAACTAATTTTATGTGTAAAACAAGTTTAAGCTAAGGCATATGTGATATATCATTATTATAAAATATTCTTTTATATGTTGGATATGGGAAAATAGTAGAGTCCGACAGTTTTTTTTCGAACGGTCACAAGTAAGGAGCTTTGATATTTGAAAGGCAATCTTTAAAAGTGACTGAAGAGAAGAGAGAATCGGCTTTACACACACACACACACACACACACACACACACACACACACACACACACACACACACACACACACACACACACACACACACACACACACACACACACAATTAAATACATTTACAGTTTTGTCTAAATAATAGGGTGAAAGTATCTTAAAGTAAATTCGTTTGTTTTTCATAGGAACATTTTTATTTCTGGATGTTTTAGCCGTTTGGTATTTCTGTTAATTCTAATTAAAATTAGTGGACCCTCCTCGCGGATAATAGTCTGATCTCTTGTTTATTTAATTTGTAATGTTGTCAGTGGGTTGTTGTGTTTAGGGTTTGGCAGGCGTGAAAGACAACAGTGATGATTGTGTGACAAGTTGCAAGTTGAACTCATAAAAACCTCAAACAACAGTACTGCAATGCATTCTAAACAACGACTGGCAACTTAATATAATGAATGCATTTAAAGATACAGCCTTTACACCATAGATGAACATTACATTCAATTCAATTCAAATTTATTTGTAGCGCTTTTCACAATACACATTGTTTCAAAGCAGCTTTACAGAAAGTGCATTTCAGAAATGTACATTGAAAAAATACAGTTAGTTAATCATGTATTAATTTAGGGCATAACATATCGCCGGCGTCGAGTCGTCTCTTCACAGGCGTTTAGTCATCTCATCGCAGGTGTTGGGGCATCTGAAGTCTCCGTGAGAGGCTGGATACAAGCTGGAGCTGACGAACGCTATTTACCTCGGGACTAGCGTCCCGAGATAACAGCAGAAAAGCAGATGGGAAATAATTAGCATAGCTGCTGTTCATAAAATTAATGCATTCGATCTGATTCAACAGTGGTATAAAAGGTAAGCATTATGTGAATGCTTGGCTAAAGAGATGCGTCTTTAATCTAGTTTTAAACTGGGACAGCGAGTCTGAGCCTCGAAAATATCAGGAAGGCTATTCCAGAGTTAGGATCTAAATGCGAGAACGCCCTCCCTCCTTTAGTGGACTTAGATATCCTAGGAATGACCAGAAGCTTCGAATTTAGTGATGTACATAAAATTTACTTAAAATTGCCATGTTTGGGTTGGCCCCTGTGAATTTTGGTTTGTTTCTTATTAAAAGAGGTTGAATATAATAGCATTATCATTAATAGCCTATAAATAAAATATTGACTGTTTACATAAAAACACTGAACATATATAAAAATATAAATATAAAATGCATAAATTATTTTATTATTTTATTAATTTTAATAATTAATTTGTATTCATATAAAAATTGCAATGCAATGCAAAATAAAATATGCAATATTTTTGTTAGAACAAGGATAGTGATTGTCTAAGTAATGGTAAAGAAAAATTGTCTTGATTTTATTGTTTATTTGTTTATTGGCAGTTTTAATTGAAGAAATAATATGAATGGTTGAATTAGAACAAAAATTGCTCTTTAATTAGTGCAATAGTGAAAATAAGTTACCTTTATTTACTGTTGCAACCATAAATTCTTGAATGGATGTGTTTACCCCTTTCTAACATGCATTATAAAACATAAAAGAAGAAGTTTTTTTTTACACTGTACATTTTACCATAAAAAACAGCAGCTGTGGTTGCCAGAAATTTACTGTAAAAAAGACAGTAGCAACATTTTAGGTTTTACAAATTTAACTTAAATTTACTGTAAAATTGGATTTAATTAACTGATATAATGTTAATATACCAACCTATTGAAGTACCAATGTTTGTTTTGTTCCTTTGTAATACACAGACACCCACCAAAAACAGGTGGTGATGAGAAAATCACATGATGAATCAAAGCTTATCACAGGCATGCTTTTCCACAAGTTTAGAAAGTAAATACTAATATATAAAAGGTGCACAGTGTCATTCACACAAACACAAAACACCATCATGGTAACACACATGATATAAAGTAAAGCAATAAACATTAATTTAAAAACATTAGATGTAACATAAAACCCTAATGTACATAACTGATAAGAAAAACAAGACACAGATATTTCAACGAAAATACATCAAATGTAAAGTGTCACGTTTTTTACTGTAAAATATACAGTACAACGACTTGGGCTGGGTTTCACGAAACCTTCTTAACGCTACGTCGTTATTAAAGTAACACTATGTAGTTTTTCAACCTTCATAATATATTTCCAAGACCCTTGTGATGGTACATCGACTTACAATAGGTTAAATGACACGTCTGCCATAGCCTGACGTGGTCTGTATTGCTTTTACTTGCACTAACTTCGGGTTTCGGGTAGTAACCGGAGCACAAAAAGACCTACAAAATTGGACTGCTTTACGGCATACGTCACTTCCCCCACCTCTTCCTCAAATTGTCTGTGGCCATTGTTGTTGATTCCAAAGCGGTGCTGGATAAACAGCGAGCGTGCGCGTGCGACAGTAGGCTGTGGTAGGCTAAATTATTTACGACAATTCCGCTTCCAACCTGTAGGGCGACCGCAGAGGAAAAGTTTCTTGGTGTTGCTTTAAGTTACATCTTAAAGGTCCCCTGACATGGGGTTATTTTATTATTTTATAACGTTTCCTGGGTTGCCCTTATAATGTTAGTATGTTTTTTAGATCAAAAATAGTCATAATTTAGAAATAAAAGGCATTTTTCCTAGCCTGATTTTAGACCGCTCTGTTTGAAGGGTCTAAACAAAGCAGAAGTGTCTGCTGTGGGATTCAGTGTTAACCGGCCACTGCTGTGATTGGTTGACATGCTTGCATATGAAATAGCTACATATTACATGTGAAACTCTCTCGAATACTTTTACTACAGCTATTATACGTTTTTACTATTACAGCTATCGAGATTAACGAATCGTGAGAAGTTTTTAGATCGTTTTTAGATTTAGATCTATAGAGGGTTTTCACGACGCGTCATCAATCCGGAAGTCGCCATTTTGGAGGTACTGAACGTAAACAATGCAACTGAACTGAACCGACTTACATATTTGACTGATTATTGCTGCTGAAAAATGGTCGTGTTTTTGGTCTGTACTAATCGGTCGCACCGGGAAAAAACATTTCGAGTTCTATAGACTGCCAAAAGTTAAAGAGAAGAGTGCAAAAATCGGATGAAAGAAGGCGTTTGTGGTTGAGAGGCACAGCATTAGCCACATGTGTAAATTAAGTGTTGACTATGGCTAAAATGTTGAAGTAAAGTAGTTAACTATGGCTACATTCACACGGTCAGTCCAAATCCGATTATCTGCGTATCCGATTGGAATCTGATCTAAAATGATGTCCACACTGTGTATCGCAACTGTTCAGATCCGAGTTGTGTGATCATGCAGCTCTTTGGCAATATGGCAATGACGTTGCGTTGATGGAGGGGTTTGCATTAGCAATAGAGATCTTGTCTTATTTAAATTTTACAACATGGGAATGTGTAGCCGCCGCGCTGGACTCCTGCGTCTCGAGCTGCAGAACTGTAGGAGGCTGGTATGCACAGCTTTTGTTCAGCGCCAGTTTCAAAAATAATAATCTTCTGCTTGTCCGGCACTTTGCAACAACACAGCCTTGTTTCGGCAGCGACTTTAAGCATGTTCCCTATAACAACGTCTGACGTGTATCTTGAAACGGATTTCATGTGCTTTTTTTGGACTGACAATCTGAACGTAGCCAATGAGAAGCTAGATCATTCGGATCTTTACCACATATTAACTTTAGTTCGTCAAAATTCTGCGCTCTTTCCTGCTTACTAAGTCCTTCTCTATATGATTTCGAAGCTTCCATGTGTTTTTTTCCGTGGTTTAGACATCATAAATTAGTGTAACAATGTGTTCAGTAGTATATAAACAGTGCAATCCATGCTGTTGTTTACATCCGAGTCCCTCCAATATGGCCGCGCATCCGGGTAACTGACCAAATCGTGACGTAGGTGAAAACACTCTATTCCCATCACATAAAATGTTGCCGTGATGAGCATTGAGCAAGCAGATGACAGTCTGTTGATCGCGAGCATGAAGATCTTATCATTGCAACACAGTTTCTGCACTCTCTCAAATGGTTTCACCAATGCAAACACGATGATACAGTAAGAGCTTCATTGTGCAGTGTAACGTGCGTCATTGATTTCATAACGAGTTGTCCAGATAAACTCGCGCTGTGTGGAAAGATTGTTCTTTGACCGCTTTCTGTATAATTTGTTCACACTTTAAATAAGATTATTTTCATCCTACTAAAAGAAACGATGTGAAGTTGATAAAAGTTCCTTGGTGTTGCTTTAAGTTACATCTTAAAGGTCCCTTGACATGGGATTATTTTATAATGTTTTCTGGGTTGCCCTTATAATGTTAGTATGTTTTTTAGATCAAAAATAGTCATAATTTAGAAATAAAAGGCATTTTTCCTAGCCTGATTTTAGACCGCTCTGTTTGAAGGGGCGTGTCTGCTGTGGGATTCAGTGTTAACCGGCCACTGCTGTGATTGGCTGACATGCTTGCATATGAAATAGCTACATATTACATGTAAAAACTCTCTCGAATACTTTTACTACAGCTATTATACGTTTTTACTATTACAGCTATCGAGATTAACGAATCGTGAGAAGTTTTTAAAGTATTTAGATCTATTCCCATCACATAAAATGTTGCCGTGATGAGCATTGAGCAAGCAGATGACAGTCTGTTGATCGCGAGCATGAAGATCTTATTATTGCAATGCAGTTTCTGCACTCTCTCTAATGCTTTCACCAATGCAAACACGATGATACAGTAAGAGCTTCGTTGTGCAGTGTAACGTGCGTCATTGATTTCATAACGAGTTGTCCAGATAAACTAGCGCTGAAGATTGTTCTTTGACCGCTTTCTGTATAATTTGTTCACACTTTAAATAAGATTATTTTCATCCTACTAAAAGAAACGATGTGAAGTTGATATTTTAGTCACTGGCTTGACTTATGCATAAACCGTATTGAACGATTTTGAGAGAAAGATTACCTGTCTGAACTTGAACAATTAGGCTACACATCAGAAATTGTTGCTTGGTAACTGATCGATTTATTTTCAGACGTTCATCGAGGCCAGCTCTGTATTGGCCCAAGTTGAGGAAACAGTCGTCGGTGAAATGTTTGGACCATACAAAACTTTGGGAAGTTGTGTCGGAGCATTTCCAGAGAAAATAAAATTAACCCATTGTTTCTTCAGAGGCTCGGATGAAGGAACTAAAAAATACCTTTGTGTTCATTTGTACATCCGAACACTGATCAACTGCCATGCTCGTTTGCAAGCCATGATATCTCTCGAGGAAAAACTCAAATCGTGCTCGCGCGTTCGTACTTCCTAGCTCATTTTCTCATGGGTGAGCCAAATTCTCTGGGCGGGCAAAGCAGAGAAAGGGGAGGTTACCTTTCCTCCGTATGACGTCATACGGAGGAGATTCAAGATCAGCTCGTCTGAGCTTTCATTTTCTCAAAGGTAGAGAAAGATAGCCAAAGCTCGGTTTACACCGATTGAAATTTCTAGCCACTGGGGGACCATATACAGGCTAGGGGAACTCTTATTAATGTTAAAAAACCTCAGAAAGTGAAAATTTCATGTCAGGGGACCTTTAAGCTGTAGGCCTAACTATCGTTAATACGTGTTTCCTGAAACGTTCTTAGTTAAGTTAAGTATATCTCTATAAGTCATACGTTCGGAAGGTTGGTCTGGACCACTCTTAGCTCTACCTTATCACTGTTGCAGGTCTATACGAATATAATTCTGAGGTTTTAATATACCAAGACAGTGTTCAATTAGGCTAATTCAAGTGTTTTCATGCAAAGAATAACATTGTCATTACACTGATTGTTGTTAGATTTTAAATTATATTATCCAAAGGTACATCAGCTGGCAAACCATTAAAGGCTTAATAGTCTATTTAAAGGGAGTGATTGTGGTGGGGAGTTTGCTCAAACGATGTGATACGCAAATAGTTGTTCTAAAAGACGGCGCCGTCTGCGGAGCGCTTTCAAAGGCCAGTGAAAGCATACTGTCAGTTAAGTCCTATTTGGACACTAATTGTTTCTCATGGGCTGGTACGGTATTTTAAACATTTACAGGGGTAAGTCAGTGATTTTATTGCCGTCTGAATCCATAATGTCAGTGTTTTTTTCTCATCCAAACGCATAAAAATCCCTGGCCAAACTGCTTACTGTTTTTTGACAAACAGGTCGTGTGGTAATTTAATTGCCGTCTGAATCCACATCTCTGAGTTTACAAGAAGAGATTCAAAATTCACTGTTTAAATCCTTTTTGATCACTGCCGAGCACCGTACGTAAGATGTACACTTTTATTTCTGAAATGCTGGAAAGTATTCGCAAGAACAATATTTCATCACAGCTCCACCTCAACGAACAAAAATAGGAAAGAGAAGAAATCACGTAAAAATTTGAAATGGTTATTGTGGCAGCAATATATGATACAATTTTAACAAAGGCTTTATACAAAGGCTAGGCTATTAAAGGCTATTATATTTTTTATAATATCTCATGAGTCCTAATAAATGCAATTTCAACTATTTCTGAAATGCTTCTTTTATAAAGAACACCGCTTTCTCACATAATGCAGTGAAGCAGCCACTGCACGAGTGAATAATTGATTCTCGAGCCATCGATATTAACAATTCAGCACCATCGCCACGGACAGCACCTGGTACCGTCGCGTAAGAAGGTATATCTTAAGCAGCTTCCTAAGGTATGTTTGGGGGAACACGCCTGGTAAGAGACAACGTTATTCGGAAACGCATCCTTGTTCTTTTTCATTTCCAAAAAAGCTGAAAATTGAACACATTTTACTGTACAATTACATTGAATGTAAGGTTAGATCTATTACAGTTGTTCACTTTATAAAGTAAGGAAACGTCTCGGTTACTAACGTAACCTCGGTTCTCTCTAGAAGAGGGAACGAGTGTTGCGTAAGCTAGCTTACGCTATGGGAAAACCTCTTTTCTCGAGAATACTGAAGCCAAAAACTATCCTTATAATTTGTATTAATTTAAAACGCATTTGATGCAGCGAGCAGACCTAGGCGAGGTTGCGCGCCTATTGGCTGCTCTGCGGCAACTGCTGCAACCTATTGAGGGACTGCTCGTGACGTAAGCACCGTCACGTCCCGCGCGAATGGGCGTGGCTTATGCCTATATAAACCAGAGCTCGATAGGATGCTCCTTGGTTTTCATCAACTGAAGCGAAACCAGATGGTAGCACAAGCACGGCAGGGTTACGCAACACTCGTTCCCTCTTCTAGAGGGAACCGAGGTTACGTTAGTAACCGAGACATTCTCTTACGAGAGTACTCTCGTGTTGCGTAAGCTAGCTTACGCTATGGGAACCCAATTTAAAACGCCGTGCGTGCTAAATCTACCACAACACTGACCCAAGGGCGAGTGCCCTGACCTCATATGATATGGGGACATAAAAGCCGAAGGATGGGCTTAATAAGAATGATATAAGGCAAACGTGGTTACCTTAAGTGAACAAGGGGGCTTAACACTGTATAACAGCCAGGGGAGGCAAAAGCCTGCCTGAACTGAAACTTTGCAGTTTGCGGAACAACTGCAGTCTCCGTCTACAACCTTATAAATGTAGACGGAGAGGCCCAGCCTGCCGCCATACAGATATCTTGAAGATAAATCCCACTGGACCAGGCCCACGAAGAGGCCACGCCTCTAGTGGAATGAGCTCTGACGCCCAGAGGGCAACGAAGGCCCTTAGATGCATAAGCCAGTGAGATAGCGTCCACTATCCACCTGGAAAGGCTATATTTCGAGGCAGCTAGACCTTTAGATCGGCCACCAAAAGAAACAAAGAGCTGTTCTGACTTTCTGAAAGCAGCTGAACTTTCCACGTAAATTCTCAGGGCCCTAACTGGGCAAAGGAGATTCACGTCAGACTCGCTGTCAGATCCGGAGAAGGCTGACGGGGAAATGACCTGCAGGAGTGGCAAGTACTTTGGGGACATAACCATGTCTCGGTTTGAGGATGACCTTGGAGTCATTAGGCCCAAACTCAAGGCACGACGCGCTAAAAGAAAGTGCGTGTAAGTCACCCACCCACTTGACTGAGGCGATTGCCACCAGAAAGGCGGTTTTCAACGAGAGATACTTAAGGTCCACAGACTGTAGAGGTTCAAAAGGGGCACCCTTCATGGCCTCCTGGACCAAGGAAAGGTCCCATACGGGAACCGAGGGGGGTCGAGGAGGGTTCATCCTTCTAGCTCCCCTGAGGAAGCGGACTACAAGGTCGTTCCTATCCAGTGACTGACCGTGCGAATGTTTGACAAACGCAGCGATAGCCGCCACATACACCTTGAGCTAGGGATGGGCATTTTTTTTAATTTCTCATTTCGATCATTGACAGGTCTCAAAATTTGTACTCGAGTACTCGGGGGGGCAGGGCATGTGCGGGGGGCGGGGTGTGTCCGTCGTGAAAATTAAAATATTTTAAGACATTTATGAAAATGTTGACAAATAAAAATATGACATCAAAATATGTCTATGAAAACATGAACGTATGAATAGAAAAAAAACTGCTAGATTATGATGCATCAATGTTATCGAAAAAGAAACATCTAAAGGGAAGCTGCTTGAGGTAAAGCTAAAGAGTAAATGATCTCCAGTAAACTGAAGCCCGTTCTATGACACACATCCTATGAGATTAATAATCAGATATCCTAGATATATAACATAAACGTAGCTAATATTACAACGATCTGCAAAAAAGGACACGCATGCACTAGTTGTCTATGGTTTGAAAGTGAAACTCTGGATGCGCTCTTCTCTTAACAGCGCGTTGATACACGGGCAACTAAAGCACAGAGAATTTACAACATTCTATCACAATCCTGTTCTCATTATAATGCTGAATATGGCATATTGGCGCTGCACATCTTGCACTTAATTTTTATTTTTTATGATAGAAAGTGATTAGGCTATACAGTCATCACTGCGCGCTTTCGAAGCCATAACTAGAAACAACTTTAAATAAAACATAGGTTTACTGTTTAAAAAATTAGAACAAAATAACACTGCAGCATTATTAATATCATCAATGATTTTTGCCCATCAAGCCTATCTAAAAGGAATATGACTGAAAGGAATATAAGAAATAACCTGATTATAGTCAATAATGTCGGACATTCCATCATTGTTTTCATGATCGATCGTCGCTGTCACGTACGAGTACTCGAGTACTCGAGTACTCCAGTACTCGATCGTCGCTGTCACATACGAGTACTCGAGTACTCGAGTACCCGTGCCCATCCCTACCTTGAGCGTGGATGGGGATCTACCCTTATCCAAAAGCTCCTGTAGGAAGAAGAGAACCTCCGATACCCCACAATCTTGTGGATCCAGGTTGCGAGCTGAGCACACTGAGAACCTGAGAACACTGACCACTTGGAAGCATAAAGCCGTCTAGTAGAGGGCGCTCTAGCTTGCATAATCGTGTTTAACACCCCGTCCGGGATATTGACGGGTAGCCGTTGATGGCCCACACATGTAGAACCCAAAGGTCAGGGTGTGGGTGCCAAATCGTTCCCCCCGACCTGTGAGAGGAGATCTCTCCTCAACGGGACAGGCCATGGAGCCAGGCTCTGAAGCCACATCAGCTCCGCAAACCAAACTTGGTTCGGCCAGAACGGAGCTACTAGAAGCACAGAGGAACCGCTCTCCCTGATACGCTTGATTACCTGTGGTAACAGCGTGATCGGCGGGAAAGCATAGAGAGGGCGGCTGGGCCAGGGCGTCCTTGTTCTTCGTAAAGCATATAGGACACTGAGCGTTGTCTTGAGACGCAAAGAGGTCAACCTCCGCTGTGCCAAAGGTGTCCCACAACAGCTGAACTGTCTGAGGGTGGAGAGACCATTCCCCTGGGGGAACGTTGTCCCTGGATAGCCTGTCTGGACCCACGTTCAGATGGCTTGGCACATGCGCCGCTCTCAGCGAGAGCAGGTTGCGCTGAACCATACAAGGAGGCGTTCTGCCAGTGCATGAAGGTTCCGTGGTCTCAGACCGCCCTGGCGATTTATGTAGGAAACCACCGACATGTTGTCCGTGCGGACAAGGACATGGTGGCCCTTTAGAAGAGGAAGGATGACCGCATCTCTAGACAGTTTTTGTGCAAGCTCTTCTCTTGGCTTGACCACAGGCCAAAAGTCGGTCTGCCCTCGTAGAGGGCGCCCCAGCCCGATTTGGAGGCGTCTGTCAAAACCACTTTCAGTTTTGAGATTAGCCCCAGGTTTACACCTGTCTGATACCAGCCGATCGCCTTCCAGGGCTCCAGAGCTGTGACACAGTTCTGAGTTACCTTGAGACATAAACGACTGGATGCCCATGCTCGACACGGGAACAGGCCTAAACGAAGCACCGCTGAGGCTGAAGCCATGAGGCCTAGAATCCTCTGAAATCTTTTGAGAGGAGAGACATCGCCTACTTTGAATGACATCGCCAAGCGCTGAATACACGAAGCGCTCTGACGTCAGCCATGCTGTCATTGACACAGAGTCCAGATCCATTCCCAGAAAAGAAGCTTTCTGACTGGGAGATAGCGAACTCTTGGTCCAATTGACTTTGAGGCCCAGAGCCTCTAAATGGCTTAGTAATAAAGCCCTGTGTGTCATAAGTTCCACCTCCGACTGGGCCATAATCAGCCAGTCGTCCAAATAGTTCAGTATTCGCATACCCTGTTGTTTCAGGCGAGAGCTGCATCCATGCACCTTGTAAATGTACGAGGTGCTAAGGACAAGCCGAACGGAAGGACAGTGTACTGGTAAGCCTGACCCTCGAAGGCGAATCTTAAGAAAGGCCTGTGACGGGGGGCTATTTGTATCTGAAAATAAGCGTCTTTCAGATCTACTGATATAAACCAGTCCCTCGGGCGAATTTGCACGAGAATTTGTCTGGTTGTAATCATTTTGAACGATCGCTTCATGAGAGCTCTGTTCAAAAGCCTGAGATCTAGAATGGGTCTGAGACCGCCATCCTTTTTGGGTACCAGGAAGTAACGGCTGTAGAAACGTTTTATAATGCCTCGTTTTATAATGTTTAGAACCCAATCTGACACGCCCATGATAGCTTCCCATGCTTTTGCACGTATAGCTAGGGGTAGAATGGTATCTGGGCTCTGGTCGCTGTAAGCTAGGGACCCGGAGACCTGATAGGGCTGATAAATTGACACTGTGCTTGCAGTGTTTATCTGAGGCAGCGTGCTGAGACCAGCAGCGGGTTGTGCAACTGGCTCGTTGGCTGTAGAATACACATCTCCAGTCACCGCAGCCGTGGGAACTGTGAGAGCAACACGTGCTGACTTCAAAGGTGGTCCGGCCGCAGCGGGACTCGACCTTCGCCGTCTTCCTAGAGTCGCGAAGATTTCGGTGGCACAGGATCCAGCGTGATCTTGGGCCTGGGTCCCCACGGAAGGGGCGACCTGCGACAGCCAGCCAAGCTTGAGCGTTGGCGCTCTCTTGGTCGCTGACGCTGAGAATCTGGTGGCGGAGGTGGCTGTTTCCCATGCAGGCGGCTGTTTCCTAGAGTGTCCTGACGCGGAACTCGAGCGTCGAGGGATAGCCTGCGACGTCTTCTGGACCTCTGAAAAACGCTCCACAAAGCCATCGACAGATTGTCCGAAAAGCCCGGAAGGAGACACAGGCACGGCGAGGAAGGAGGCTCTGTCAGCGTCCTTCATATCCGACAGCGTCAGCCACAAATGTATCTCGACAACGGTGAGGGACGCCATGTTCCTCCCGATGGCCTGGGTGGCGGACTTGGTGGCTCGCAGAGCTAGGTCTGTGGCGCTCCTCAAGTCCGTAAAGCTGTCAGGGTCCGTGCCCGCCTTGTCCAAGGAACGGAGAAGGTTAGCTTGGTATATCTGCAGCACTGCCATAGTGTGGAGTACTGAAGTGGCCTCGTCCACCAGAACCTCCTCAGGCGGCCTCTGAGAGCGGCGCTTCTTACGGCACAGAAGAGGGAGACGGAGGCGCGGAATCCATGTTGAAGATGGCCAGTCGAGCCCGCAGGGACGTGACGACGTCGAACGCCCATTCGCGCGGGACGTGACGACTGAGGGCGCCAGAGCCCTCATTGGTGCTTACGTCACGAGCAGTCACTCGATAGGTTGCAGCAGTTGCCGCAGAGCAGCCAATAGGCGCGCAAGCTGCCTCGCCTAGGTCTTACAGTTAACCAATAAAAAGTTTTTTACCATAGCATTTTTACAGTATTTTACCGTTAAAATAAAGATAATGTTGCACAATATATTACAGTGACTCCCAACCCTGAGTACCCCAAGCAATGCAGTTTAGATGTCTCCCTAATCAAACACATGCACCAGATTCAACTTATCAGCTGATTGTTTCAAATAAGAGAGACATTCAAAATGTGCACTGTTGGGGGTATTCTAGAACCAGAGTTGAGAACCACTGCCCTATGTCTCTGGGAGTCATGAGGGTCAATGCCTATATGGTAGCTTTACATTCAGCAGGATTCTCTGTGGTTGGTTTTTGTCAGAGTTCTATAAAATAAAACTCTAACTATCATTGCAATTTATCTGCTGGCTGGAATACCAGTGGACCACTATAAAATTTTTATTTTCTACCTCTGCTGAGGGCCAGTGGTGGGCAGAGGTGGGCTGCTGTGGACCAGACATCTGTGGATCTGAACACATGGCCGCCGGCAGTCTTGCGACTCACTTTGGCATTTGTTCTCTAAAAGGCTCCTGGAATAAAACATTGCACTATCCTTGACTGCACATTGCACGTCATTTAGGAAACATCAGAGATGTGTGTCTGACCAGACAGAGAAGACTTTAAAGAGAAGAGAGAGAGTCCCACCAACATTCTGGTGCAAGTTGGACTAATTTGTCCAGGAGTGATTTGAGTTTGATGAGAGCATGAAATTGAAATGAAATTGAGCATGAAAATGCATTTTGTATTTATATAATCTGGTGGCTTGTCGGATTTTCTTGTATTAGAGTGTATGTGTTTGAGGACCAGTTCCAAGTGAACAATAAAAAAATCCTAAACAACAATTCAAAAAAGTTTGCTATCTCACAACATGATAGCCAAGTAGACTCCACACAAATAATTTTGAACCCAAGGGCACATCCTCATGCTCTGTGGGAACTGATAGTTGAGCAGCGGTTGGGAATGAGGAGTTGTGGAATGCCTCGGAAGGGTAACACAACCCAGTCCGTGATGCCATGCTCTGGGGTGAAAGACCACAGTGGGAAAAAAGAGCTTTGAGCATTTCCTGCTTAGAGGGGGTCCCAGCGATGCATCTTTGAAAATAGGTATCATGTGACACATTGCTTGCCAAGAGTGAGACATTGAGGACAGGGCCCAGAACACGTTTGATTGGCCCAGTTAATGCAGATTAGGAAAACATTACAAAAACTGTAGAGCATGTCACTAGTAATGCCAAGGTCATGGGTTAGATTTACAGGGAATGCTTGAACTGATAAACTGTATACCTTCAATGCAATACAAGTCACTTCAGATAAAAGTGTCTGCCAAATGCATACATGTAAATTTAAGAACATAGGCTGCCATAGAGGTGCAAATCAAATTGTCAAAAGGATCACTGTCAACTGCTGAAAAATAAAGACAATTTAGAACATTTTCCAGACATGCACGTTGAGGCTTTGTCCTGAAAGTCTTCTAGCATTTGGAGTCCTTACTCCAAGACTTTCAGGACAAAACCTCGACGTCCTCGAAGTGTTATAAAATGCTTAAATATGGATTCAGTGACAGTTAAAAAACAGAAAGTGCTGTTTGTGTGTGTTGCATCAAGCTTGACAGTGAATTACTTTAAAAAAAAAAATACAACTGTTTTATGCTACTTTATCAGAGCCTATATTGCATTTTGTTTACAGTACAGTGTGTTGTAATTCTGTCTTGATTCTGTCTGTCATTTAAATTCATTTGTCATTCTACAGTGGTTTTCAACATCTCCTTTTGCTTGTAGCTACTATAGCAGTGGTTCCCAACCCTGGGGCCCGTTCTTCGTACGTTGCTTAAAACATCCGAAATCAAACAAGACATCCAAGATAATATCATCGTGCTCATCATGATCCGGCTAATTAGGTTCTTCGAACACACCTGGCGGTTATGATTAGTATAGCTGGATTGAGTTATCATGCTTGGTTTAAAAGGGGATATGTATCGATAGTAGAAACATTGATCAGCAACGCTGCTATTGGCTGCTCACCGTGGCCAAAGAGCGCGCTCAGTTTTTCACTGCAGCAGAGCAAGAGTTATTGCTTGAAGGATATGCTGAATTTGAAAACTTAATTAAAACGCCAGGGAACACCTCAAAGTGTGCAAAAGCCAGGAGAGAGGGCTGGCAAAAAGTAGCAGACAAATTAAGTTTGTAGTGTAATGTTTTTATCACTTATTACAGTATATATTTTTATATTTTAATAATTTCTAAATAATTAATAACTTTGTTCATTGTAATGTCAGAGTCACCACCCACTACTAGAACATGGGAACAAGTAAAAGTGAAGTACTAGAATATTCTACATAATAGTGATCCTTTTATTATAGATTATGTACCGACCCTGTTTATTCCATTGTGTTGTTCAGTTGAGATTGTGTTCTCTACGTGCTTACCTGGTTAAATAAAGTTTAAATAATTTTTTTTTTAAATAGTAATTTGTACTAATTAAAAAGGCACTGTTAATAAATGTTTGCCTGTTTATAAAAGCAACCAAAAAAAAAGGCTGAGAAAAAAAGAAAAGAAAAACAAACAGGTGGTGGTCCTGCACCCCCACATTATACCCAGGCAGAAGAGCTGGCCCTTGGGTTGAATGTAAACCTACCCATTGTGAAGGGCATCCCTGGGTTCAGCTCTTCCTCAGACCCACAGCCAGAGGCCAGGAGCAGCAACACCTTCACTGCTGGTAAATTAACTTTAAATGATCCTAGTACACTGTAAAATAATTTGTTGCTGTATTAAATTAAGTAGGCCTAAAATCCAAATGACTGTCCAGTCATATCAACTGTTAAACCTTGAGTAGCAATGAATTGCTTTGACTTGTGAAAGTCTACATGTGTGACTGTGAAATTACATAGTTAATGTAAAAAAATATGTTGCCATGAGTTATTGATCACATTTCCCCCCAGTGTACTTCATTGTAATGAAATTGTGTTTTCCTCTTTTGTGCAGTTTTAAACAATACACCAACACTTTTACCTGTTCCCAAGCAAGTGGTGGCTGAAGCATGTGCAGTAAGACTTTTTCTAACGTTACATCAAAAGGGAAGAAAGTACAACACTTTGCAATGCCCATTTTTTCCCCCAATGCACAGGACAGTGAAGAAACCCTCTCAGGTATCTTCAAGTGCATACATAACTTTACTTAATTTACACTTGAGTACCTATTATTTCTGAATGCAATATGAGTTGCAGGAGTCCACATCTACAGAAGAGTCTGCACAAAGCAGTGATGCAGAGGTGGGCAGTGTTGTACTTTTCCTTTTAATTTTGGATGCATTAGCCATGTGTTGACAGGTTTACCCCTACCCATAGAAAATAGAGTATTTTGAAAATACTTGACAACTTAAAGAAAAAAAACTGCCACTAGAGATAGAGTTGCTTCATAGGACCTTCAGAGTAAGTGCTAATATATTATTTCACACAGAGTACTATTGCTGACTTTGCATAATATCTCTTATTGCAGGCAAAAGATGACTATCACTGGCTTTTCTTTACAAAGAACAATTAAAACAAAACTCAAAGAACTAAGCATATTTGTCTTGTCTTTTATTAAACATTAATTAAATGTTTTATATTTTTTTCTGATGGTGCAATGTTGTGTAATATGGCCCATGCAATGTCACAGGCCCTGTCAGGTGCAACCCTCAGACTTTTCAGACACTTTAGTTGGCTAAAGTTCACTTCATTGTCAAATCAAGTCATCTTCATTTATATAGCGCTTATAACAATGTAGATTGTTTCAAAGCAGCTTTACAGAGATAAACATACTATTTACGGTAGCAGAGATTGTTTTGGCTTTATAGCGATTTTTGAATAATGTTATTTCCAGCTAAAGTTAGTTTTGATTGATTGTCTTCCAGCAAAATTATCATTTGTTATCAAATGAGGGGCCACTAAGACGACGGCGTTCTCTCTAAACAGACTTTAAATACGAACCTGTGACCTGATGGCGTTCACATGCACATTAAGAATTGATTCTATAGTTATATTTGTTTGAATATATGTGCGCAGGTTTGTAATTTCCCTACAAACCATGCCTAAACAAACTACTTGTCTTGCCTATATATTAGATAAAGAATTTTGTTTTATGTTATCACTTCGGTGTACGCGAACCGGATTTTCAACAACGCTTTATCTGTAGAGTGGGAAAGGGATCCTCCATAGGGAGAGGATAGTTGACACTTCAGCACTGCATTGTCATCAGGTCCAGGCGAAGCTCCTTCGTCAGATATGGATATGGCCTGGATCCGGCAGGCTACGGGAAAACCTCGGGATAAACAAAGACACTAAAGTTAGCGTAGATGCCATTCTTCTTATGATGTAATGAGTACATCTGGATTTAAGGGAAGTGTTCCCAGTTCCGGATGACCTAATCTATGCAGCCTAACATTGAATTATAGAAGTCTATAATGTATTATGTGTATGCTAGGTCAAAGAGATGTGTTTTTAGTCTAGCTTTAAACTGACAGAGTGTGTCTGCTTCCCGGACAATGGTAGGAAGACTGTTCCAAAGTTTTGGTGCTAAATAGGAAAAGGATCTACCGCCAGCAGTCGATTTTGATATTCTAGGTATTATCAACTGGCCGGAATTTTGAGATCACAATAGACGTGAAGGACTATAAAGCTTTAAAAGCTCGCTCAAGTACTGCGGAGCTAAACCATTTAGTGCTTTGTAAGTAATCAACAATATTTTAAAATTTATACGATGTTTAATAGGGAGCCAATGCAGTGTTGACAGAACCGGGCTAATATGGTCATATTTCCTGGTTCTGATAAGAACTCGAGCTGCTGCGTTTTGAACTAGCTGTAGTTTGTTTATTAAGCATGCAGGGCAACCACCCAGTAGAGCATTACAATAATCTAGTCTTGATGTCATGAACGCATGAACTAATTGTTCTGCATTTGTTAATGAGAGCATATGGCGTAATTTAGATATATTTTTGAGATGGAAAAACCTAATGATATCTCCTAATGGTAGCATGTACAGAGTGAACAGCAACGGTCCTAGTACTGAGCCTTGTGGTACGCCATACTGAACTTGTGATCGATAAGACATCTCTTCATTTATTGCTACAAACTGATTACGGTCAGATAAGTATGATTTAAACCATGCTAATGCAATTCCACTAATGCCAACATAATTTTCGAGTCTATTTAAAAGAATGTTGTAGTCAATAGTATCAAATGCAGCACTAAGATCAAGCAACACTAATAGAGAGATATAACCGCGATCGGATGATAAGAGCAAATCATTTGAAACTCTAACGAGAGCTGTCTCGGTACGGTCTGAATCCTGACTGAAAATCCTCGCAGATATCATTTCTTTCAAGAAAGGAACACAGTTGTGAGGATACTGCTTTTTCTAATATCTTTGATAGAAAAGGCAGATTCGAGATCGGCCTGTAATTGACTAATTTTGTATGATCAAGTTGCGGTTTTTTAACAAGCGGTTTTATCATAGCCAGCTTATGGCCCATGCAATGTGTGCCCTTGTCCTGGCTAGAGTGGCATTGTAACTGGTCTGGGGTTTGGGTCAGGGAATGGGGTCATAAAACACCTGTCTCCAAGCAGGATCCTGTTGTAATCACCTGTATAATGGAAAAATTCAGTTCTGTTAGGATAAGCATAAGTGTAGGTAAAACAGTGAGCTTGATATTTATATTTTTCCTTACCACGTTCAAATAATGTGTGAGATCAAATAATCTCTGAAAATTCTTGAGTCATGCACAGATCCTGACCATATTTGTGATATGGAACATAGTCACACACCATCTAACAGATTTTAGTCTGTCAACTGCCTTTTTAAAATTTGATATAATAGTACTAATCTGGATAAGAATCGCAATAGTAACTTGCCTGCACTGTTATTAAAGCCCGACTCCGACGAGTCGAACATTTATGCGTTTCCAACAAATTAATGATGTAAACGACATCCTCACGAGTCATGAGAAAAATGATATCTCTCAAAAAGTACACTATCGCGCTGCGCTAAAAGACTTCCGTATCACCTCCGCTTATAAAGCCACGATCTAATCCTGTTAACATGAAATAAGCCTGCTCGCAAGCATGTTTAAGCTTGTGCACCTGTTGCTATGACAGCAAGTCCAGGGGCCCATTTCAATAAGGAGGTTCAACCAACTCTGAGTTAAAACTTGAACTCTGAGTTGACTTACCCTGAGATGGGAAACTCTGAGTTGGTTACAGAACAGCTGTAAGGAATTAGTTCAATCTGTAATGGGGCTCTACTGGTTATGAAAATTAGTCACCAATATGGGGTGTCAAGTCAGGACACGGAAGGCAGTAATACTTTGTTGAAAGGCTTAATGTATACTTTTGAAATACAGATGCACAGGCACTATTTCTTATATACTTTACAGTGTAGGTGTGGTTCTAAAGGGAAGGAAATAAACATGGATATTAACTAACATAAACACAATTGAGGCTAATAAGTCTCACTAGCTACTTAAATAAACAATGCTAAACATGTCCTGAAACATGAACTAATAAGAATGCCATACAATCTACACATACAATAGAGAAATAGGCTGTCACTGACTACAAACTTTAACATGAATTGCTAATATTAACTTATCTATATGATATACTTGTAACTTACTTGTGGCCATTGACACACACGAACACAACCTGAAGCTTAACTTAAGTGAAACTAAACTGACTGCCGTTCTCTGCAAGCCAGGGCATGTCGCAACATGTCAGAAAGGGGGCGTGGTCTGAGTGAACACTCGCTGTACATGCTCTGTCCAGGTTCACTTCACTTGAGCCTTTTGCACAGCCGCCCAATAATTCACAGTGTGAATTATCTCCCAGAAAGGCTCAACTATCCACAGGAGCTGTTGTCGAGGCATTCTCTGGGATGGCCGGCAGCTCAATGAGCTTGGCCACTGGTCTGGTACAGGTCCTCTTGTCCACCTGCACCTCAGCAGTCCCCACTTTCCCATCGACACTCCTAATGGTCTCCGTGACTCGTCCCATGGGCCACAATGCCCGAGGTAACCTTTGATCAATTACCATCACCACCGTACCAACAGTGAGGTTCTCTGTGTCCTTTACCCATTTCTGCCTTGTTGACTGTAAGAAAGGTAAGTAGTTCCGTATGAAATGAGTCCAAAACTGATCAGCTAACACCTGACTGTTCCGCCATCTCCGACTGAGAATCTCAGACTCAGGGTACACTACTTGAGGAAGCGAAGAGTCGGGCCGCCCCATAAGGAGGTAGTTGGGGGTTACGGGATCCACATCGGCTACGTCTGTCGACACATAGCCCAGTGGCTTGGAGTTGAGGATTCCCTCTACCTCAATCAGAACTGTCTGCAAGACTTCTTCGGTCACTGTCTGTGCTCCCAGAGTAACGTAGAGTGCAGTCTTAATGGATCTGACTTCCCGCTCCCAGGCTCCACCAAAGTGAGGTGCATTTGGAGGGTTGAACTGGAAACGAATCTGGTGCTTAGCCAACTTGGTCTGCAGCTCTACGCACATGGCCTCAAAACTTGCTTTAAGCTCGTGCTCCCCTCCGCGGAAGTTGGTCCCACAGTCAGAGAGAGGCTCGAAGGGAGTTCCCCGTCTAGCCACGAACCTTCTGAGTGACATAAGGAACGAGTCGGTATTCATGTTGGGCAGCACATCTAGGTGAAAGTACCTGGTGGTGATACACTTAAAAACTATTCCCCATCTCTTTTCCGTACTCCAACCTCGCTTGACCTGGAACGGACCAAAGCAATCTACTCCTGTTGAATAAAAGGGAGGCTTCAGGAAGCGGAGACGACAAGGTGGCAGATCTGCCATCCTAGGAATAGCAGGCTTTGCTCTCCATTTCTGGCACTCCGGGCAGGATCTCTGATGATGACGCACAGCTTCGCGGCCTTGGAGGATCCAAAACTTGCGTCGGAGCTCTGCAAAGACCCTCTCCGATCCAGAATGGAGTAACTTGTTGTCATACTGTCGTATGATCAGTTTGGTAATATGGTGCTTAGGTTCTAACACGATTGGATGTATGACATCTTCTTCCAGACTAGTAGAATGGTGCAACCTACCACCTACTCGGATAAGGCCCCAAGAGATGCCGTACTCTGGAGCAAGTGACAAGAGCCGACTGCTGGATGGAAGTGCTTTCCCTGTTTTTAGGCACTTGACTTCGTCTGGAAAGCTATCATATTGCGCTCTCTGAAGGATTCAGAGTTCTACTTCTCTGTAGTCATCTGCACTGAGGGCGCTTGACTGGAAGGCCGCCCCATGCAGTGACCTACTCGTTGCCTCAAGGAGATCTTCAAAGGTAGAGTGGTCTTCAGCGGCTGGGATCTCTGGAGTAGTAATGACTGACATAATGCCACAGAACGCAGACCTCTTCATCTCTGTCTCATCTGGGACCTCCACGAAAGAAATTGTGGCTGGCCAACTCACACGTGGTAGCAGAAGGAAGGCAGGACCTTGGCTGAATTGGTTTGGCTTGGCTAGGTTGGATAGTGTCATCCCTCTGGTGATAGCATCTGCGGGGTTATTCTGTGTGTCCACATACCTCCATGACCGGTGATCCGTCAGTTCCTGAATCTCAGATACACGAGTCCCTACAAACACCTTGTATCTGCAGGACTCTGACTGTATCCAGGTAAGTACTGTGGTGGAGTCATACCACAGCACTGTGTCCCTCAACTGAAGGGTTAGCTCTCTCTGGATCATCTGGGCAAGCTGAGCTCCGGTAAGGGCGGCATTGACTGTTGTTTCTTCGGTGCCACTCTTGAGCGTGCCAGCACAAAGGCTACATGGACTTGGCCTTGAGGATCCTCCCCACGTAGATAAGCAACTGACCCATAGGCGGACTCTGATGCATCACAAAAGACGTGAAGCTCGAGGGTGATGGCACTTACATCCACGTCCAGTGGGAAATAACTCCGGGAGAGACTGACCGTTGGGAGCTGAGGGAGCTCTTCTTCCCATGTAGTCCAGGCTTGCAGGAGGTCGACCGGTAAGTTTGGGTCGTCCCAGTCGCGGTCTTTGGCCCACAGTCTCTGGACCAAAACTTTGGCCCTTGTGGTGAAGGGCAGGATATGACCTAGGGGATCATACTGGCTTGCTAGTATCTTATATTTTGCATGGTCGTCTGACTTGGGGCAACCGGTCGATGCCTGTAATGGAGTATGTCCTCCATGAAGTGCCAACTGAGACCCAGCGTCATCTCTTGAGCTTCACCATGCGTCTGAGAAACCCATCTTTCGCTGCTGTCAGACTTGGCATCCTTAGGCAGGTTGCGAATCACCTCTGGCTGGTTACTGGCCCACTGACGTATATCGAAGCCACCTTCAGCTAGAAGGATTCTAAGCTTCGTCACAAGGTGACTGGCTTCTACTACGGTGGGTAGACTATCAGGCAGTTATCAACATAGAAACACTGTTCTACACTGTGGCGGACATTTTCCCCTGGTTGACTTGACTCATTGACGTGTTTCTGAAGAGCAAAGATCGCGCAGCAGGGACTGCACGTTGTACTGCAGGACCTCCCACTGGTACACTGATGGCTGTCCGTCCGTCTTTAGATCCCTCCAAAGGAACCTTAGCAAGGGCTTGTCTCTGTCCAGCAGGCAGATCTGGTGAAACATCCCTTTAATGTCTCCACTTACTGCGACTCGATGCTCTCTGAAGCGCAGGAGGACTCCAAGGAGTGAGGGTCCTAAGGCTGGACCAGGAAGGAGGTAATTATTCAGACTTTGTCTGCCAAGCTGGAAGCTGCAGTTGAAAACAATCCGTTCCTTGCCATTGTGCCTGACCATGTGGTGGGGCAGAAACCACGTCTCTTCTGTTGATTCTGATGGAGTTTTGGTTCCTTGCCACTGTCGCCTTGCTTTTGGCTTGCTTAGTTGGGGATATTTAATATTCAACAATATTATTGAACTGTGTTGTACTACTTTCATGTTATCACTGTGAAGCTGCTTTGATGCAATCTGTATTGTGAAAAGCGCTATATAAATAAATGTGACTTGACTTGACTTGACTTGATTCTGCCTCGCAGGAGTCAATCTTGGTGGCGTACCCAGCAATCTCCAGTTTCTTGATCTCCTCCTGGTAGGTAGATGCACGCAGTGGGTATTGTACTAACCTCTTCTCTGTGTTCCACAGGTTCTTCATCACAACTTCCTTTGAAACTTGCAGCTTGGGCATGTTCGGGACTCGTAGAAGGGGTGTAGCATACCGATGCACTCCGTTTACTTCTACACGGATGGTCTCTGCCTCTAATAGATCCACTAAGTACTTGTCCTGTCTGGATCTGGTCACCAATCTCTCACTTTTGAAAGGCAGTGTATCTAACTGCCACAACCGTTCAACTTGACTGAACAGCTCAACAGAAGGGGAGGAAACTGTGTTGAACAAGCACTGTGTGGTGGGAAGCTGTTGCTGCAGGTATTTTGCTGGGCCTTGGAGTGTCCAACCAAGCTTAGTCTTGACTGCTGCAGGACCACCAGGGGGACCTAAATGCACTGGCTCAATCGGAACGATCAGATCAGCATTATCCGATCCAATCAGGAGGGTTGGCTGAGCACCATCGATGGGTGGAATTGCCAGACCTCGTAGATGCCGATATCTTCTCTGGAGCTGGGTAACTGGGTAGCTGTACTGAGAAAGGCCTAAGTGTTCACCTGTGAATGCGCCTTGAATGGAGAACCTCTTTGTTGGTTGGGAAGCTGGAGTAATCGTAAATGACACACGTGAGCCTGACAGTATCTTGATGTCTTGGCGGATAGTACGGAGTTTGAGGTCTTCTGCTTGACCCTGTACTCCCAGGTTGCGTGCTGCAGACGAAAGCAGGTCAGTGAAAAGTCAGTGAGCGTTAGCTTCAATTTATCAGGGTCCTTTCTATACTGTTGACGACGAAATCGCTCTTGCTGGTGCTTGGGGAGCCTGCTTAGAAGGCGCTTCACATTTGAGCCACAGTGGAGTTCCTCATGGCCTTCACCTCTGAGAGCTTTCAGCATCCCGACAAGCGACTGCACTCTAATGGAGAACTCATCAAGAGCCCTATCATCCCGGGTGAGGGGTAGTCGTTCCATGTCCTCTATCTCCTTCAGCACAAACTGATATGGACGTCCATAACGTTCATCCAGTGCTTTCAGAGCTTCAGAGTAGGGCATATTAGACTCTGCATGAGCTAACACAAGGCTGAGAGGCGGAGGAAGTGTTATTTGTTCTAGCTGATGGGTAAGGTCTGCAGCTACGCTTGGGTGCTCCTCAGTTCTGTGGTGGTGAGGAGCAAGGGCTGGGGAAGGCTGTGGTTGGGTAGAATTGGCGTACTGGGGTCTGATGCCGTGATGACCTCCTTGACCACTGAGCTGAGGTCTGAGGGGAATGGTGCTGCTGGAAAAACTCCAAAAGCTCTGTTTGTTTCTTGGCCGTTTCACTCTGTTGCCGCGCTGTCTCCAAAGCCTGATGAACAATGGCTTCATTTGCATTCTGCATTGGTGTCATTGAGGATATGCTTTTAGCAGGACTGTGTAGCTCCCTCTCCTCTTCGTGCCTGTGCATCTGCGCTAAGCTATGTTGATCTGTATATTCGACTAAAAAATCATCTAGATATCTTGGGCGTTGCACTGAGCGTTTGGGGCACACAGGTGAAACAGGGAGGCTGATTCCTTCTTTACTAGTTGCCATATCATTGACTCTTATCCGGCTCGAAGGACCATAAATTGTAATGGGGCTCTACTGGTTATGAAAATTAGTCACCAATATGGGGTGTCTAGTCAGGACATGGAAGTGTGGCATGAGAGAAAACCGCACTAGACTGGCACTAAGGCCTAACTACTTATATTAGAATAAATGCAGCTTTAAGAAACCGACTACGCCACTCTGATATCACACAGAGAATGATTGATAACCTTTATCCAAAAGGCACGCAAGTTGGTTGCACTAGTAAGGATCAGAGACGTGAATGTCGTACAAAAAGGGTTCTTTATTACTAAAAACACATTAAAATAAACCGAGCATACCAGGCAAGACACACCGCAACATCTGACAATAAAAAGAGGTTGTTATGTTGTTAGAAGAAATAGTCATTCACAAGTCAGTCACTACAAAACAAATATAATAACATTACACTCAGAAGCTTTTTGGCTGAGGGCTAAAGAACAAGGAATAGTACCACACACACTTTGGAGTAAACTCTTATCACTCACACAAAATCCGTGCGTCTCACTGCACACAGCACCCAGTGTTCAAACCACCACCAGCACGCGGAGAAAACCAGGGAGGATTCCTGGCTGAAGCCCTCAGCATCTAGCAGAAGTTACAATTGCTCATGCACACACAAACAACAAAAATCAAAATACCATTGGGTTATAAATCAAAACAATATTAACACAGAAGACAGACAATGATAACAATAATAAATCAAAAAAACACTAGAATTCCCATCACAAATAATCTCAAAACAAATAAACAAATTAATATCAGTTGTTCAACTCACATATAATGAACCATGCATATCAAACTAAATAACACACAAACACGTAGGTGGTAGGACAACGGCGATTCCTCACATTATATACTGGCAAAAGGCAAAGAAAGATCTCGAACTCCTTAGAAGGGAAAGACAATGGTTAAACGCCGCACGAATGCCCAATGTTCTCAACCCAATCAGGAAGAGACTTACCCGATGATAGAATCGCGTCAGCCTCAATCACAAACCACCGTTTGTTAATTCGTGTTGATCCTGAAGCGCCGCACTGAACTGGTTTGCCTATGCCTGAAATGAGCTAAAAATCACACACACTTTCCCAATCAATGCCTAAAGACACAGTACCTGTAACTTCCTATGATGACGACTTACCCGACAATAGAATCAGTCAATCACTCTGAACCGTCAATCTTTTAGATCGCTTGGTCTCGTTTTGATCCTGCAGCGTCGCATAAACGGATTTACATATGCCTGAAACAAGCTAAAATCATACCCACTCGTCAGATTAATGCCCAAACACAATTTCCACAACTTACTGCAGTAACAGCTTACCAAAAGAAAAATCGCCGTTTCAGGAGCAAGCGAAAGCTGGTGTACAGCCGCAGTCAAATCCGCACGTTGGAAACAAATGGGAACCCCCGGGTCAGTCGGAAATTACGCGTCTTGACAGGAATAGAAATAGGCTATTTATAGCCGATCGGAAATGACGTGTCAACGATTAACGAAAATTTGTAGGCGGCGAGCTCTAATTAACTTATTAATAGACAACATGGGAGGAGAGCATCCGGTCACAGAAGGCAGGAATACTTGTTGAGAGGTTTAATCAGAGGTGGAAAGAGTAATAAAATATTCTACTCAAGTAAAAGTACTACTACTTCAATGAAATTTTACTTAAGTACAAGTAAAATTACCGGTCAAAAAATTTACTCAAGTAAAAGTAAAAAGAAGCTCATTTAAAATGTACTCAGAGTAAAAGTTGCTGAGTTACTTATTTAACAGCGGGGGTGGGGGACTCTCCCGTGTAGAGTTGTAATGGTATGAGATTTTCACAGTATGATAACGTCTCAGAAAATATCATGGTTTACAGTATTAATCAATTATTAAATAAATAAACGGTATTATTAAATTATGGTTATTATTATTATCATCCGTTAAAATGACAGTTAAATTGGTTGAACAAATGCTTTTATTATAACAAACTTGAAACCATTTGTTTGTTTTGTTTATTAAAATTTCAATAAAACATGTCTCATCAATTAAATTCAATAATTGATAATGAATTAGATTAACAACTTATTTCTAACATTAATAATTTATTAAAATGTTTAAGAATATTATAGTCCCATGAAATGTATTTTATTCAGAAAATTAATGTTTCTTTTTATGATTTAATCCAGATATATTATCAAAAACGGTGGTGATCAAATGAAAATTTAAACTTGTCCTTTTATTTTTTTGGGGAAGCGCTGTAAAAACAGATTTACTAAATGAAACCAAGGACAAAAAATATATTCCTTAAATAATGTTTAAATAAATTGTAGTATTGTTGTTGTTATTATTATTATTTTGAGAAGTACGTTCTATTGTATGCCTACAATAGTAATACATTTCTGTCATAATTTCCTCCTAGTTAAAACAAACTTTTATTTTGACGGGTTGTAGTGAAGACCTGTTTCAAAGTGTATTTGACAATGGTTTTTCTCAAATAAAATTATGAAAATGCTCATTATGCGTTCTCTCAGAGCAGCTCTGGAAATGTTAATGTATTCATATCCTCAAATTGTTTGTGAGACGCTGAAAACACCATGAGCGTCACGCGTACTTGAGTATGTAGTAGACAAAGCGGCGCAGCTCATTCACACCAATTCACACAGAAACGCAGAACAAGCAGGTTATATTTCCGTAGCAGTATTTTTGCGCTTAACAGGGTATCTGCACATTTTTTAACAGCAAATTTAATAACTTTTAAGACCTTTTTAAGTCCTCTAAAAGGAAAATTTAAGACTTTACCTCAACAAAAAAAAACAGAAAAATGTTCAGCGCAACACAGAATGATGTGTTGTGGTACAACTCACCAGAGCCACGCTCAAGACAGGTCAAAGGGACGTGAAAACTTTTATATCAAGTGCTGATTCACCTTACAACCCTGACATGGTTGACTATGTATAAACTATCAGCTTTTAAGGTACTTCAGGTAATTTCTAAATTATGGCCCCTCATAGCAGTTTGAAAAAGACATGGAAGACAGCCCCAGGACATTACAAAAGCCCACAAATACACAAAAGTTAAAGTATTCGTCATACTTGATCTAAATTAGGGGTAAATGTGGCTGCCAAATTATAGCCTTGAGCTGGGTTTGGGTGTTCTCCCCCAAGAAAATGTTAATCAGGGTCTGTTAGTGTTTTCCATGTCATTTCAGACACAGATAAATGCAAGCACATTCAATAATCTATGCATAGACCTAATGAATGAAGATCCAGTCAGACAATTGTAGGAAAGATCAGGATCAGAAATTTATTTAAAACTGCTTTGTTCAGCAACTACTTTCAGTTCTACCAGAAAGACTCGGGAGAATAAATACTGTAACAATAAATACATTTATTGATAGCCCAGCAAGCAATAAAGTTCTTTGGCGTAGGCCCCGTCCATAGCTCGCAATCCGAGGGTCCGGACTCTGCATTTCCTGCCTGAAGACGAAGGCAGGGGCGCAGCCGATCCCCTGTGAGGTATAGGAAGGGACCATCCTGGTGGTGGTGGGGAGGATGGAGGGGAAGGGACCATCCTGGTGGTGGTGGGGAGGATGGAGGTGAATGAAAGCGTCAGCATCTGCGAACTCAAACATGTGTAAGTACTGGTCTTTTATACCGCAAGTATTAGACACGATTGGATAGATGAGAAGGTAATAAGTGACGTAGCAATTGAGTCTTCCTGGCAGAACTTAACGCTAAAGCTTCCATTTCTACCAGAAAGACTCGGGAGAATAAATACTGTAACAATAAATACATTTATTGATAGCCCAGCAAGCAATAAAGTTCTTTGGCGTAGGCCCCGTCCATAGCTCGCAATCCGAGGGTCCGGACTCTGCATTTCCTGCCTGAAGACGAAGGCAGGGGCGCAGCCGATCCCCAAAAATAGGTGGAAGATAATTCCACCAGGACGGAGCCCACCCCCAAAGAACGGTAAAGAAAAGTATACCCACCAGTCGTGTATCCTGTAGAGCCTAAAATAGAAAGAAAAGGGAGTTAATAATGGCATGAACATGAAATGTGGAAAGCCTCGTAGCCAATAACTAATTAGTGAGAGACGACTTCATAGTGAGCCTGAAGGTACTATGCGAAGACGTGAATAAAGCATTTATGCATTTATGTTCTGCTGCTGAATGTACATTAGCATTTATCCATGCTGACGCTTTCATCCAGGCGACTTATGTTTTGAGACGCACTTACGTCTGATCGAACCAGTTTCCCTGAGAATGAGTTGGAGGGAAGCAAGTGTTGTGGAATAGTGACTTAGCTGAGAACGAGGCTAACTTAGGACATAGGGACAGGTCATGGAACAAAGCTGTTATAGGACCACAGAGAAAAGCCACCTTGGGCATACAGAACCGGCCATATGGGACAAGGCCGTAACAGACCGCACAGAGACAAGGCCTCGATGGACCACACAAAACAGAGCCACATTGGCCAGGCCTCATTGGACCACACAGAGACAAGGCCTCGATGGACCACACAAAACAGAGCCACATTGGCCAGGCCTCATTGGACCACACAGAGACAAGGCCGCGATGGACCACACAGACAATGCCACATTGGGCCAGGCCTCATTGGACCACACAGAGCAGGCCGCCTAGGGCCGTACACAGAGCAGGCCTCCTTAGACCGCAAACTGGCCACATTGGACCACACGGCCATGATAGACCACAGACACAAGGCCGCCCGGCCACATGGCCTTGCTAGACCACAGAGACAAGGCCGCAATGAGCCACGACGGCCTCTAATGCCGCACATAGAACGAGATAGACTGGACAAGGCCGCAAGGCCACACAAAACCAGGCCGCAAGGACCACAAGACCACATGGCCATTTTTTAGCGAGGCAACAATGCCTCAAGGCCGCTTGGCCACACAGACAATGGCCGCTTGGCCACATTGAACCGCGCCACTAAAGGCCACAGACCACTGGCCATTTTTTACATACAGGACAAGGCAACTTTGTGCCACAAGGCCACTATAGACCACACAGAGCAAGCCACACAGACAACGGCCACTAGGCCACATTGAACCGCGCCACTAAGGGCCACAGACCACTGGCCATTTTTTACATACAGGACAAGGCAACTTTGTGCCACAAGGCCTCTAGACCCACACAGAGACAAGGCCCGCTGGGCCACAAGGCTGCTAAAGCCATACAGAGACAGAACCACTCATAGACAAGGCCTTAGGCCACATAGAACCAATGCCATAACTGGCCACAAGACCACGGGACAAGGCCACATTAGGCTACACGGTCACAGTAGACCACACTGAACATAGAATGAGGCCGCAAGGGCCGCGATATCGTAAGCCCACACTGAGACGAGGTCACACAGGGACAACGGCCACTAGGCCACACAGAACCGAGGCCATAAAGGCCACAAGACCATGTAGGCCACACATAGGACAAGGCAACATTATGCCACAAGGCCTTGAGACCCGCACAGAGACAAGGCCCGCTGGGCCACAAGGCTGCTAATGCCACACGGATACAAGGCCAACGAGACACAGCCACTAGGCCACACAGAACCATGCCATAACTGGCCACAAGACCACGGGACAAGGCCACATTAGGCTACACGGTCACAGTAGACCACACTGAACATGTATATCATGCACTTGCATGATTTTTTTTTTTTTTTTTTTTTTAGACCATAAAGACCACATGGGACAAGACCACAACGGCTACTACTGCCACGTAGAGACAAGGCCACATTAAGACAAGGCCACTAGGCCACATATAGACGATGACTCATTGACCATTTGTAATTGCAAGCAGAATTTAAGACCAATTGTGAGAATGGATTATCATGGCACCACCACCAGTAGTTGCAAAGGTTATTTACCTGAACCGTTTTAGTGAAGAGCTTGCTGAGCTTCGAGGATGATTTTGAATCAGGTCTTATATAGACTCTAATGCAGAGGAAGACCACCTTAATAGCTGAAGTAGAAATGCCATGATCAGCTGCTGTAGTGGCTGCCTCGATCCTGAAGGAATAACCAGTATACTGGGAGGGAGATAGACTGCAGCTTATGAGGACAGAAACTGATGAGTCCTGAACTAGGCTTAGAGAGAAGTGCTCCGTTAGTTAGGATAAATGGAGGGGAACTTAAAGAAATTAATCATAGATGAGAAGAGACAGAATTTATAACTAATTAATAAATTGATAAGAGAAACAGAGCCTTGAGAGTCATTCTTAGAGTTCTTAAGAAAGAGAGTAAAGAAATTAGGTGAGAAACGCAAATTAGAAGAGACCATGGGGAAATCGGAGCATTTAGCTCCTGGAGTGAATCCCCTGGATGCATGAGCCATGACGCTGTAACAGACAGCTACAATCTGAATACCAATAGAAAAGAGACCATTACGGACAGAAAGTAATAAAAGGGGGTTGGATGGATTTGCTTTTCTAACTTACTTAGTGTCAAATGTTGCCGTATGAGCATAACCAACATCTTCAAGGTTACGACACTCAAAGTTCAAGCAATGGGAGAAATCATTTAAAAATTGCTTTTTAAAGACTACAACAGCGGTGAGAGGAGCTAACGAAATTCCTCCTGGGTTAGTGCAGCACAACCTAAATTTACATGAATCCTGCCCACGGGACATGATTTAAAGAAAATCGAGACAGAATAAGCTAATTAGTGACTAGAGATAGCTACGATGAGCTACATAATTCATCAACGACCATCCGGAATGTTGTCTATATGTTGACACTTCTTAAGTCTCTCCATCTTGAATGATCCCGGTTGAGCAAAGAGAAAAGTTTATAATTGTTGGTGAGAGGTAATCGAAGCTGCAAAACGAGCTGTTGAAACTCCGACCCCTGTGCCGGGAGTAGCAGCCCTGCCACATCCAAAGGGATAGACAAAACGATATGCTTAATCACTTTCGAAATGACCATTCCAACATGCTATTCAAAATTATCTGTGGGCATTCCGAGGCAAACCCCACATACACACCGGAGACCCATCACATATTTTGCTGTTTTTACTTTTCTTATTTGTGTGTTCTGTAAAGCACTTTGGTCTGTCTAAGCGGCTGTTTAAATGTGCTATATAAATAAATGAACTTGAACACATAACCTGCGAAAAGGGCACAATTATACACATTTTTATCTTTGTGATACAATGTGATTGGCAGGCGTTTATCGGAGGTTTACTACAGGTCTTGGCTATGCCTTAAGTAGCAGACAAAGAGAAGGTATGATAAACAAACTTGGATAATTAGTATTAAAATACTTGCGTGAATTTAAATGCCTGCGAGCAAACTATGAATGGAAGAAATATTAAATTACGATTTCGTAATTGTAGACGAGGAAGGAACAATCGGCCGTGATCAGGATGTGAAAACAGGAATCTGAAAAGAAAAGCAAAACATTACTAATTTAACAAACTCTGTTAGAAGAGGGCAGGGTGATGGATCCGGGTTGCTGAACGGCAAAAGCCGTCTGAAAGCCAGTAACAAAGAATGAAAGCACGTAGCTTTGCATTGGCAGGAATAAGCAATGATTAATTATGAAATTGAAGACGATTGATAGCCAAATTAACGTCTCAGGAATGGCATGATCGCCTAACAATAAGATCTGCCTTGATGACAACCATGCTTTGTAAGCACAAAGATATAATATATTTTGCGATCACGTCAAATCCCTAAGGACCCTAACGACCGTTATAGGATGATTTTGTGAAGAGTGGACGAAACGAACCTTGAGTAAGCTTAGAAGATTCATCTAGCCTTTACTGATCTAGATATCCGAATCTAAGATTGGACGTGCACCCTTTGTCTAGTGTGGTATTTCTTTTTTTTTTTTTTTTAAATTCTTAAACCGGCTAAATCTGACTTCTTAATACGGTACTTACCTGAAGTAAAGTGACGGCGTCCTGTCAAGAAGCTACTATCATTACCTAAATGATACTTGATCTGTTGTCTTTTGAGCGTAGAATCCTTTTCTCAGATGTGCAGCATATGCCTGACATGGCTCCCAAGTTGCTCTTTGCAGAAATAGCCCCATTCATCGCTGGCCACAACAACAGTTGAGACTCTTGAATAGAAAGATACATGAACATGTAAATCATACAGTTGAGCAAAGACAATGCCACTCGAGTCTCCTTCACTGATTAGTTCTGTTGATTGGTTTGACTTGATAAAACTAATATGACTGTTAGTTCTACTGAGTTAACAGTTTTTGCTAAGGATATGTGGCCTTTGACAGGAGCATCCTTAGTCTGCATTTTTCTGTACATTAATGTGAAAATACCCGTCACATAAAATATTTCTATCACACATATCAGTGGATTAAGTAGTCACCAGGAAAGGTTAAATATTACAGCAATTGTACACATTTCCAATATTGTAGATCTAATTTTCATTAAGGGACTTATAATAGGATTTTAAAGTAGGCCTAAATATGTTGAAAATGGTTGTTTGTGAAATTACAACACTTATGTAAGTATGTAATTAACTGCCATTGTAGAGATATCCACTACAGAATGCATAACAGCCAAATGAACAACTTGCTTGCAACTTGCTCTTTAGCTCAGTTTTTTTTTTTTTTTTTTTAAATCAGTTACTCAGTTGTTAGTGGGTATTTGCAAACAGCCCACGAGAGCGTGGTATGGACAACGCTGATATATATATATATATATATATATATATATTTTTTTTTTTTCAACAATTGCACAGTTTACAGGAACGTTCATCTCCATTGTAAAAATAATACATTGTGCAGTTTCCAACATTGCGGGTGTTTTGACAATGCTGATATTATTAGATCACTGTACTGTGGCGGTGACGCGAAACTTGCTTACACTTGCTATGACATTTCCCCTTTAAGGCGAGCTAACCGGCCCCATTGCCGTCTGCAGATCAGTAACGTTAGTAATTATGAACACGTAAGCCACGTCACCGTGGACACCAATTTGAACTCTGCCGCTGGTGTAGGAAGCAACGGAGAAATACTTACCTGGATGAAGTTTAATCATGATAGAGGGGACATATTAACAGTGGCTGGTGGAAGCGCCTACCAAACTTGAAAAACCGACTTGAAAGCCTTGGTGGAGCTTGAACTTGAACCAGCGAGAGAAGATCGCCTCTCGTGATTTGCAGTGTTGTTGATTCATGTCGGTGGATCGGTGATCTGCGGGATAATGCACCCGTGGAGACAGCGAGGTTCTTTTGCTGGACAAGTTGTTGAGAATGACATAGTTCTCTTCCTGCCGGATTATCCTGACTGAGCTGACGCTGTTTGAGGCGTTTGATGACGTAAAAATGGAAACTGATTGGTTACCCAGGGTGTTTTAGGCCTAGAGAGCAGAACTTCTCATGAGAGGCCTTGGCTGATCAAAAACTCTCCGAAGACCACTGTGCATACGGGGAGATGCGGCACTGAACGCGGGAACCTCGACGTGTAGCAGGAGATACGGCGGGACATATCCATCGTCGGAACTCAATAATAGAACAATATGCGTGTCCTGAAACATGTTGGCTGGCGACTGAACGAGAGCATGAATGAAAGCGTCAGCATCTGCGAACTCAAACATGTGTAAGTACTGGTCTTTTATACCGCAAGTATTAGACACGATTGGATAGATGAGAAGGTAATAAGTGACGTAGCAATTGAGTCTTCCTGGCAGAACTTAACGCTAAAGCTTCCATTACTGTGCATCAAACTTCCAATATGGTCAACAATGGGATTAATGCCAATCTGCCAATCCAAAGATATACAGTACATGTATAACAGTATACAAACAGAATAGCATGAAAACAGTCATGCTTACATGGGATGACAAATAGAGAAACAGCTTCGGACTTCCCTATAAAGCCACAGTGCTGATCAAACATAAAAGGAACTGATTTTCTAGGCCCAGACAGTAACATTCAGCAAATAATACAAATAAATCACTAAAGGTACATGTAAACCTTCAACTTTTAAGTTCTCAAACTCAAAGCCCTCATGACAGTTTTGTCAATTTTACAGTCTTGTTTTCAATTTCTGCATCCACAACATGGCATCGTGACTTTGCGTAAACATACACGCCACTTTCAAGTCAAGTGGCGTGTTATCTATACGCATTTTGAGCTATCCGCGTGTATGTCCACGCCGAAACGAACCGTCATCTTTTGCGTGTATGTCTACGCCGTTAAATGTCCGAGTGATTCCGCGTGTATGAACACGCCATTAAATGTCCGATCGAAACGAAGCAAAATGTAGATCTACATCTGGGGAGCGATAATTTTTTTCCTAGGATGGTAGGGGAAGACTCATAAATGGTATTAACCCCAGTGACGGGTAGGTTTAGGGACGGGGTTGGGGTAGGTCATATATTTATATATACAGTAATGTAACTGTATAATATTTGGTGTTTGACTGGTTAAGGATGAGTGCTACCAGAATGGTGTGTCGATTAGAACACAGGAATGAGTCCAGAAGTTACTTCTCAATTGATTTATTGCCATTTGCTTTCTTTCTTGGTTCTCCCATTTCCTTAATATGGCTTTACAATTGCTGCATATTGCTGGTGTCTACAATCAAACAAAGTTAACTTTACTAATACAAATTATAATAATAAGTATACATTCACATAACCATAAAGAAAATCTTTAAACAAATCAATAGGGATGGCTGACGCGAAACAGACGTTCCGAAGCTTTGCGAGATCCCGAAGCGCAGATGATTCGAAACACTGATCCGAAAGCGTGATTCAAAACACCCACGTCACGTGACTACGGCTAAATGAAGCTTCTGAGTGTTTCAACAGGTGGCATGGTCCGCCGAGTCAGGGTTTGATTGATAGGTCGGTCGGGAACAGATCACACAATCACACAGTATAAAAGTGAAGTCAACGCATTTTCACATCGTGGGTTTTTGTGAGCGGAATTTGGTTTTGAGATAGCAGATTTTTGGTGATATAGTGACATTTATAGTGCGATTTGTTTAGTTATATTTAGGCTTCCATTTAAATGTAGGCTACACATTGACTGAGAGACAGATAGAGTATAGTGACACATTAATAGATGCATAGATAGAAATATATAGACAGATAGATTAATAGATAGATATATAGATAATAGATTGATAGATAGATAGATAGATAGATAGATAGATAGATAGATAGATAGATAGATAGATAGATAGATAGATAGATAGATAGATAGATAGATAGATAGATAAAAATGGAGGCTCCACAGAAGAGATGCCGTACATATGTGGTGTGGGAGCATTTCCATTTAGAAACCCCAAATAAAGTGAGATGTGTGTATTGTGATGGGCAGCTAGCCTACTGCAACAATACATCATCCATGCGCTATTTGAGAAGCACTCCTGCCATTCTGCAGGGTGCAGAGGATAGCATCCCCCCTAGGCCTGCTACTGACACTGCTGGGCCATCTAAGCAAGGTATGCATTGTTTGAAATATAGGCTAATTATAATTGAAATATAATAACAAACTGTTGGGACACTGTTTAGAAAGTCCATAGGCCAAGCCCTACCTAGTCTCAGCCTCAGACGTCACGCCCACGGAACGTTGGCTAAACGTCTGATGCATATGGTACACTTAACTGGAAACACTTCAGCAATGTCGAAGTCGTCATCTGATTGGTTGAATTTTATCGGATTTCCGGGGGGCGCGAGTGTCGCGTTTATTTTCGGTCCGCCGGGAAACAAAGCGCAGACGTGTGATTGCGGAAGAAAAACTAACGTTGTGTTTACATGAGCGACAATGAGCATTTATCAAGATCAGCTAAACGTAGGATTCTCAAAAGTATGCGAGGTTCACGGCATAGACTCTTGAAGTTTTCTTCTCCTTCTTTGATTTTCTATGCTGACTGACTTGTTGCACGCTGGTCTGTTGTTGTGGGGACATTTCCACGCACCGAAACGTGACGCTGAACGAAACGAACTGTAATTGGTTGTTTGACATGTCGGTCAAACGGCCTTATGGGCGGGCCTTGGCCAAAGAAAGCTGCTATGAATTCCAGACCTTCAGCCGTCAGTCTGAAGGTCTGGCTACGCGAGACTAAGCCCTACCTAATGTCCCAATCACAACTGCCAATCAAGTTAAAAACAGCTTTACTGTGAATATAATATATGTTGTCAATATAATATATTTTGTGAATATACATTTTATAGGTCTACATATGAGTACCCAATCTACAGCCAAGATATAATTTAGTTTTTTCTAATTGTAGTAGGTCTACAATCCACTTTATCTTTCTCTGCACACTGAGCATACATATTCATAGCATAACTTTGTTTAGGAAGGTTTCCAAATAATGAACCAGTAGGCTACTTTCACAGTAGGCTACTATTTTTCCAATATATTTGTGCCGTCAGTTTAGGATTTGTTACTAATTACTGTTTTCATTTTCATTCAGAGCCACAAATGTCAACATCAGGCCCATCATCATCATCAACACCAGTTGAAACACATTATAGTTTATGGGAACATTTTCATAATCGTATCCGTGAAACCCAGATGATACACAATGCTACAGCTGATGCCACAGTAGAAGTGAAAGAAATACCTCAACGATGCGTTTTTGCCCAGAACTCATGATCCCCTAACTTACTGGAAAGAGAGAGCAGTAATCTTTCCTCATTTGTATGTCCTTGCTAAAAAATATCTTTGCATGCCAGCAACAAGTGTCCCTTGTGAGAGCATTTTTTCAAAGGCTGGAGAAATTATCTGTAAAAAAAAGAAGTAGGCTGAGTCTTTCGACAGCAGAGAAATTAAAGGGGGGGGGTGAAATGCTGTTTCATGCATAGTGAGTTTTTTACACTGTTAAAGAGTTGGATTCCCATGCTAAACATGGACAAAGTTTCAAAAATGAAGTTGTAAGTTTGATGGAGTAATTCTGTTCCAAACTCCTTCCGGGTTGTCACAAGTTTCGGAAAGTTTTTTTCGAATACGGGCGTGTGTGACGTCAGATTGGCCGGAATTTCCTTATACGGGTCTTAAGGGCACTTCTCCCGGAGGGGCGCGCGCGCATCTGTAGCCTAGTGCGTGCGAGAGTACGCCTATGCCCATCAGAGCGCTGGGCTCGGTCGGCTGTGCTGCAATTAAAAAAATGGCACCAAAAAAGTGTGTTTTTGGTTGCCAGGGCAAGACAACACTGCACAAATTTCCAAAGAACCCAGCGTTAAGGGACCTGTGGATGGATTTTGTTTTTCCAGAGCAGCAACGGAGTTGTGCAAGTGTTTTTGTTTGTTCCCTTTATTTCGACGGTAATAGTTTTATAAACAAGGCCCAGTTCAACGCCGGATTTGCAGATCGCCTAATACTTAAAGATGGAGCAGTCCCAACGATAAAGGTTCACGGTCGTGCGTTGGAACCGCAGGCGGTGAGTAAAACTGCTTCAAATGTCTGTGAGTTGTTAACTATCGGCGTGTAAGCACAGCAAGTAAACAACATGATCACATACAGTTAATGTATATCTATGGAGCATGCGATGTATGGTGTGTGTGTGTGTGTGTGTTTAAATACATTTGTTTAGCTGGCCACTGTAGGTGTCAGTTTGTTTATTGTAAAAATAAATCATGTCCTCATAAACCACGAGTCTGTCTTTTTACAACACACAAATGTTATAAAACTCGCGCATGACATGGTGTTCTAAAAACACTGCGCTCAAGTTCAAATCATTTCTATTTTTTTAAAAAAACGCTAGAGACCTTATGGTTTTCACCCATTTCACTGACCATCTCACAAACGCGTTCTGTATGAACGAGCCCTTAGTATTGTTTAGATCCTTGTTCTGCATGGGATTACTATCTGATTGTTAGCCATGGTTTATTTTCGGATGTCACTCGCAGCTTCCAGACGCTCTCAACGCAAAAGCTTCGCGCGCTCGTGTCGTGATTATTTAGCTCCGCCCACACGGCAAGCCTCTACCCGCTCGGGTTTTTCCGGAAAGACTCGGTACAGCCTATCTTTCTTTTATAAATGTAATAAAACTAAAGACTTTTTGGAGATATGAAGGATGCAATACTACTCTATAGGTACTCAAGATTAACATGAGATTGAGTGAAACTGAGTGTTTCACCCCCCCTTTAATATTTTTGAATAAAAATCTATAAGAAAGTGAGACATTGTGGCTTGATTTCTTTTATTAATATTCATTTTTCATGAACAAAATAACATTATGCAATGTGAAGAGCCTACAGGTTACAAGCTTCACATATTAGAAAAATACAATAATAAAAAAACAACACATTTTTTTAATGGCTCATTGTAAAGGTTGTTTCAGATCAACACCTGCAAGTGACCACTAGGTGTCGCCGTGGAGACGGGTGTCGGATTGATTCGAAGCCTCGAAACAATATGGCACATTTGCTGCAACTGTTTCATTGCTTCACGAAGCCTCGATCTGCCCACCACTACAAATCAACAGTTATCAAATTAATATCAATACAGAAAGTTTGAATAAACTTACAAAGCCATAGACGCAGCAAGCTGAGGAGCATACAGTCAGCACAAAGAGAGACACACTAGTGAGGTTGATTAGTAAGGTAATTATCCTCAGGTGAAGCAAGTTCCAGGAAGTGGGCGTGTCTCCCAATAGAGTGACTAATTGGGATTTTTAACAGTAACGTTAAGTCAACGGCGTTGATAAACACGCTGAAAAGCGATTATGCGTGTTGATAGCACGCCAAAAATGGAAATACGAATTGGCGTGTCATACATATGCCATTTCATGAGATCAGTCTGGCATCCAACTCAATTAGTTCTTTGTTTATCTTTAGCTCTTCTCCTCAAAGAATTGGATTCTGTGATCAATGTGGCCATTTTACTACCACCTGAACTTTCGGCTTGCTCTGCTCATTCTCCAAAGATATGCAAATTTCTCGAATTGTTTTTTTCTTTTGCTTTAGCTCTTTCAGGTCCTCTTCGACATACTTTCTTTTCTTGGAGTTTTCTTCTGTCTCTCTCTTCTTTTTTTCCTCTTCCAAGTGTGCGCGGTAACGGCTCCGTGCTGAGGCACAGTAACTGATTAGCTCTTTTGTAATAGGCACTTGTGTCACCCCCCCACAAACATTCACTTGATCACAGATGAGCCTTTGAATAACAACTGTCTCCTCAGACATGTTGCACGTCTCCACATCTTTGTTGATGGAGAAGCCCCGCTCCACTTCAGCTTGTCCATGTGAGAGGAGTAGTAACTTCTTGCAGAAGTTTCACAGATCAGTGTAGGAACTGAGATTCTGAGACAGGAATGTATCAACCCTGGACACTGAGGGCTGGAAGTTTGCAAATTCCAGCGATTTGGCCTCATTGGAAATGGCCTTCTCAAACTGTTGAGAAATCACATCACCTGTAATAATGCACAAAGGAGAGCCAGTGTGAATAAAAAATGAGCATCACAACATAAAAGGCAAAGTTGCGTTTTTTAAAGAGACCAATCCACACTCATTCCATAAATTTTCTGTTAATCCCTTCCATGAGTAATATTTTTACAAAGAAAAATGCCTGGGTTCTGCAGCTCATTGGTTTGCACTCAAGTCATGCCAACCTGCCCTATTTTAAAAAACAAAAACAAAAAAACAAGTGTAGTTTTTTTTGTGGAATGGCCTGTTTAAATAGTAGACTACATAACTTTACCTCTACCTGATCATTTGAAGTCAGTGAATAGTATCAAATATGTACACAGAAATGGGAATACATGTTGAATTTTATGTTACAGGGTTATAGGTATTGGTCTTGACTGATACAAATGGGAGGAAGTGTGTAAACAGTGAGTGCTATCTTATTCTTATTCCTATAATTTACCAGAAGATATCCCGCCTGTCAACTGTTTGTCCAGCACAAACTTCTCAATGAGGCGTTTCAGTTTCTGTAGGCATTCGTCAGAGCTGGAATACATTTTTCTTGGGTCCAGGCACATCATGTTATGGACAGTGGCATATTTTAGAGGGCACTTATCCAGTGCCTTCTTGCATATTTTTGAAAGCGCATTCTGGCATTATTTTTTAAACTGCAGCACACAAAGCTCGCTTACTCTGCCCTTGGCCCCTGACAGTCCCTGACAGAAAAAAAAACATTGGTTTGTCAAATCTACAACATTTCTGTCCCTCTACATAGTCTGCAATAACTAAGCATAATTCACTGAGATTAATGGCGCCCCTTTTCAGAACATGCCTCTCCACACACACACACACACACACACACACACACAGAGAGACACACACACACACACACACCACACACACTGAGTCAATGTTGATATCTACATGTCATTGTGAACTACTTTGATGAAAACTGAATATACCCACCTTGATAACAGTTGCCAATGTCAACATCTTTTGTGCCAAGACAAAGCTTCTGGTCTGTGACATCGAGCCTCACGAGCTTATATGGACTCGAGGGCAAAGCATCGCGCTTCATGAATCGTTTGAGAAGGCTCTAGTAAAATAAAAAAATATATATTTGAGTTAGATCAGTGAATTTCTGTGTACTAAAGGTGTTGCGCATTATGACAAATAATTACCCTTATCTAATCCTCCAAGTCATTCCAAAGGAAGGGCATCATGGGAGCATCTTTTTGATATTTTTCCAGAAATTGTTGAAAGACTCTTGCTATGAACACAAAGAAGTGGAGTTTGGCACAGATAAGAGGATCTTTCTTGCCTCAGAGAGGGTGTCGAATTATGCATTTCCTGGGTTCTTCACCTTCTTTGTTGACACTTGGTCAACAAACTTCTCAATAGAGGGCCAAATTTCAATCGCCCTCTCTGCAGCAGGCACATTTTCAAGCCAATGATGGCCACAGAAGGATAAGGGGAATGTGGATGACAGTAGCTGCGTTTACATGGACACTTATAATCGGATTGACGGCTCAATCGGACTAAAAAACCTTCATGTAAACACCTTAATCGATCCGATTGAGCTCGATCCGATTGAAATTTTGATCGGATTGAAAGGGGTGGTTTACTCCTTTTGTAATCCGATCGAGAGAACATGTAAACACTTGATCGGATTGAAAACCGAAACTAAAAGGACTGCGCATGTGCAATGACGTTGAAATAGCGTAATGACGTATGACGCACGGAACGAGCTGTTCTTCCTGGTGAATAAAGTGAATATAAATGAGTGTTCCGTTATTAAAAAATTCTCATTTCACTCAGCGTCTGTGAAGTGGAGCAGGACAGCGTCCCAGCAGTGCTTGTTTCAGACTCTCATCCATGGACGACTGGTTTTGGGCGCGGGGTTTTACTGCATGATCAATATAAGCAGCACGACAAAACGTTTCATGCTCATCGTCTCCAAATCATGACCAGAGGCAGATAAATATATTAAGTCTGCTGTTTAAAACAAATAAAGCACCAAAATAGAGGAGAATAGTTATGCGCGAACAGCAGCATATTCGTGCAGTGCGCATGTCAAAAAATCAATTCCGATTTGAATCTTGTGACATATAAACGCGCACATCAACCCGATTACTTTATTTATCGTTCATGTAAACACCGTGTTCGAATTCATCAATCGGATTGATTTCATTCCGATTGAACCATGTAAACGCAGCTAGTGTTGCAGATGTGAAATCCTCTCTTCTTGCTGGGGCATTATTGAAGAGATAGTGGAGAGATCTCAGCACCTTTTCTACATGCCACACCTCAAATCCACCTTTAAATGAATTGTGTAGGGTGTGGATACCACAGCTTCCTACCACTTGGAGTTGAATCCCCCCAAACTGTTCTGCATGTTCCAGTTGTAGGAGATCCATGAATTTCCAATTTACTGCGGGTCCATCCATTGACACAGAAAGCATGTTCCTTAAATTAAGTTCCTTGGTGCCCTCCTGAAATTCTAAAAAAATTCAATCAAAACAAAGTTCACCTCAAGAATGATAACATTTTCATTCATTTTCACTCAGATTAGATGGTTTGTCTAAAGTAGTGATTCTCAAACTGTGGTCTGGGGACCACTGGTGGTATGCCAGATTACCAAAGAGGTCTGTGAGCAAAAGTCATCAACAAAAATGACTGACATGGACTGTGACACTGTTGATCATTTCCAATTCACTTCTCATGACTTGTTTTCTAATCATGCACATTATTAGCAGGTGAAGTTAGCCATGGTTTCAGACTAAAATGGCCTGCATTTTTACATGCATAGGGATGATCATTAATCCAAATATGTCAAGATTGTTTTTTTTAAATTGGCTAAGTGGTCCTTGGTTTGAAAAAAAGTTTGAGAAACACATCTTAAGCCATAATAGTGAATGCTCGCAAATTGGGCCTATGCGATATGGTTCAGTGTCAAAATTGTTAACCTAAAATTGAGAAGCACAAAACAGATATTTGGAGTCTAATTATGAACTGGCCTACATTATTTAATTCAATTCAATTTTACTTTTCACATAACAAATATGCAAGAAGCATAATGCATATTGAATGCTTTATACAATAAAGTTATTTACAGCACTGCCTTCCGTCCAGAATGCAGTAGGCATGCCTAGATGTCACCCACCCACAAATTTTTTTTAACTGATTGGCTGGGACAATATATCGATGCATCGTGAATCGAGAAATTATTCTGGATCATTCCAATTTTTCTGAATGCATCTCGCTCGAATCGATTCTGAGTTTAGTTTTCAACAGCAGATGGCACTGCGTGCTTTACATTTACATTTATTCATTTAGCTGACGCTTTTATCCAAAGCGACTTACAATTGCTATATATGTCAGAGGTCGCACGCCTCTGGAGCAAGTAGGGGTTAAGTGTCTTGCTTAGGGACACACTGGTGTCTCACAGTGGATTCAAACCCGGGTCTCTCACACCAAAGGCATGTGTCTTAACCATTGCGCCATCACCACCCCTTTTATGATTTAACCAACTATAAAATAATAATTCATAAAGTTCAAAAAGGTTGAAACGAAGTACAAGGGTGTTTGCAGTGAGCTGTTTACAATAATCTCGCGTCATAAAAGCATTATATCAAGTACATTCTCAGACTCAGCCGAACGCACAAACGCTCTTCTTCGTGAGCATTTGAGTGTGCGGTTAAAAACTAGCCTAGAGCGCCATCTGCAAAAACTAAGTTCAGAATCAATTCGCAATGCATTAGGAACAAATTTAAATCAATCCAAGAATCGCAATGAATCGATATATTGTCCCAAATATTAATTAGGAAATAACATGAAAACACACAAAGCATTTTAACATATTCAAAGCATTTTAAATGTTACTTTGATAGTCTTACCTTAAAATGCTCCAGCAAGTCTTCTGCCGTTGAGTGGCCCAAAAACTGAGAACCAAGATAGCGAGACCTGACAATCGGGGTGCCAGTCTCGTCGGTTGACCAATGTCTGACGTTTAAGTCCAACTGTTTAGTTTTCGTTGTTGTGTTCATGGACTCATTGAACATTATGATGAAAGCGTCCTTGTTTGCCCGTGAAATTAGTTCCTTCTTTAGGTATGGGGAAACACCAAATCGTGCTAAATATGCGGTTTTGTCCCTTACACACGTGAACGTACTCGCACACTCTGAGTCAGGGAACATTGCTTGAAAAACTAGGTGGATGTCCTCATTTGAGGTGTACGAGTGGTGGCGGCTTACGGTTTGAAATACCCAAAGTATTTCGGCTTTAAGTGTAGCTACATTCGCAAAGCTGCCGAAGGCATTGCTTGAAGTGGACGGCCTTGTGGAAGGCTGAGAGGTCGAAGTGCTCGATGAGAACATACATATGGGCAAACTACTTGCCTGCGACGACACATACTTCTTGTGCTTCTATGCTTTCATGTGTGAATCGAGCGCTATGTGGCCCATTGACCCCAGCTGTATCGTCTTTTTACATAAAGCACACCTCGCTTCATGATTACTGGCTGTTTTCTTCAGCCACCCCCGATACTTTTCGTCCTCCAACCAATTGTCATTAAACAAACATTTGCCCATGCTTGCGATTTCGCAAAATGCCGTGGTGGCGAACCATCAACGCAACGCATTCATCAATCACTTACTTGTATGTCACCAATGGAATGATGCAGGTTGCACCCACGAAGTGCAGCCCCCAAATGTTGCGCTGGTCAAATTGCGGTTGAAAATAAAAATAAAAATGACGAGTCAGACATGAAATTTAAGATCCCACATGAAATTTAAGACCTCCTTATGGAAAATTCCAGAATTCAAGACATTTTCAGACCTTAAAAATCAAGGCTTCAAGACTTTTTAAGGACCCGCGGGGACCCTGGCTTAAACATTCACAGACCATGTCGCGATTGGATTTATTGCACAGGTCTACTTTCCATGTATTCATCCATCCATTATTTTGCGTGTTTTACGTGACATCTACGTTATGTAAATTCCATTTTCATGACTGGATCCGGGATTCCCTCTGCATCACGTAAGTCATTCGGCCTTAAGTTATAATCGGGACATACCTTTATCTGCAGGAGGGATGGTGTCCTATGTATCCTCCTTTTGCAGCCACTTTGCGTCCACATTTTTTGCAAATTGGATATCTATCCACGAGGACAACCACGCTTTTTTTTCTACAAGTATTTTTTTCATACTGGCCATAATTCGCTTCATAAGAGTTCGAGGGTGCTTTCAGCTTCAGCTGGGTCACCTTTTTTGCGCGTTTGTTCTCCCGCCCTTCAACCAATGCAGTAGTTTCCGGAGTGTGATTTTTTTTTTTTCTCCCTTGTGTTATTATTTTTTAGTCAGTTACGGATATGATTTCAAATGTAGCGTAAATGAAGTAAAATACTTCAAACAAAACGTACTTAAGTAAAAGTAAAAGTACAGATTTTAAAAACTACTTAAAAAAGTAGAAGTACACAAAAAACGACTCAATTACGTAACGCGAGTAAATGTAATTCATTACTTTCCACCTCTGGGTTTAATGTATACTTTTGAAATACAGATGCACAGGCACTATTTCTTATATCCTTTACAGTGTAGGTGTGGTTCTAAAGGGAAGGAAATAAACATGGATATTAACTAACATAAACACAATTGAGGCTAATAAGTCTCACTAGCTACTTAAATAAACAATGCTAAACATGTCCTGAAACATGAACTACAATAAGAATGCCATACAATCTACACATACAACAGAGAAAAAGGCTGTCACTGACTACAAACTTTAACATGAATTGCTAATATTAACTTATCTATATGATATACTTGTAACTTACTTGTGTTCACTGACGCACACGAACACAACCTGAAGAAGCTTAACTTATAAAGTGAAACTAAACTGACTGCCGTTCTCTGCAAGCCAGGGCATGTCGCAACATGTCAGAAAGGGGGCGTGGTCTGAGCGAACACTCGCTGTACATGCTCTTTCCAGGTTCACCCCAGATAGCAATGAGTCGGCGGACCACCGTCGGTTCTCCGGCGGCAGTAGAAGCGTCAGAATGGCGACATCGCAAACACGTTGGAGGGCGCACCGCCGGCGGCAGCCGCTTTTTAAAAGCGGCAGCCGCCTTCCTACCGCCTTCGTTAAGCGGCCGGCCCGCGGGCCAACCGCCGTTCCGCCGCGCTTTATATTGAAGGCCGTCCTTCCGCGGCCCGCCGGAGGCAAACGCTATTTTCGAGCGCTCTGCCGCCGCTTATTCTGGCTATATATATATATATTTTTTTTTTATAGCATGCAGTTTATCAAGAATAATGATTGCTCAAACCAGACAAATTTACAATTGGCATTTTTATTCCACATTTCAAAGTACAGTAACTGTCATTTAAACAAGATGTCAGATCACTGAAACATAACAGAAAAATAAATAAATCAATATACTAACATGCAGGTTTCCAATTCAATATTGGTTAAACAGCCTTACAAGCAAATTACAACACTTACAATAAGTGTTCATATAAAAAGGACAGCTCTCGGGTAACAAATTACCAGTAAACATTATGACAAGTAAAGAGGATATTTGATACCAAATAATGTGCAAGATACCAAATAAAAAAAAGTATAACTACATTTACAAGCCATTTCTAACAATATGATAAGTGGTAGTAATTTATAGTAAAGCTCTGGAGTAGAATAGGCCATTATAACGGCAATGCTGACCTGTGGCACAAGGATTTACAAGCTTTATTTGAAAAAGAAAAAAAGAAAGTAATTTCCACAGTGAGTGAGTGTAGTCTGACACTTCTGACTTCTTTAGGGGTCTTGATTCTACTGACTGCAAGATAAAGAAAGGATTCCAGTTGTCAGTGATTCTGGGGTGTCAGTAGTCAGTATAGTTTTAAGTGGTCGGCTGTGGGTCCCTCTCAGCTGTGCGGCGCCTTTTTCTGCCTTCATGGTCAGATGCTCCTTTCAGGTAACGCGTAACGTTAACCTGGACCGCCTCATCAGTGCATCCTGGGTTGCCGGGTCCTTCCGGATGGCTAATATAGAAAATACAGATCTGTCATTTAATTTGAATTGCATGAGGACAATAGGACATACACATCTACTTAAATCTAAAAAAAATATCCAACTTACTTTGAACAATGGTCTTCAGGAACATGTCTCTAAAACATGCTTTATCCCCTACACCAAGCTGAAAATCCAAAAAAGTGTTACAAAATACATTTCTCTGAAGCTTCTCATAAATAAATAAAAAATGTGTAAGGCTAAGGATTCAGACTGTAATATATGCAGTATACAATCTTAAATTTTACTTTATATCTAGGTCTACTACATGTACAGGTAGCCCCAGTGGGAATTAAACCGACAACCACAGGTGCTGTTTGCAAGTTGTACCTAATTGCTCAGTGCAAGCAAACGTCTTCAACATTGTTTGTTGAACTTGCTTCACCTGCTCTTGAAGTAAGATTTTACAATTCGTATTTTTATATGTAATATTGTAGTGTTTATTATAAATGATTTATCTGTGCACTTCATTATTCTTTTAAAATTCATGTAGCCTTATAATCTTTAATCAAATACGTTACCCTTCCCTCCCCCCTCGAAACGACTTCTCTTCCGGTCATGTGCTATGGCGCGAGGGCGTGGCAACTCCCCTCAAACCGTGCTATGAGCAGAGATGGAGAAGAGGAGCGCTAGAGTAAAACCCTGCCCTCCGTTCAATATACCGTTTCATTTTTAAATACGTCACAACACTGGAGAAAAGTCGTTTGTAACTTCCGGTTCATGCCGACTTCAAATAGAACCAATAGTTTCCAAGACAAAAAAACTTCACAAATAACATCACTTACTTGTACTCAAACTCTTGGCTCTGTGAAGTGGAGTCTGGATTACTGGGGAGAAACCTGGTTGCGAGAAAGAGGAAACAGAAATTTGAAAATCTAACAAATGGTATAGTTTAGTGGCAGGATCACAAATCCAGCATAACAGCAATAGATTTTACATACCAGTTCAGCATTTTCCTGGTTTTCTGGAATCGATGCATCTTTCTAGAGTTTTTTTTCTTGAGACTTCCAAGATTCTAGAGTAGGGAATAATGAATGAAAGAGTCAGTTATCCACAATAAACAGAAAATAAATTACACAGATGAAATACAGGAAAATCAAATACACAAGTCAGACCCATTTACCTGCTCCCTTCATGAACTTAAAATGATGTTTCTCCCAGGTGCTGTGTGGAGGTGTGCAGAGAATGGCTAAATTGTTGCCTTCGTCTTTTTGCTGAGGTTAAATGGGGGCCAATGGCACATGCTCTCGCTGAGCCACTCTTGCGGAACCACTGCAAATGGCAGATCCTCCTCGTTGATAAACTGAACAAGGTGAACCATCTAAAATAGAAGAACATTTTGCATAAAGTATACTTTTTGATTAATTTCCAGGCAAAATCAATAACATTAAAATGCTCACCCCTTCAAAAAACGAGTCATTTTCACAAGTGGATCAACAGAAAACCATGTTCAGACAAACACAATCATATACATATACACACATATATACATATATACACACACACACACACACACACACACATAGTTATTTTTGTAAGAAAACACCAAAAGTTAAACTTTCTAGATGTAAAGCTTTCTTTCTAGATGTAAAGCTTTGGCGATCTACTGTAGCTAGATACATTTCAACATGTCGAACATGCTTGAATTCAGTGAGTAAAAAAGGCGAAGCAGCATGTGTTAGCTAACACTGTAAGTTAAACTAGACTAGCAGCATGGTTGTCGAATCAAACAAAACATCATTATGTTTAGTTAGAAAACAACACAAGTTATACTGATCAGTCTTTCTTGTTGTAAAGATTTTGCTAACGTTACCATTCCCACGTGGGCGGGAGAATTGTCCTTCAGGATTTGGTTACGTAAGTTAGTTAATTATTCGACTGACCAATACTATCTTAAACCACATACTGTAGTACTCACACTTGCATAAACATACGTAAATATAGTTAAAAGAAGAAAAGAAAAAACTAACGCCAGGAAGAAACTAAGTAACGTTAGCCTAACTAACGTTAGCTATGTCAGAAACATGACGAAAACTTTGTAAACAAGGCTAACTTACTAGCTTGACTAGTAAGGCAAGAACATATTTGAAAAAGATGAACTAAAAATGTAAAAAATGAACATAATATTGCGTTACACAAAAAGGAAAAATGTACTTACTTTAAAGATCGTAGTCAATGACTATAGGATATCGTCTCCAAATACTGAAACCGTGTGACGAGTGGCCACTGTTGTGTTGGTAAATCTGCTTCCGTTTTTTAGGTACTGCCCCTCTCGGCCGGTGGAGGTACTTCTCTGTTTGTGCTTTAATACTTTCTTAAACATTTGTACAGATTGCAAAACTCGCAATTGCAAATTAATCCCTTACCTGTAAAAGGTAAAATAAATAAAAAAATCGAGCTTGTAAAAAAAATGAAAGACATAAACGAAATTTCCTGGGGTGACAGAAGGACAAAATATTTCTAAATATTTCACTTTATCTTTCAGGTCAAAACAGGGATTTTCATGTTTACTATAAATATTACCATGGTTGCAAATTAATAAAAAAAATCTAAAGCATACCCAAGCTTTTGGCCAAGTTGCAGATGTCTTTCACTGTTCACTGATTTCAGGCATTGGTGAAAAGTCTAACTTCATCCATTTATTCTGCTAAATTGTTCATACCATGAATGAAATATTTATTTTAAAACCTAATCAGAATCAGAAAGACATTTATTGCCAAGTAAGTTTTACAAAAGGAATTCTTTTTGGACTATTAATTTGTGCATCTCTATTGTGCATAAATCAAAGAAATGTAAAGAATTGTCACCTTAAGTGAATAAAATAATTCTATATATTTTACATAGGCCTATCACTGAATCGCTTCAGAGTTTCAACGTAATTTAAATGTATTTTCCTAAACCTTATCATGGAATCAGACTGAGTCAAATCTGTTATAAACCCTGACTTTGGAGCAACAACAATAACAAAATTTGATATAATTCACATAATAATTATAATCGCTTTAAATGTGAAAGTTAAAATGCTGTCAGTTCCACTCATGCCAATGACATGGCTGGTCGATTTCAATGCGGCTTGCCGCCAGCCGGCCGCGGTTCATTTAGACGGCGGCAACCGCCAGAGAGAATGAAGTCGGCGGCCCGGCGGCTGTTCGCCGGCGGCATCTCGCAAGAAATGGGAGTGACGTATTCGGCGGCAAACGTTTCATCTCCGCCAGCGGGGCGCACCTATAGCCGACAGTTTGGGGCCGGCGGCAAAAAGAAGCCGTGCCGATATTTTTTGCTATCTGGGACATCACTTGAGTCTTTTGCACACAATCAACTCTAAGGCTGCATTTACACTTGGCATTAACATGCGATCACCATGATCCGATCAAGGAGATCGGTTCATTAGCCAATCAGGACATGGGGCGTTTACATTTGTTCATATTAAGTAGCCTCTGTATCTGGATAACCGATCGGATTTCTGTTTCCTGCATAATATTTAAATTAGGTCTGTGGCACGACACCAGATTAAGAGTAAAGATGATACCAATTAAACAATGTACCAATTGCTTTCACTCACTCACTTTACTTTCCTGTGCAATCTCCAGTCTTAGATCAAATTACGTTTTTTGAACGAAGGAATACTTCCAGAGTTAATCATACAAAAACAACTGGGTTGATCATGTTAAACATGTCACATCATCGATCATCTGGGTTTAAGGTTATAGCGTGCAATGATATTGACAGAAATGGGAGATTGATAAACATGCTGAAACAATAAAAACATTCAACATTTAAAACATTAAAAGATTCCAATTATTCCTCTGGCAAATCAGCGTGCAGCTCTTCATTAAGATCTCATGACTGACTGTGATTGTACAAACAGGCGATCGCCTCGTTCAGATAATGTTGCACAATTAAAATGAAAAATGACACACAAAGTATCATGTAAGTCTAAATAAACTGTATTAAAGATTGACGTTTATTGTAAGGTTCAAATAAGTTTAATTTCTTGTCTAAACTGCGTCTGGCCATTATTTTCTGACAGCCACGTGGGGAGACTGGGCGGGGATTTATATGACGCATAGCTGCCAACTCTCACGCATTGGCCGTGAGACACCCGCATTTGATTGGTTTCACACGCTCACACGCCACACTCCCGATTTCTCACGCTGAAGTGTCAACCCGGGCGGTCAAATGCCTGGAAGATGAGTTTATCTATATATCTACCTGTTGAGCCACTCGTGATCGACTAGTTATACCGCAAATTCGTTAAAAATCTCCCGTTATCTAGAGCGAGCATGCATGCGAGACAGAGATTGTGCTCCAAACCGCGTAGAGCGAGCGAGAGACCTTGCGCGAGAGACCTTGCGCGAGCGAGACCCCCCCCCCCCCCCGTCAACAAATCTCACTCGTCTCTGAGACGTCCACCTGTGAATGCAGACACGATGGCTGGATTGCGTTTACATTACACTGAGATCCGATCACAATGCGTCCTCGACTACCTCCGAACCTGGACACGCTAATCGGATAACATTCCGATCAGAAGTGCGTTTACACTTGTCTTTTCAATGTGTATGTGGACAACATCCGGATACAGGTCGCATGTTAATGCCAAGTGTAAACGCAGCCTTGACTGACTCTGAGTTAAGCGCGTGCACCACAACTATAAAAAGCCATTATCAATGGAGCGCAGATATTATGAGTCACCATGGCAACAGCGCCAGACAAAAAGAGGTCTGCATATTTCTCACCAGCAGAACTGTTTTAGCTTCGGAGAAAATAGTTGCTCGAGTCAATGCTTAAGTTTACATTTTAATTACTGTTATACAGTGTTGGGTTTAATTAATTACCAAGTAATCTAAATACTCTAATTCAATTAAAGGGATAACTCTTAATTCTTCTGTAATTTAAATTAAAATCTGTAATTGCATTAAATACTGCATAGACTATAGAACAATTCTGTTTAAAACAATAGTGGATTTAACATACATTTTTAAAAGGTATATTTTTGATGTTACCTTCTCCCTCTACACACTTTGGTCAATTCAAGAATAATTCATGCAATTGTATATTGTTAATTTGAAAGCATTAAAAGTGCAGTTTCTTGTCTCTCCTTGTATTGTTCAAGTGGTTGAGGTTGATATGGGATTTAGTAATTAGTAATAAGTAGACCAATACATTCTAGAGATAGAAATTATTACATTAATCTAATTACACTGTTGAAGATGTCATTTCTAGTTAGTAATTAATAACTATTTTAGAGTAACTTACCCAACTGTGATCTCCATTACACAAGAGTAGATGTTAAACCTCATGCTGATTTGTACTCGGCTTTCACCAAGATAAGCACAAACTAAGACGTAGCTTTACAGTAACCTATGCTTCTCTCTCTCCATCTCTCCATCCATTTACGCTTCTTTCCATATGGTGATGTGAATCTCCTTCTGTCCGGCGTTAATGGCTGCAGTGTACTTGGTGCGTCAGTACACACAACGGCTGCAACTACAGTGTGGTCTCCCCAGTGGACCAGCACGACAACCGTCTGGATTGGGCCGAGTAGGGGACATCTCTAGGGTCTTCAAGTGGGCACCTTCCGTCCTCAGTGTTTCGTTGACTAGCCCACGACACCTCAAGAGGGCTCGACAGTGACTCTGGCGTCCCAGAGTCACCCCCCTCCGTCCCCCACTCAACTCAACCCAGCTTACTGACCTTTACATCCCTCCTGCTGCTGAGGTTGCTCCTTCCTCGTAGTTCACATGTGACCTAACCACAATCTCACAATCTCTCCGCAACCCAACCATACGCGCCAACCCGTTTGACTAAGGCTGTCGAGCCCCACTGTCTTCGTTAAAGTAGTTTCAGTGGCAACGGTTCCGTATGGCATACTACCTACCGCAAAACACAATATCTGCCCAAACACCAACCCTCATTCACCCAATATACACAGGAACGTAATAACTGTAATTACTATGCAAACTATACAAATAAACCAACAGACTCTTCGAGTTTTTCAAGAATTCTTCTAAACCGTAGCGTGGCGGCCTGTACCAAGCCAGACAGAATCTTTCCGTCTCAACCACAGCCAGTTGCTGCTCCTCTCTGGTGCTTCAGATAAGTTCTTTACTGTGCGACGCAACTCTTGCCCACTGAATCCGACGTCTCTGAGGAACCGGGTTGTAGAGTGTGCCACAAATCCTCGACAACCCACTTCCACTGGATAAACCTGGACTCTCCATCCTTGCTGTTCTGCTTCAGTGGCCAGATGAGCATACCGCAGTTTCTTCCTCTCATATGCCTCATCTACAGCATCCTCCCATGGCACTGTTAACTCTATCAGTTGAACAATGCGTGCTGATTCAGACCACAAAACAATATCTAGTCGGAGGTTAGTGGTGGCAATTTCAGGTGGAAAAATAAGCCGTTGATCAAGATCAGCCAGCATTTTCCAGTCCCTAGCAGCTTCCAGTTGTCCTGGGCGAGAATTGGTTTTAACACCTTTTCTTCGTGGTTGCTCGCCTGGGCAGAGGAATATTGTCTTCTGTGTGTAATGTTTTGCTAGAACAGGTGGCAACTTATTGGTCATGTTGCGCTTGCCTTCCAATGCTAAAGCCAAAAGTACTTGGTCATGGCGCCAAGTAAACCGACCTTGGCTAAGAGCCACCTTACATCCTGTCAAAATGTGCCTTAATGTGGCAGGTGATGAACACAAAGGACAAGAGGGATCCTCTCCTACCCAGAGGTTTAGGTTCTGTGGTGATGGGAGAACATCATATGTTGACCTGATAAGGAAACTGATCCTACTCTCTTCCATTGACCAAAGGTCTTGCCAGCCCATCTGGCGTTGTTCCACACTCTCCCATCTCATCCACTCTCCCTGCTTGGCCTGGGAAATGACCTTTATACACCTCATCCTCTCCTCCTGCTTTCGCACCTCGTTGACTACCAGCTTCCTCCTTTGAGCTGGGCCTGCCTTGTGTCATTTAGGAGGAGCTAAACTGAGCCCAAAACCCCCTCTTCCATGCTGTACCTGTCCCACAATATCACCAATTTGAAGGGCAGCCTTTGCCTCTACCACAGATTTCTTTGCTGACCACTTCCTACCAGTTTTTAACACAGGTGCTGCCTCCCTTACACATTTGTCGTGTGACTCTACTAAGGTCATTTCTAGTCTGACCTTGGCGCACTTAAACTCCTCGGTTAACCCTCTGGGGTCGGCGGTATCGCCGGCGATACCAGCTCACTTTTTTCCTTATCAGTGCAAAAGAGACTTAAATTACTCTGTTGATTTTGATCTTACATATAAGTGTTGTACATCATTCGATCCTGTTAAGTTTGTATTTTTTTTGTGGAACCTCACAATAAAAACAAAGTGTTGTGCTTTTCGCCTAATAAAGAAAAATAAACATGATGCGCGTTCTGCGTTCTCTCTGTCAGTGAAGTCCATTCTGAAACACGTCCGAAAAATGAACTGTAACTAAGTCAATACTTATCACAGAACCACGAGACGTGTCTTTTTAAAGCTTGTATTCTTTTCTTTTAAATGAAGTAATTTATTAAAAAAATAAATATTTCCAGTTTATGTAATCCGTTTGAAACCAAGGAGAAGTACAGTTTTTTCGTTCTCAGTTCATTATCTTTAATTAGCTGAGGCCGCCACGCCCCTAGCGCTTTTCACATGGTAAATAGGTGATCTAACGTTATGCATAGCACACGCCCAGCGATCAATGGCATAAAAACACGAAGTTTCTTCACTGATAGATTCATTGCGTTTTGAGGATGGCACGGTACTCCGACAAAGAGGCCCTTCAGATGATTCTGGACAGCGAGGATGAATTCACTTTTCCTCAGAGGAAGATTATAACTCGGACGAGGAACGGCTGCATTTTGAAGAACGAATTGATCCCGCGCCAAGGATACAAGTTCGGAGTAAGTTGTTTAGTGTTTTATAATTTCTTTTCTGATCGTAATGAGCTCAAATGAATTTTCAGACTATATTTTGCCTAGCTTTTGACATCTTACAGAAAAGATTGCCTCACAATATCCATAACATTCGCTCGTGTAAACTTTTTAAATGTGATATTACTCTCTAAACATATTTGTATATTAAATATATAGTTTTGATTAGCTTATGACACTGATTATCATGCTAAAATACTGCCTTATGCGTTATGTATTTTGTTTGCGAATAACTGCATGTTTAGGTATAGCCTATTGATTTAGTGAAATATATTTCAGCCTCCGGTAAAATATGTGATACTGTCTAAATACAATATATTTTTTATATAAAAATGTTGAGTTTTGGTTAGCCTATGACACTACTTATGCTAAAATAGTGCCTTATGCGTAATGTAGCCTATTTTGTTTGCGAATAACTGCTTAGGTTATATAACGAGAAATATATTTCAGGCTCCGGTAAAAGAGGTCTAAATACAATATATTTTTTATATAATTAAATGTTCAGCTTTGGTTAGCCTATGACACTATATCATGCGTAAATAAATGAATACAGGTGTAAATGTTTGAAATGTAGTGATGTGTCGTTCACGAACGATCCGTTCACTGCGTGTAGGCCTATCACTAAATGCGTGCGGTCTATATGGCCCATCAACAGATATATACATACATTGTGCATCCATACCCATTAATTGTCCATCAGTTTACTTTGGATAATGTATGCTAACAGTTTTTTTTGTAGTTTTTTTTTAGGAATGTGTTTGCATCATGCTCTCCTTCTCCAGCACCTCGCAGAGGGACACGCAGGTGTCGTTCAGTTCTCAGTGCGATCGAGAATCATACTGAGTAAGTGCACAGACGTAATATTTTACAGATGAAATTTAGCCTAATTGTGTTTACATCGTCATAATGTAAAAGTAGGCTACCTATTCTTGTGTGAAATTACAAAAAAATTAAAATTATCCATGGCAATTAGTGATTGATAATGATAATAATACAGTTTATTTGATTGTGTTATCAGCATGCTCATGCTTTTTTCTTTTTTATAACAGATGTGACAATGAACACGTCCATCCACCAGTTCCGAAGAGAGCCAAGGCAAACAAGCAGGCAAGCAACAGGCAGTCCACTTTTTTATATAAAAAAACAAACAAGTTTGGTCTTTTTATGTTTGTTTTTTGAAAGGATGTGTTAAGTGATAGTAATGACTTTAAGTCTTTACGTTCTTAGGAAAGATTTCTATTTTGAATAAATGCTGTTCTTTTTAACTTTTTATTCATCAGTGAATCATTCTTAGTTCAGGCTGCCTCACAGCACCTTGATGGGCCATTGGGGGAGTGTCTTTAGTCTTCCCACCCAGGTGTAAATCACATTAATATTCATGGCCATTCACACTCCCACGCATACAGCAGTGCTGACCAAAAACTGACGTAAGAAATTTAAATCATTATATTGTTGTTTGTGAAAGAGTGGTCAGAATGATTTTCACTTCATTTTGAAGTAAAAATTCTAGCCTACAAGAATAGTAACTCAAAAGTCTTGTGGACAATTATTCAGTATGTGTTAAATGGCCTTATTGCGGTGACATTTTTTTCCCCAAAACGTACTAACCACGCATAATATTTTTTTTCTATAAAATGCAAACATGTACATCCATTTTGCTCACATATTATTGTAGCAGAGTTTGTGCTAAATACAGCAAATTTATATGTTGGCAAATGGTATGTTTTAAGTAGCTGAAATAAGCACAAATGTCAGGGCATGTCAAAACATCTCAAGGGCCCCAAAAACACCTCAGACCCCAGAGGGTTAAAGCAGAGACTGGCAGCTGCAATATTCCTTTACTATAAAGTCCCACTCTGCTGAGGTAGCCTGGAACTCCCAACCATTTCCTGATGTATGAACTTATTAACGCTTCCAGCTTATCCACTGTTGTCAAAGAAACCTCGTACACAGTCAGTGGCCACAGCAACCTCGGCAGTAGACCAAACTGAAAGCACCAGAGTTTTAGTTTGCCTGGTAGAGCACAGCTGTTTATGCTCTTCAACCCTTCCACTGCTTGTCGTCTAACTTCTCCCACTCGAACTGTGTCCTTTAGATCCCCATCGTACCATCTCCCAAGACTCTTCACTGGCTTCTCAGAAACTGTTGGTATTGCATCACCATTAATGAAGAATGTTTATCTACTACCTTTCCTTTAACTATCGAGATGCTCCTTGATTTAGAGGGCTTAAATTGCATTCGTGCCCATTCAATATTATCGGTTAACTTACCCAATAACCGATTAGTGCAGGCTACTGTTGTAGTCATGGTTGTCATGTCATCCATGTATGCTCTGATGGTAGTGGTAGTCGCATCCCAGAAGCCAAGCGCTCTCCTCCTAGTACCCATCTTGATGCCCTAATGATTACTTCCATTGCCATGGTAAAAGCCAGTGGAGAAATGGTGCATCCTGCCATTATTCCAACCTCTAAGCATTGCCATGTAGTGCTGAATTCTGGAGTTGAGAAACTAAATTGCAAATCTCCAAAATAGGCTTTCACTAAATTTGTTATTGACATTGGTACTCTGAAAAAATCAAATGCTGCCCAAAGAAGCTCATGCGGCACTGAACCATATGCATTAGCCAAATCCAGGAATGTCACATGGAGCTCCTTCCTCTCCTTTTTAGCTGATTGAATTCGTTGCCAGATAACATTGATGTGTTCTAAGCATCCTGAGAACCCTGGAATGCCCGCTTTTTGAACTGAAGTGTCAATGAAGCCATTCTTTAATAGGTAGGTGGACAATCTCTGAGCAATAATGATGAAGAAATAAGAAGAAATGCTGTTATAATATTAGAGGTGAAACTGGAAGAACAGTTGCCTATGTTATTCAACCTAATTTTAATTTTCATGTAGGTGCAATCCTGCAGGCGTGGCAGCAGCTGAAAATGAAATATAAAAACATAATTCAATCAGCTAAGGCTTGAGCATATCATGGGTGTAGGCTACCTGACTTTACAAACATTTGACATATTAAATAACTAAATAGCATCCAGCATATAGCAGTGCAGCAGCATTTTTGACATAGCCATAATTCTGTTTTCACACAATTAAATGTTCATTCTCATTTGACTACTACTCAGCCAACAGAAAGAAGGCAGAGGCTCGCAAAACGGGGGGAGAACCTGCACCACCACCTCCACAAATGCAGAGGAGATGGAGATGCAGAGGAGATGGCCCTGAGCCTGAATGCTGGAAGGCCAATGGCTGAGGGAATTCCTGGAGGGACTTCATCAGAGCCAGTCACTCCTCAAGATTCAAGGGCCTTCATAAAATTTAAGAGGTCTACATATGTGTTATTTTTTATATAGGCTATTTTTGATATTTCCCATTTATTTTACTTTGGGTTGGGTTTTTTGTTGGTCCCAACAGATTCTGATGGTAATATCTGTCTTTTGGAGCCTCCTGTCCCAACCAGTGTTGTGTGTAACGCGTTACAAAGTAACGAGTTACAGTAACGTAACTACTTTTTCGGGTAAAAAGTAGTGTAACGCGCTACTACTGAAAATTTGGTAACGAAACGTAGTTCCTTTTTCAATTCGGCGCAACGTTACTTTCCCCAGGGACAGATTATCTGTCCCTGGGATTTGACAGCGATCTCCGTCATTTGATAGATTTGACCGCGATCGCCATCTCCGTAGTGAACGCCCCAGAGAGAAATGCACATAATGGATTACATAATCAGAGAGTAGCCTATTTCTTTTCGTTTTGAATTGTTTCGTTTAAAGACATTTCAAGCTTAAATTCTATACGTTGAGTTTCGGTTAATTTATGATGAGATGCTCCAGTTCACGTGCAATGCAAGTGACCACGCCGACGCTTCCATGATTATATTGTCTCCTATATTTGCTTCTTACTTATTAAATCCAGGCATTTGGTTGATAAAAAATTGATTAAAATTAAGATACAATTTATACAAAACGAAATTCCCTTTAAAGAAAGGCTTTCTTCAAAACAAAACTTAATGAAGTGGTCAAAATCATGTCTGATTGACTCAATGTCTCCCGATATATTGCGCATCCATCTTACTCGCGCTGTTCACTTTTCATAATCAGCATAGATGGAAAAAAAATAACATTATAATATTTTAACAAATATGAAACTAAATGCGCTTATTTAATGGCTACAACACGTAGGCTATAGTAGGCCTACAGACTCTCTATTTGTATATTGCTGCACATTCATTTAATTCTGAATTTTGCACACATAAGTTGAAAGGCATTTGTTTACGTGCATAGTAAAACATATCTGCAACATTTATCAAGTTCCCGGATAATTGTGCGTGCATTTATTAATCATTATGATACTAAAATCATAATAAAGTCTATACTATGTACAAAAAATCAGATGAGCCCAGAATATGAACGCAACGTGTTTAATAATAATAATAATAATAAGAGAGAGGGGGGGGGGAGGGGAGGGGGGGGGGAGAGGAGTTAGGGGTCAAAAGACTTTGTGAAAAGAAATGTTTTAAGGTGCATTTTGAACATGGGCAGGGATGGGGCAGAGCGGACGTGGAATGGTAGATTGTTCCAAAGTATAGGAGCAATTGCAGAGAAAGCCCTGTCCCCAAAAGTCCGCAACCTGGTGCGGGGGGTGACCAGAGGACCACGGTCAGAGGACCGCAGGGAACGTGACTGAGTATAGGGATGGAGGAGGTCACTGAGGTATTTTGGTAAGAGTCCATGTAGAGATTTGTAAGTGAGCAGAAGGATCTTGTAGGTGATGCGTGACTTGACTGGCAACCAGTGTAGCTGTTGGATGATAGGAGTGATATGCTGCCAGGGCTTTGTGTGGGTTAGAACCCTGGCAGCAGAGTTCTGTACATACTGCAGTCTGTTAAGGGCCTTAGTGGGCAGTCCAGACAGGACACCATTGCAGTAATCCAGACGGGAGGTGATAAAGGCATGAATGAGTGTCTCAGTTACTGAATCTGTGAGTGAAGGCCGGAGTCGTGAGATATTTCTGAGGTGGAAGAAGGCCACCTTGGTGATGTTATTAATATGGGACCGGAAAGATAGAGTGGCGTCCAGAATGACCCCCAGGTAGCGCACCTCAGGAGAAGGGGAAATTCGGCAGCCATCCACAACCAGGGCCAGGTCACCAACTTTCTTGAGCAGTGGTGCAGGGGCCACCACCATGAGTTGTGATTTATTACTGTTCAGTTTTAGAAGGTTTGTGGTCATCCATGATTTGAGTTCTTGCAAGCAGTTGACAAGTTGTGTGGGTGGGAGCTGGGAGGAGGGGTTTGTGCTGATATAAAGTTGGATGTCATCAGCGTAGCAATGGTAATTGAGTCCATGTTTACGGATAATATGACCTATGGGTAGTGTGTAAATGGTGAACAGCAGCGGACCAAGCACAGAGCCCTGGGGTACACCATGGTTGGCGGGTGCTGAATCAGAATTTGAGCCATTTTGGGCGATGAAATGTTTCCGGTCAGTGAGATAGTTTACTTACACGTTAAGCATTTTCCTCCCATAGAAAACCATTATAAGAACGCTTAATTTGGCTTAATGCAGATTAGAATGTCCCCTTATGATGTCTAAATAACAAGATAAGTTTTCTTTTTTTTTCTTCACCATGCGGTTCAGGACTTCCATAGAATATAGCCTGAATATAATTACTTCCAGAAATGATTTTTGGGGGTGCTAACGGGGTGCTTTGGTCTTTCTTGGGGGCTTTCTTTCTAGCCCCTCCCTAGCGCCGCCCATGCATATGCCTATCCATTAACCATTTATGGCATTATATATGGCATTATGCATAGTAGAACTTTATGTAGGCCTACACATAGGAACAGATATTGGGTTCTGCCCAAACTCAAGCAACATAAAAGTAACGTAAAAGTAACGAGTAACGTAAAAAGTTACTTTCTATATGGGGTAACTAAGTAAAGTAACGGATTACTTTTTTAAAGAAGTAACGAGTAACGAGTTACACTACTTTTTAAAAGTAACTTCCCCAACACTGGATGTAAGTAATACATTATGTAAGTTCAGTGATGGTTCATGTTTGTTGTAAAAAAGTTATTAATTTAGTTCATTTATCTATACAGCCGCTCTGGAGAAAACAGTGATGTCATCGTCCAGCTCAGTTCAGTTCTCATATAATGGTGTCAATGCAGGCAGATCAATAATATTGTTGAATATTAAGTGTCCCCAATTAAGCAAGCCAAAAGCCACAGGCGACAAAGGTGACAGTGGCAAGGAACCAAAACTCCATCAGGTGACAGAATGGAGAAAAAACCTTGGGAGAAACCAGTTCTCTTCTGGCCAATGAACGAAAAGTGTATGGTTATTATTCAGGCAGCATTACAGGTCAGAAGTCAGATTGGATTGGAACATTCAGAATATTTATCCAGTTCCATCTGGTTGAAGGTCATCACAACGGTATGGAAACGGGTTTGTTGAGGATTAGTGCCACTGGCTGTCGTGTCGATGAGGCCTTCACAGGGGAGATTAGTTGACACAATCTCCGCAGACACTTCAGGGATGCGTTGTGGTCGTGTCTAGGCACAGGTCCACCATCTGTTCTGGATACGGCCCAGATCCCGCTGACTACATCATATGTTGTGGTAGTGTCTAGGCGCAAGTCCACCATCTGATCTAGATACGGCCCGGATCCGGCTGACTACAGTAAACCTCGGGATAAACAGAGAGACTAATATTAGCGTAGATGCCATTCTTCTTATGATGTAATGAGTACATCGGGTGTTATAGGAAGTGTTCCCTAGTTTATACAGCCTAACAATCATTTAACTGATTTGAATAATATAAATTTATAATGTTCTATGTGTATGCCAGGTTAAAGAGAAGTAGAGTTTAAAAACCTTTCTGTATTTTTATGTAGTTAATTAAGAGAAAGTACACCGCCATCTTGCTACAACTAAAGTGACTTTAACGCAACAGACGTCATAAACATAACTTCACAACTCATTAATACGAACTTCCCAGGAGGAATTTCAATTCAGGGGCCCAGGGCGGAGCTGGCAGTTCAGGGGACCAGGTCGGATCGGCCTCCGTAGCCTCAACCCGGGAGCTTTGCTTGGCCCCCAAATTTTTGCAAAATTTTCTTGGGAGGAGCCATGGGGTTGTGGACTGGAGCGGGCTCACAGGCTGGAGTCCTCTCTGGACTCTGGTCAGGGGCTGGAGCCATCACTGGACTCTGGTCAGGGGCTGGAGCCATCGTATGTGCAGCCCACACACAAAAATGTCTGTGGCCATAATGATCAGCGGTGTGTTTTCGGGCACTGACTCAAGGACTGGAAAGGGCTCTGGAATTTCTCTCACAGGAACAGACTGGTGAATTTCTCTCACAGGAACAGACTCGTGAACTTCTCTCACTTGAACGGATTCAGGGATTTCACTCACTGGAACTGGCTGTGGAATATCTTTCACTGGAACAGATTCTCCAACCTTGTTGGTTTGATGGCATCCTGAGTAGACTGGGAGGGTTGAAAATCCAGTTTCACACATATAGGTAGTTGTGAAGGGTAGTAGTAATGAAATGCTTGCTTTCCCTGCTGAAAAAAACAGCATACACCAGCATAGCTGGTCACCAGCATAATGGATGCTGGTTATACCAGCAAGACCAGCATATGTTGTGTTTTGGTGCTGGTATGCTGGTGACCAGCATGGGATGCTGGAAACTGCTTGTGACCAGCCAGCATGGGATGCTGGAAACTGCTTATGACCAGCATGGGATGCTGGGATGCTTGTGACCAGCATACCAGCACCAGCATCCCATGCTGGTCATAAGCAGTTTCCAGCATCCAATCATTAGCATCCCATGCTGATGACCAGCAAACAGGCAGCACCAGCATTAGATGCTGGTTACAAACATTGGAAACTACGCTGGTCAACAGTAATAGGTGTTAAGGATGGTAGCCTGTTCACCAGGGTGGAATGCTGGACAACAACAATGAAAAATACAAGCTTACATTAATATACGTTTATTTAATAATAACAAGTAAACATTAACACAATAATAATTATTTAACAAAAAAACAACACTCTTCTGGCTCAACAAGCAAATTACAATAAAACACATTAACAACAATTTATCTTAAGTGCTCGAATTTTGTAGTTTTTTTTTTTTTTGTCTGTTAATGTCCATTATTTTTTCTGTGATGAACCGTCCAGCCTTTACCCATCTGGCCTGCAACTCTGTCTTCTCCACATTCTTTCTGTCAAGCCACTCCTTGAAGCAGACTGAAAAGAAATGTACAGATGTATTAAAATGTATTACTCCATAACCCAGTACTTGGCATCCCACAAAGACCTTGTGGCTACTGCTACCTTTTAATGTCTGAAGTTTCTGGGGGGTTAAGGGCTGCCTGGTGGTTTTGGTTGTGGGGCATTCCTTCCCTGTGAGACTTCTTTCCCCTAGAGTCTTAGTGCCCCAGATTGCCACTGCCAACTCCTTCACAAATAAGGAATCCCGAGTGCTGTTTTGGATCCATGACCAGGCCTCTCTACGCACTCGAACGTCTCCCCCCAAGTGAATCTGACAAAATTAAAAACAAAAATAATCAAGGTACTAGATTGTACATATGCATACAAAATTCATAAAAACTTTAAGTGTACTGGTTCTTATATTAATCCATGCACACAAATGACAAGGGCAATGTTGTACCTCATCTCCTTTTGAAGATAGAGAGGGTTCCACCTCATTCAAACAGCCAGACTCTACAACTATATACAATATAATGTAAATATACTCAATATACATATTTACCCACTTGCATCAGGGCCTATACTTTGGTAAATATGGACCATGATAGATTTCAGATATCTGTGAGTAATATATTTTTTGCACTTACTTTGTAAGGTCTCCTTTAGGCTTGGTGGTCTAGGATCTTTGACAATTAGAAAGAGAACAAACATATCACAAATATGATAGATGATGGAAAACATGACAACAAAGAATATACTTTGTAAACCCTCAAAGATCACAGCTGAAGCACTCCAATAAGACTCATAGTCTTCCCCAATCCCAAAGCAGTGTGCTGAAATTTGAATTTGCTATATGCACCACCCCCTCCCAAGAAGAGAAATCTTGGAGATCTCCTTAATAAATGGTCAGAAATCTCTGCCCCTTTACCGATCAGAGCGCACGCTGACACGGAGTAAAGCCTTGTTTATACTCGACGCGTCCGCACGAGCGCGAAGGTGCATGCGGCAAAAATGATGGCATTGCGGTGTGGGCGGTCGTGCGCGTGGGGTGCGCAAGACCCCATTTCGCTTGGCGGTGTGCACTGCTTTTTTTGTAATAGCGCGCGATGCGCATTCCGAGGATGAACGACTTCAAGCCAAATCTGCCGAGCATGTACGTCTCACCACACCAGTTTCCGCATTTTGCAAATTGCAAAAGTTCATTGCAAAGTTTTTTTTGTTAAGGTTTAGTTTACTGTGTGTGATTTATTTAAAACAAAGCACGTTCATTGCAAAGTTTTTTTTTTTTTTGGTTAAGGATTTGTTTACTGTGTGTGGCCCAGGACGACCTATAAGGACCTATAAGTCTTCCCTAAGGGCCCCGGTCCTTGAACGAGATTGAACGAACCTTGAACGAGATTCTCTGTCATCTGAAGGGTTTCTCGGTCAGTACAGTAACAACAAATAGCGCTGTTTTCATTTGTTTCAGACTATTTCTATTATTATTTTTATTAGACTATTATTTCTAGACTTATTTTACATTTGATAATTCAATTTATGTACCTAAGTTAGATTTTCCTAAAAAACATAATGCACTGCTTATTTCAATTGTATTTTTCTTCTATTGTATTTATCTATGCTTGTAATTTGTTTATAATTTTCTATGCAGATTCACTTTTGAATAGATTTCACTCCCCAATTATTCTATGATTATTTTCAAATAGACCTAAATAAATAATCTGATGAATTTGTTTTAATATTGCAATATATATATAGCAGAAAAACAAAATATGTATTTAAGTTTTTCAATATTGTGCAGCCCTAATATTGAGCATATCTTAAATTGAACCTGGATTGATAATTTATGATACCAGATGAGATGTATATATAATATATTTTGAACTGTACTATTTTTGTATTGCAGGTTATAATAAAGACATTTAATTATACATTTTTTAAAGATCTTGTAAATTACTTTGCTTAATATTAACATTATTATTAGTAGTATATAAATGCTACAAAAATTTTCATCATGAGCTATTGGCATGTAAATGAACATAATGAGAATAGAGAATGAAAAAAACAGCTGTATCTAAAACTTTTCAATCAAGTCAAAGGAGTACCAGCTCCTGTTGAAAAGTTATAGTACACAGTACACACACATGAGAGGTACAGCCTCTCCCTACTCTTACAAAATTGCAAACAACCAGCCTGAAAAACATGTTGTATGAAGAACCAATAACGTCCAAGCTTATCGATACTGCGGTCTTCCTTAACCCTCTGGGGTCTAAGGTGTTTTTGGGGTCCTTGAGATGTTTTGACACGCCCTGACATTTGTGCTTTTTTCAGTTGCTTATAAACATATTAATGGCACAGGTGTAATTACACTCTATTTAGCTCAAACAGGGCTACCATAATATGTGAGCAACATGTATGTACATATTTGTATTTTTGAGAGAATATTGTTTATGCATGGTTATTGAAAAAACTAAAAATTAAAGTTTCTGAAATAAGGCCACAAAACATATTGATTATTTCTTCACAAGACTTTTGAAAATTGTATCACATAGCCTAGACTATTTGCTCCAAAACTATGTGAGAATCACTACTCATTCAGATAAGTCAATAAAGTATTTTACATTTTTAATGACGTGTTTTGTGTCAGAAAGCTTTATGCGAAGGGGCATGATCTCTCATTAATATGTATGCATTTCACACCTGAGAAAGACAAAGACCCTCCCATAATGGCCCTATTAGGTGTGCTATCAGGCCATATCATTATGAGGAGCCTTGCACAAAGAATGAGGAGATTTAAAAAAGAATGGCTTTTAGATTGTTTGGATTTATTTACAACACAACATAATCCAAAGATACACAACAAAGGACAAAAAAGCACATTAGTAAACACACTGATCTAAAGACAGAGGCTTGAATAGTCACACAACTTTGTGCCATTCCTGAAACATAGTAGCTACATACCTGTCATTTCCAAGGTGTTTGATTTTTCATTTTACCATGTTCATGTACAGAGACTGTTGAATGTTGAAGTCAGCAGGACTCATCAGTGGCATCTCATCCCTGTAAAAAAATAAATAAAATAAAAATAAACACCTTTGAACATGCTGATATCAAGATAAACTATATGGCTGCACGACTTTGGCCATGCATTGTAGATTTTTCTGGTTAAAATTGCGATTTAATTATATATATATACACACACACACACACACACACACACACACACACACACACACACACACACACACACACACACACACACACACAGTGCTTAGAGAATAAGTGAACACAGAACAAAGTTGACTACCCTTCACAATATAGACATGGTTTTATTTCAGTTAGCCTAACTGAACATTTATACATAAATAATATATTGTATTTAGATAGTATCACATATTTTTGAAATATATTTCACTAAATTATTATATAACCTAAGCAGTTATTCACAAACAAAATAAATTACGCATAAGGCAGTATTTTAGCATGATAATCAGTGTCATAAACTAATCTAAAAACTGAGTGAAATATATGTAGTAGTAGGCTAATATCACATTTAAAAAGTTTACACGAGCGTATAGGCCTACGTGTAAGAGCCATATTTCATATTTCAAAATGTATATTTTCATACGTTTATTATGTAAATTTGATTCAATCATTATTTATGTTAATTAGTAATTTCCTGTTGAATATACTTCTTTGCTTTATATTTTTTGTTCTTTCCGCGCATGTGCAGTAACGTCCATTTTGTAGCACATGTAAAAAAAGTTTGGAGCTCATGCGATAAGTGCAGATGCTCGTTGGGAGAACACAAAGCTTTTGACCGTTTATTATAGCATAAAATGCCTTATAAATATAGTATTTCTTCAAACAAGTTGTTGAGAAGACATCGCTGCACAAGAGGATTATGCTGTATGTAAGAAACGTGATTCTTTGTTGATTTGAAAGAATAAACAGTGATAAACGAACTATATGGATTTCGAGTGTGAGTACAAGGCAAGAAGATACGCGTCAAAACTTGTGGAATAAATAAAAGAAATTCACATGTCCCGTACATGTAAGTCAAAAGCTTTATCCATTGTTTAAGTGTGTTTACAAGTGCGCACTTCAATGCACGTTAATGGAAGACCGTGCTTGAGACGTCAAAAGGACTCGCTTCGCTTGTTGTGGCCAAATAGTGCTGTGCAGGATATTGAAGTTATAAATGAATGAAGATCGATCATATTTCCGCTTGCAAGAAGTGTAAGTTTTGTAACTTTGATTGGAAGTAAGATTGCACGTCTTGAAGTGTCACAAATGGCGGACGAAAAAGACGACGACGACGAAGATGTTGTTACGCGGTCTGAACGCAAGAGGGCGCTAACAGACAAGGGTTTGGAAGAGAAGCTTCACAACCAGATAAACGCCAGACGAGGCAAGTTGAGACAATTAACTGCCAAATCAAATGAGATTGAATTGCTTATGGAGAACATTTCCAACTTGAATGATGTTGAAAACAAGCAGTTTAAGTTCTACAAACGGATGTTTGAAGAATTTATTGAAAGTAATGCAACAGTGAATTTGAAAGATGAAGAGCATGATGCTGATCAGGATTTCTGGTTTCAGCCTAAATTATTATGCTGCAAAAAGTTCATGGAGAAAGTGAAGTCATGGATTGAGGAAACTAAACAGTGTATTAAGATATCTCAAATCTGTGAAAATGAAGTCTCGCCAATGGACAGTGTGTCAATGGTGTCATCCAGGACGGTCAAGTCTAATAAGTCAGGATGTGGTACAGCATCTGTTTCCAAAAAATCATCAATATCAACAGCATCATCAGCTCGGCTTAAGGAACAAACTAACAGAGCAGTTTTGTTGGCCAAAGCAGCCGCTTTAAAAGAAAGGCAGGAGTTGTAAATGAAAGAAGCAAAGTTAAAGGCTGAAATGGAAAAGTTGGAAATAGAAACGGCTCTTGCAATGTCTAATGCTAAAATTAAAGTGTATAAAGATTGTGAAGAACAACTACAGTATGCAGATCAAAATGTGGCCATCCAAGCAGCCGATGTAGTCATTCCAAAACAGTAGCATTATGAATATGATGAATACAGTGTAGGATCAAGGCATGGTAAAATGTTATCACGTCCTGAAGCAGTTCACTCAAGTATACCTGCAAGTGTCAGACCTAAGAAAACAAACACTGCAAAGGAATGGTCAACACCAATCAATGAAACATTGTGTGGTAACACTGATACATCAGAATTCCAAAGAGTGATGCAACGTCAGACAGACATCACAGCAATGCTTGTGAAGAATCAACAGATGTCTTGTTTACCTCAACGTGAGGTTACTTTGTTTCATGGAGATCCACTTGAGTTCAGATCTTTTATGAAGGCGTTTGAACATGCTGTTGACTCCAGAGTTGACAGTAGTGCTGACAAGTTGTACTTTCTGGAGCAGTACACTAGAGGTGAGCCCAGAGACATTGTCAAGAGCTGCCAGCACATGCCAAATGATCGTGCTTATGCAAAAGCAATGAGACTCTTGCATGAGAAGTTTGGAAATGAGTTGAAAATTGCGACAGCTTTAATGCAAAAGGCATTCAAATGGCCTGAAATAAAGTCAGAGGATGGAAAATCTTTAACCCTCTGGGGACCAAGGTGTTTTTGGGGTCCTTGAGATGTTTTGACATGCCCTGACATTTGTGCTTTTTTCAGTTGCTTATAAACATATTACTGGCACAGGTGAAATTACACTCTATTTAGCACAAACAGGGCTACCATAATATGTAAGCAACATGTATGTACATGTTTGTATTTTTGAGAGAATATTGTTTATGCATGTTTATTGATAAAACTAAAAATTAAAGTTTCTGAAATAAGGCCACAAAACACATACTAAATATGTGTCCACAAGACTTTTGACTAATGGAAGTTGTGGCCTAGAGTATTTGCTTCAAAATGATCTGAAAATCATCCTTTCTAATCATTCACATAACACCATAGATTGCTTTAAATTGTGAAAAACATTTTTTTGTTTGAAAGGCAATATGCGAATGGGCGTGAATGGCCCAACCCCCTCATGAATAATTAGGTGATTCTCACCTGAGAAGACAAAGATGCATTCATTTCATTCAGGTGTGTCACAAGAAAGAATGCAAGGAAAATATATATACACACACACAGACATATATATATATATATATATATATATATAATCAAAATATAAATGAAAGTCAAAAGCACATTTTTAGTCATACCTGGAAACAAATCCTGTTCAAATAGGTTAAATGGGCCATTCAATAGAATTGGTTCAAAGTTAGAGTTGGAAACATCTTGAAAAGAAAATTGTCTTTTTCCATAAATCTCTTATAAAGTATTATTTTTTAAAGTATGCCAATACATTTTTTATTATACATATTTCAAAGTTAAGGATTCATTATTTTGATATAGCCTAGCTGGAACAAACACTATAACAGTTGATAAGTTTATTTTTGACAAAACATACTATATATTTAACATATGTGACCGATCACGGAAACTAGGGACACAAGTCGGTTCTTCGGCATTTTGAGTTATTCATAGATTCTGAAAGTGTAGTCTCCAAGCTTTCCAACGATGTGTAACACGTGGAAATCTGATAATATTTGGAGAAGTTGTGGCCATTTGAAGGTAGGAACTCAAAAAAGGTAAAATGGGAGAAAACGGCCTCAAACGATTGTGCATTCTCACCTCTCTCTCCTGCTGGGAGTGACAATAGGGCTCATTTACATCTCATTTAGATAAGCCATACCCCCTGTAAAGCTCCCCCTGTGCTTTACAGCTTTTTTTTCTTTCCTGAGCTAGCTAATAACAATAGGTAGGTATGGGAAGGTCTAAACAGACTAAACATGAGATAACATGTACGTGTTCTTAGAATTAAAACAAAACGACAAACTTTAATGCTTAATGCAAACTCACCCCCAGGACCGGCGAATGCACTTCTGCCGCTCTAGGCGAAAAACAATTGTGCTGCCCCTCTATTTGCAACGTTTACCAGCAACAACACACAAAGACCAATATGCCATATACATATAACGCAAAACCAGCAACAACACACAAAGACCAATAAGCCATAGGCCTACATATAACGCAAATAGTGCGCAACGCGCGTGTGCCCAAAATGTCAACAATATTAAAGTTTATGCAGGAGGTAAATGCCTGCTGGCATTTTTCTTTAAGCAGTCATGACAGGAATTTTCCAAATAATCATATTTCCTCCTCAGATTACTGTTGCAAATCTCTTTACACCACTTTCTTATGTGCGTATACACACACAAATGAAATGTCCGCAAGCACATTATATCATCAGCAGGTTCAGCATCTTAAATAACGACTAGAGAGCAAATGAAGCTTAACTTACGTTTCAGAAACGCGCACGGCAGGCCTTCATCGCAGCAAAGGTCTTAACTGCATCCTCTATTTCGATTCTCTGTGCCAGTTCATGTTCTATGGAGATTGTTGCCAGTCCATTAAGTCTGTTCCCTGTTCACAAAACGTTCCCCATTCAAAGCAATCGGGACATCACATATGAAACAGTTAGCCACCGCTGTCAGCGAGCCGAGCCGCCGTATTCAAGCACCGAGGGCGCGCGCGCCGCGCCCATACCTCCGGTTCAGTTTCCCGAGCCCACAAAGTGCGGCGAAAACATTTTCGGTGTAACTGCCACGCTTCAGCTCGTCTGCGACAATCTTTGCGGCGTCCATCTTCATTGAATTTTGATATCAGATAGAGCCGGCCAGAGCGCTGCATATTAAGTAGCCACGCTGTTGGGGGGCGGGGGCAAAAGCGCCGGCGGCTATTCAGTATGGAAATACACACAGACAATGACACGCCCCTACTGCATGCTAGAATCTCCGAAAAACAAGCCGATTTCAACCTCAAAATGTACGCTTTTAAATATACCAATACTGTTATCTCAAACATGTAGAGGCTTCTTCATGATCTCAACTAACAGATTCTGCAAAAAAGCGGAAATCACCAATTTTGGAAAAAAACGCTTCTTTCTCATTTTGCTCGCAAGTTGTGCTGCCGACTTGTGTCCCTGGTTTCCGTGACGGGTCACATATGAGCAGAAACTGCTAACAAAAGCTTAGTTGATGTCTAGAGTTAAAACTTTATAATCTATCCTAAACTAGTCAAACACACACACACACAGAAACATGATTCAAATTTAAACAGTAGGCTATTTTTGCGTTTACAGACACTAACGTTATTATATATCGCGATTAGAACAAAGCACAAGAATAAAACACTTACAGTTAAGCTCGCTCCTCGAAGTGAAAATAAACCAGCACTTGTTCTGAGGTAGGTAAATGTCCCAGGATTGTTCCTCACAGCCGCGCAAGACGACAGTACATTAATCTGACTAAATTAAGTGTGTTTACAGAGTTTATATGGGCGTCTCAATGTGTTGCTTCAGATCATTAGCGTTTGAATAGTCTCAGCCACAGACGTCACGCCCACGGAACGTTGGCTAAACGTCTGATGCATATGGTACACTTAACTGGAAACACTTCAGGAATGTCGAAGTCGTCATCTGATTGGTTGAATTTTATCGGATTTCCGGGGGGCGCGAGTGTCGCGTTTATTTTCGGTCCGCCGGGAAACAAAGCGCAGACGTGTGATTGTGGAAGAAAAACTGTTGTGTTTACATGAGTGACAATGAGCATTTATCAAGATCAGCTAAACGTAGGATTCTCAAAAGTATGCGAGGTTCACGGCATAGACTCTTGAAGTTTTCTTCTCCTTCTTTGATTTTCTATGCTGACTGACTTGTTGCACGCCGGTCTGTTGTTGTGGGGACATTTCTACGCCCCGAAACGTGACGCTGAACGAAATGAACTGTAATTGGTTGTTTGACATGTCGGTCAAACGGCCTTATGGGCGGGCCTTGGCCAAAGAAAGCTGCTATGAATTCCAGACCTTCAGCCGTCAGTCTGAAGGTCTGGCTACGCGAGACTAGCGTTTGAATAGCGCACGCTCTCCGTGGGCGTGTCACATTAGCGGAATAATGAGATGCGAGAACGATAATGAGAATGGCTGACACATCTCTCTTTTTATATAGATTACATAAACAGGGAATATTTATTTTAGTTTTAAATTAGATAATTTAAAAGTACAAACTTAAATGATCATAAACTTATATTGCTCATGTCTGGGTGAATAGTATTAGCTGAGTTTTTTTTAAGTTTAGAGACGTGCTCCAGAAAAAAAGTTCACGGACACGGAGAGGCAGAACGCACACCCTGTTTATTTTCTTTATTTTACAAAAGCACAATATTTTATTTCGATTGTAGGTGGGCACATAAAAAAGGAGACATTTAACAGTTTTTTTTAATATGTTTCATAACTCTGTATGACCAGAAATGATGGAGTAGTTTAAGTCTATTTTTCTGCTATGTGAAAAAAATCTGCCAAAACGCACGGGTGCGTTCTTGGTCCCCAGAGGGTTAATATCATTAATTCATCTTTGTCTCTAGGATACGTACCAAAAACCTTTAAACTGGCTATGATAAAACCGCTTGTTAAAAAACCACAACTTGATCCTACAGAATTAGTCAATTACAGGCCGATCTCGAATCTGCCTTTTCTGTCAAAGATATTAGAAAAAGCAGTATCTTCACAACTGTGTTCCTTTCTAGAAAGAAATGATATCTGCGAGGATTTTCAGTCAGGATTCAGACCGTACCATAGCACTGAGACTGCTCTCATTAGAGTCACAAATGATTTGCTCTTATCATCCGATCGTGGATCTCAGTGGGATCTTAGTGGATCTTGATCTTAGTGCTGCATTTGACACAATTGACCACAACATTCTTTTAAATAGACTAGAAAACTATGTTGGCATTAGTGGAATTGCACTAACATGGTTTAAATCATACTTATCTGACCGTTATCAGTTTGTAGCAGTAAATGAAGAGATGTCTTATCGATCACAAGTTCAGTATGGCGTACCACAAGGCTCAGTACTAGGACCGCTGCTGTTCACTCTGTACATGCTACCATTAGGAGATATCATTAGGAAACATGGAGTTAGCTTTCCCTGTTATGCCGATGATACTCAGCTGTATATTTCTTCAAAACCTAATGAAACTTACCAATTCACAAAATTAACGGAATGCATAGCTGATATAAAAAATTGGATGACTAGTAATTTCCTACTACTAAATTCTGAAAAGACAGAGATTCTAATTATTGGACAAAAAACTTCCACACGTAATAACCTAGAATACTGTCTAACACTTGATGGCTGCTCTGTTAAGTCTTCGTCGTCGGTTAGGAACCTGGGTGTGCTCTTTGATACCAACCTTTCTTTTGAAAGTCACGTGTCTAGTATCTGTAAAACCGCATTTTTCCATCTTAAAAATATATCTAAAATACGCCATATGCTCTCATTGGGAAATGCGGAACAATTAGTTCATGCGTTCATGACCTCAAGGCTAGATTATTGTAATGCTCTACTGGGTGGTTGCCCTGCCTGCACGCTTAATAAACAAACTACAGCTAGTTCAAAACGCAGCAGCTAGAGTTCTTACCAGAACCAGGAAGTATGACCATATTAGCCCGGTTCTGTCAACACTGCATTGGCTGCCTATTAAACATCGTATACATTTTAAAATATTGCTGATTACTTACAAAGCACTAAATGGTTTAGCTCCGCAGTACTTGAGCGAGCTCTTAACACATTATAGTCCTTCACGTCTATTGCGATCTCAAAATTCCGGCCAGTTGATAATACCTAGAATATCTAAATCGACTGCTGGCGGTAGATCCTTTTCCTATTTAGCACCAAAACTTTGGAACAGTCTTCCTACCATTGTCCGGGAAGCAGACACACTCTGTCAGTTCAAAGCTAGACTCAAAACACATCTCTTTGACCTAGCATACACATAATACATTATAGACTTCTATAATTCAATGTTAGGCTGCATAGATTAGGTCAGCCGGAACTGGGAACACTTCCCTTAAATCTTGATGTACTCGTTACATCATAAGAAGAATGGCATCTACGCTAATATTAGTGTCTTTGTTTATCCCGAGGTTTTCCCGCAGCCTACCGGATCCAGGCCGTATCCAGATCTGACGAAGGAGCTTTGCCTGGACCCGATGACAATGCAGTGCTGAAGTGCCAACTTGTCTCTCCCTATGGAGGATCTCTTTCCCACTCTACAGATAAAGCGTTGTGAATTTCGGTTCGCGTACCCCGAAATGATAAAATAAAACAAAATTCTGTATCAAAATTTATAGGCAAGACAAGTAGTTTGTTTAGGCATGGGTTGTATAGAATTACAAACCTGCGCACATATTTTCAAAAGCACATAACTATAGAATCCATTCTTAATGTGCATGTGAGCGTTAATCACAGGTTCGCGTTTAAAGTCTGTTTAGAGAGAACGGCGTCGTCTTAGCGGCCCCTAATTTAATAACAAATGATCATTTCGACGGAGGTGAATCAATCAAAACTAACTTTAGCTGGAAATAACATTATTCAAGAACCGCTATAAAGCCAAAACAATCTCTGTTACCTTAAATTATATGTTTATCTCTGTAAAGCTGCTTTGAAACAATCCATTGTTAAAAGCGCTATAAAAATGAAGATGACTTGACTTGACATAATTTCCCCTGAAACGTGAAGCTAAGGCAGGACATATTGAATGGCTCCTCCCCCTTTACAAATATCCAATAGCGTTTAGTTTACCTCACAGACTGCAACTCATATTTGACAGCACCATGGAAACGAATCTGAGCACTGAAGATACTTAGATTCTAGAGAGCATTTGATTGGACAGAAGATGTGATGAGAAGCTGATGTCCACGGTGATGTCATAAAAATCTGTGATCCATTTTAGCGGAAGTGAGAGACTGTAAGTTTTGAATGCTTATAACCCATAAATGCAAATCTTTTCATTGTTTTGGAACACACAAGCTTATTCATAACCTTAAGGGTAACAATTTCATACTAAAAAGCAAAAAACTTACATTTTGATTTCAGGAGTCCTTTAAAGATAACTTTATAATGTAAATTTACAGAAAAACAGGAGCAGTAAATTACTGTAACTGTAAATAGCATTATTCTACTACTGATTCCTAGTAATTTGCAAGAAAATGACCCAGCATTCAATTATTTCATTGTAAATTCCTGACTACAGTAATTTATTGTATAAAAAAGTACTCTTTAATCCTGTATATTTCTAGCTATTTGTTGTTGTTGTTGTTGTTGTTGGTGTTGTTGTTGTTGTTGTTTTACAGTGTGCAGATGTCAGAAAAGCATGCACAGGAATGTTTCAAGAACAATATGGACTGCTATATTGAAAGAGTCTGGAATGGGCTTGATCATGACAGCAACTGTAATTGAATCATACATGGAACTGAATCAGTGTCATGGAATGGATTAACATTGACAGGGACTAGAACTAGAACAGGGACTGAGGCAGCCTTGACTGGAACAGTCAGAAGAAAATAGTGACATTTGGTTCAGGTCAGTTCAGTATTAATTCAGTTCAATAACAGTGTAAAGTTAATCACTGAAACGTCTACAAAAGACAATAGTGTCATTATCAGGGCTTAAAGTATTCCGGCCGGGGGCCGGATTTCCGGCTTCAGGGCAGGTCCGGCCTCCGGCGCAGGCAAAATGTATTAATCAGGCTGCAAATTACAGTCGGAGGCACTTTCGGCGCGGACACGCTTGGAAAAAACGAGTGCGCCCTTTCCATTATGAGCGCGCATACCGCGCGGCTACATTTGAAACTGGGAACTTGAATGCGGTTTAATATTTTCGAGTCAATTGATTTCACCTACCAATCATATGAGAGGAGCGCAGCTCTAACTAACGTCACAAGCCTATCAGAAGCAGAGCAGGGCGGGTCCTGGCAACAGTGTGATTGAGATCCATCCATACCTCACGTTAGCGTCGTCGGTGAAAGCATGGAGCGCAGAACTCCAGAAACAACATCAGACCTGACTTTAATGTCATCATGGATGAAAAGAAAGAAAGGAGATGTGAGTTGGTTGATTTTGTAAATTAGCTCAGGTCAGCATAATCATATTTTCTGTCTACACCTTTTGATGTTAGCCTTATGTTGACTGAGCTAACATTAACATACACTGCTGCTAGGTAACTTCAGACTGTTAGTTAAATATTTAATGTAGAACATTCTGTGTAGCTTACTAAAAAAAAACATTATGTGTAGGCCTACCATGAAAACGAGTCCACTTTAAACCGCTTCATTTTCTGTCAGCAATGTATGACAAGTAAAGTTAGTGCTGTCAACGTTGACGTATGCGATTTCTTTTTTTTTTGTCCAGCTTTAATGTTTTAAGATATTTAACACAGTTAACGCTGCATCCGTTCTTTGTCATTCTTTAGCTAGGGTTATGATCACGCTCTTATTAGTTATAGGTTTGTCCACCAAATGCTTTAAACCATTAATGTGCCACAAGACAAAAGAGAACACACTTCAGTAAATGTCCTCCTCACACACACACACACACACGAGGCACAAAAAGTCGCGAACCAGTATCGAATTCTCTTTCGCGCTTGAACGAACAATAACACACACATTTATGCCAAAATGTCCGTTTTGTCGAGTATCCTCACAAGAATCAATCATTATTAACCTTAAATGAGTTAAATAAAATCTTAAATGGAAGTAAAGAGTAGTGAGAGAATAAGACGCGTGAGATCCTGTCACCAGCTGTAGATCTTAAAGTGACAGTAGCGACTAATTCTGTCTGTCAGTAAAGTTAACCAAAGAACAAAGGGAACAGAGAAAACTACTAACTACTCTTTGACTAAAGAACGCTTGTAGCTTTAATAAGGATTAATCTAATTTAATTAATAATTTATGCAGTGCGGACTATTTTATAACCCTAAAATTGTGGGGGAAAGAATTTTCATCGAGACAGCATTAGCTATATTAATATCAGTGATACTGGCCTTCATTAATAAAAAGATGCCATAAATGGTTCCATTCGAAGATAAGTCAGTCTGTGCAGTCCACCCCCCCCCCAAAAAAAAAAATTTCAGGCTCAGGAATTTTTTTCACTTTAAGCCCTGCATTATATATAGCTCATTTCAGTTCAAGTTTTGTTCTCATTTAATAGTGTCAGTGCAACAAAATTTATAATATTATTGAATATGAATTGTCTTTTAAACTTTAACTGAGCAAGCCAAAGGCGACTGTGACAAGGAACCAAAACCTCATCTGATGACAGATATTTAAAGAGAAATCAAGAAAGTAAAGCCACCCTGCCTGAGCACAAGCAGAACATGAATAATTAAAGAGCTATCTCCTATCTTCTCTCTCACACACATGCACAAATATACATAATTTCTTTCTATACAAGGAAATTGACTGTATAATCAGCTCAATGTTTTTATTTTCTTTATTTCTTTTTCTTTTTGCAGCTAATGTCAGCCGTTTCGAGAGGCTGCTCACCCATTAGCTCCACAGACACATTTGGTTCTGCAGTGAGCACCACTTGACTGTTTCCTTAACCTCCTCCTGTTTCATGACCCTTGCCTTTCTCACATGAGCAACAAGAGGATTGGCTGTTTAAAGGGTTAGTTCACCCCAAAATGAAAATTCTGTCAGTAATTACTCACCCTCATGTTGTTCTAACCCCGTAAGACTTTCGTTCATCTTCGGAACACAAATTAAGATATTTTTTAATAAATCTGAGAGCTGGATCATTCCTCCATAGGCTTCTTAAGGGATCGAAACTGGCCGGCCCAGAAAAGTTAAAGACATCATTAAAATAGTCCAAGTGACTACAGTGGCTCAATCTTAAGAAGAGGATATATGACCTCTGGAAACATTTCTTTCAGTAGCTTAGTCGGTATAGGATCTAACATACAAGTTGTCGATTTAGATGAATTAACGAGTTTGCAGAATTCTTCCTCTCCTATAGCAACAAATGAATCAAATTTGTCCTCAGGGAGACTACAATGCACTCCCTGATGCGATACTGTAGTAGACGGTTGCATAGTTATAATTTTGTCCCTGATATTATCAATCTTATAAGTGAAGAAGTTCATAAAGTCATCACTGCTGTGTTGCTTGGACACTTCTGAGCTTGAAGCTTTCTTTTTCGTTAGTTTAGCCACTGTTTCAAATAAATACCTTGGATTATATTTATTTTCTTCTAATAGGGTTGAAAAATAAGCAGATCTAGCAGCTTTTAAAGCCTCTCTGTAAGCAATCGAGCTCTCCTTCCATGAAATCCGAAATACCTCTAGTTTAGTTTTCTTCCAGTTGCGCTCCATTTTTCTGGCTGCTCTCTTAAGGGCCTGAGTGTGCTCGTTGTACCACGGCGTTGGACTATTTTCTTTAATCTTCTTTAAGCGCAACGGAGCAACTGCGTCTAAAGTGCTGGAAAAGAGAGAGTTAAAAGTTTCTGTTGCAATATCAAGTTCTTCTAAGCTATCCGGGATGCTGAGATGATGAAACTGATTAGGAAGATTATTGATAAAGCAATCTTTAGTGGCAGAAGTTATAGATCTAACATATTTATAACACGGAGTCGGCTTTGCAGCCTTGGCTAAATGTAATTTACATGAGACTAGATAATGATCTGAGATGTCATCGCTCTGCTGCAGAATTTCAATGGCATCAACATCTATTCCATATGATAGTATTAGATCTAGAGTATGATTACGACAATGAGTCCTGACACGTGTTGTCTAACTCCAATTGAGTTTACAATGTCTTTAAATGCCAATCCCAATGCATCTTTTTCATTATCTACATGTATATTAAAATCACCAACAATTAGTACTTTATCGGCAGCCAATACTAATTCTGATAGAAAGTCCGCAAATTCTTTGATAAAATCTTTATGGTGCCCTGGTGTCAACGCATCATACAAAGCTGCGCATTCCAAGGCACTTCAGTGGGCCTTTAACCATGCCACTGTACAAAATGTAATTGTTTACCACTGTTATTGTTTTGAAGTCACCATAATGGTGATTAGTGTTAAATTTGCTTGCGATCTTGGACCTTGTTTATTCATATTAAAATTTCTAAACTAGCCAACTCAGAAGTGTTTAAACCTTTGTTAAAACGATAACAAGCTAGAATATGAAATAGGCTAATTGGCTAATTTTAAGTTAGCCAAACTATAGCATGAATATGAAGATTTTATTTTAGAATTATTTAAGCATGATTTAACATTAATTTATTTCAAATTCAACTGTTTTTAGATGTATCTTTCAGAATAGTGAAGCAAATTCTGAGATACATCTTCGAAAGATGTGCAACACAAGAAGACATAACCCTATGATGCGCACTCAGGCTAAATCCCCTTTCTAACCTCTATTCATAGATGATTACAAAAACCTGTTACACGCTACTTCTACACCGTTACTTCCAAAAAACCCTCAAATCTGTTCTCCGACAATCAGGCATCACAGCAAATAATTTGGCAACTTTTGCATCGGGGAAGCAACCTCAGCAGCCCAAAAAGGCCTCTCCCAGCAGCAGATTCAAGCTCTCGGGCGATGGTCTTCAGATGTTTTAAAAAAGCTACATCAGGACCAATCGGTTCCACGTCAAAAAAGCCCACCAAACCCTCATTGGCTAGGCCACGTTAAAAAAAAAATACTTTTCCCAATTATTTTATACATATAACATGGATATAGCAAGTTATTGAAAACATTATCGTAATTATACTTGTAGTGATGTATGAGTGCTTGATCCGGATTTGGCTTGCTCCAATAGGAGCATGCATGAGAGCGATTTCTTCAAGGAATGCCGCAATGAGTTTAACAACACCAAAAACGTTATCATTTCGGTGTAAACTTCAAAACCAGGAATCTGGGAAACCGGCGACGGCGTGCACATGTGTTTAGTCTATAGATTATGCGCATTTGAATATATATGTGCGCAGGTGCATATTCCTTCTTTGACATCACCAAATTACTTGTCTGGCCTGCATAATACAGAATTTTTAGTCGCTTCCGTGTTTCCATGCGAAATCGAATCATTTTGATAATGTTTTATCTGTACAGAGATAAAGGGAAGGGAAGGGAAGGAGGCCTTCACAGGGGAGAGTCTAGTTGACACTTCAGAATACACATGCAAATGGTGAACCATCTTTTCCCAATTAATAGTACGTTCTTCAGTTTTAATTGAGGTCAAATGTTTAAACATGCTAGCATTCATTTGGGTGATGGTACCTTAACATAGACCTCAATAATACAGTGAGAGTCTGTTTGTGTCTGGTTGTGTGCTAACCGCAAATTGTGGGTTGGCAAATGAACTGCAGCCCAAAAGCACATTATCAATACAGTTTCATTAAGTCTGCTCTCTTCTCCACGTGCTTTTTTAATGCCCATGAATTCTTGAAGGAACCTGGTGGTCCGATTCACTGGAGGTTTGTTTTGGCTCGTGTCCTCTCGCTATTGGCTGCAGATGTTCATGGTTTGTGTGCGGTTCACAATTAAAGCATTAATCCAAATCAGTTAAAACACTGGCAAACGAAGCAAGGATTACACTGGCTCAAGCTTTCCACTCTGCTGCTCTCTTTTTGTGGGCCTCACTGTTTTGTTCTCTTATGTTTGTGTCTCTCTTGGTCTGTTCTTCTGTGAGCATCAAAGTTGAGGTCTGGTAAATGTGGAACATGCGAACATGAACAGGCAGAGGGGCATGGAATCATTTCTTTCACCTTTGCTCTTTTTCTCAGCTTGCTTGGTAAATAAGATCTTTTTGTTTTGCTTTATGTTTGTTAAATTTGTTTGTATTTATAGTTACATGATACACAGAGATGTATGTTGACCTGTTGTTTGCCTTCAAAAATCACTTAAAAAGTGTTTGTTTACATATCAAGCTTTTCAATGTTTTCTGTAAATGGGAGGTTTACTTTGTTGCATTATTTTCCTGTTATCTCTGTAAAGCTCCTTTGAAACAATCTGTATTGTTAAAAACGCTATATAAATAAAGGTGACTTGACTGACTCGACTTATAACAGCAGGGAATGTAGGTAAAGTGCTCTCTGAGGTGTCCTTGAGCAAGGCACCTAACCCTCAATCGCTCCCCGAGTGCCGCAGCAAAAATGGCTGCCCACTGCTCCAGCACTGTGTGTGTTCAATACTCACTGCAGTGTGTGTGCACTTGGATGGATGCAGAGCACAAATTCCGATGTATGAGACACCATACTTGGCTACTCGTCACGTCACTTTCTCCTGGATCACACAGAGAACAAGTGGGAACTAGAGTGATGCAGGAAAGATATAGATTGGCATCCATTTTACTATATTACCATAATTTAGTACAAACACATGGAGAAATTACCAGATGTGACTCTGGCAGATCGGCACTAAACAGCCTTTGGTGTGCCGAAACAGTGCAGCATGACAGAGACCACCAGCTCCTGCACAGGCCACCATCTTCTTTTTCTCTCAGTCTTACAGCCAACCACAACAACAGCACCATCTACAGCCATGAGCTCACGCACAGGAAAGGTAAAATCCATAGGGAGAAGACCTGCAGTTGAGCTGTCTAAACACAAAGACAAAGATGATAACAGGATGGCCTGTTGTTTGTTATTTTGTTCATAGACTGTGTCTGACAACTGACAAATTCTGCCTTTTCTGACTGTGTGAAGGGAATTACAAACCTGCGCACATATATTCAAACGCACATAACTAGAATCAATTCTTAATTGCGCATGTGAACGCCATCAGCGTTTATCACAGGTTCGCGTTTAAAGTCTGTTTAGAGAGAACGGTGTCGTCTTAGCGGCCCCTAATTTAACCCTCTGGGGTCGGCGGTATCGCCGGTGATACCAGCTCACTTTTTTCCTTATCAGTGCAAAAGAGACTCAAATTACTCTGTTGATTTTGATCTTACATATAAGTGTTATACATCATTCGATCCTGTTAAGTTTTTTTTTTTTTTTTGTGGAACCTCACAATAAAAACAAAGTGTTGTGCTTTTCGCCTAATAAAGAAAAATAAACATGATGCGCGTTCTGCGTTCTCTCTGTCAGTGAAGTCCATTCTGAAACACGTCCGAAAAATGAACTGTAACTAAGTCAATACTTATCTCAGAACCACGAGACGTGTCTTTTTAAAGCTTGTATTCTCTTCTTTTAAATAAAGTAATTTATTAAAAAAATAAATATTTCCAGTTTATGTAATCCGTTTGAAACCAAGGAGAGGTACAGTTTTTTCGTTCTCAGTTCATTATCTTTAATTAGCTGAGGCCGCCACGCCCCTAGCGCTTTTCACATGGTAAATAGGTGATCTAACGTTATGCATTTTACACGCCCAGCGATCAATGGCATAAAAACACGAAGTTTCTTCACTGATAGATTCATTGCGTTTTGAGGATGGCACGGTACTCCGACAAAGAGGCCCTTCAGATGATTCTGGACAGCGAGGAAGAATTCACTTTTCCTCAGAGGAAGATTATAACTCGGACGAGGAACGGCTGCATTTTGAAGAACGAATTGATCCCGCGCCGAGGATACAAGTTCGGAGTAAGTTGTTTAGTGTTTTATAATTTCTTTTCTGATCGTATAGAGCTCAAATGAATTTTCAGACTATATTTTGCCTAGCTTTTGACATCTTACAGAAAAGATTGCCTCACAATATCCCTAACATTCGCTCGTGTAAACTTTTTAAATGTGATATTACTCTCTAAACATATTTGTATATTAAATATATAGTTTTGATTAGCTTATGACACTGATTATCATGCTAAAATACTGCCTTATGCGTTATGTATTTTGTTTGCGAATAACTGCATGTTTAGGTATAGCCTATTGATTTAGTGAAATATATTTCAGCCTCCGGTAAAATATGTGATACTGTCTAAATACAATATATTTTTTATATAAAAATGTTGAGTTTTAGTTAGCCTATGACACTACTTATGCTAAAATAGTGCCTTATGCGTAATGTAGCCTATTTTGTTTGCGAATAACTGCTTAGGTTATATAACGAGAAATATATTTCAGGCTCCGGTAAAAGAGGCCTAAATACAATATATTTTTTATATAATTAAATGTTCAGTTTTGGTTAGCCTATGACACTATATCATGCGTAAATAACTGAATACAGGTGTAAATGTTTGAAATGTAGTGATGTGTCGTTCGCGAACGATCCGTTCATTGCGTGTAGGCCTATCACTAAAAGCGTGCGGTCTATATGGCCCATCAACAGATATTTCTCCGTCCCATGGCCCATCAACAGATATATACATACATTGTGCATCCATACCCATTAATTGTCCATCAGTTTACTTTGGATAATGTATGCTAACAGTTTTTTTTTTATTTTTTTTTAGTTTTTTAGGAATGTGTCTGCATCATGCTTAGGGATGGGAATCGAGAACCGGTTCTTCTTCAGAACCGGTTCCCAGTGAACCAATTCCTTGGAACCGTTAGTATGCCTGCTTAACGATTCCGCTTATCGGTTCCGCACGTTGCAAATGTGTCATGACGTCACACACGCACTGCGTTATTTTGATTCAGAACGCAACAAACATGGCATCGAGGCAGAAGCGCTCGTTTGGTTATATTTCACGCGAAAAGACGATAATATGTGAGGTGCCGTCTAGGGCTTAAATCAAACTTCATTCACGCACACATATGAAACACTTGCATAAACGTATACTAGTCAAACATACATGTATACTGCTGAATGAATGAAACGCATACACCCAAACTCTACACACATGAGATGCAGCGAAACTCTCCAGGCACATACTCATATGAGACGCGCGCGCGCACACACAAACTCTCCACGCACATACTCACATGAGACGCGAGCACACACAAACTCAAATTCGCGCACATACTCAATGAGAGTATGACGGCGCCTCATAACAATATGGTCACTTGTTGCAACACCTGTAAAATTTCCATTTCGTCAAAGGGGGGGACCTCCAATATGCAGAAACATTTGGCCACACATCATGAACAGACTTTAGTCCCATGAAACTTAAACTGGAATGTCACTGTTTCTGTCACTGCGACTTCACGAACAGGTGAACACGTGCACGCACACATCACTTTTGAAGTAAAATTGAGGATGCAGTGCATGCAATGCACCGAGATATCGAATTGAACTGAATCGATGACAGGATAATCGTAATCGAACAGTGAGACCAGTGTAGGTTCACACCCCTAATACGCTGTGCTGTGTCAGCTAGTTAATAATAATTAACAAACAAACAAATAAGTTATAAGTTCAATAAGTTAATACGAACAAAAAAAATTGTACTTATTCCCTCACCCAATGAGAATCGATAAGAGAATCGATAAGGAATCGAATCGATAAGCAATATCGATAATGGAATCGGAATCGTTAAATTCTTATCAATTCCCATCCCTAATCATGCTCTCCTTCGCCAGCACCTCAGAGGGACACGCAGGTGTTGTTCAGTTCTCAGTGCGATCGAGAATCATACTGAGTAAGTGCACAGACGTAATATTTTACAGATGAAATTTAGCCTAATTGTGTTTACATCGTCATAATGTAAAAGTAGGCTACCTATTCTTGTGTGAAATTACAAAAAAAAAAAAATATATCCATGGCAATTAGTGATTGATAATGATAATAATACAGTTTATTTGATTGTGTTATCAGCATGCTCATGCTTTTTTCTTTTTTATAACAGATGTGACAATGAACACGTCCATCCACCAGTTCCGAAGAGAGCCAAGGCAAACAAGCAGGCAAGCAACAGGCAGTCCACTTTTTTATATATATATAAAAAAAAACAAGTTTGGTCTTTTTATGTTTGTTTTTTTTGAAAGGATGTGTTAAGTGATAGTAATGACTTTAAGTCTTTACGTTCTTAGGAAAGATTTCTATTTTGAATAAATGCTGTTCTTTTTAACTTTTTATTCATCAGTGAATCATTCTTAGTTCAGGCTGCCTCACAGCACCTTGATGGGCCATTGGGGGAGTGTCTTTAGTCTTCCCACCCAGGTGTAAATCACATTAATATTCATGGCCATTCACACTCCCACGCATACAGCAGTGCTGACCAAAAACTGACGTAAGAAATTTAAATCATTATATTGTTGTTTGTGAAAGAGTGGTCAGAATGATTTTCACTTCATTTTGAAGTAAAAATTCTAGCCTACAAGAATAGTAACTCAAAAGTCTTGTGGACAATTATTCAGTATGTGTTAAATGGCCTTATTGCGGTGACATTTTTCCCCCAAAACGTACTAACCACGCATAATATTTTTTTTCTATAAAATGCAAACATGTACATCCATTTTGCTCACATATTATTGTAGCAGAGTTTGTGCTGAATACAGCAAATGTATATGTTGGCAAATGGTATGTTTTAAGTAGCTGAAATAAGCACAAATGTCAGGGCATGTCAAAACATCTCAAGGGCTCCAAAAACACCTCAGACCCCAGAGGGTTAATAACAAATTATCATTTCGACGGAAGTGAATCAATCAAAACTAACTTTAGCTGGTAAATAACATTATTCAAGAACCGCTATAAAACCAAACCAATCTCTGTTACCTAAATTATATGTTTATCTCTGTAAAGCTGCGTAGTACGGAGCCCGGGAAGTCACCTGTGAAAAAAAAAAAAAAAAAACAATCCGTGGCGACGGTTTTGCAATCTGTTCCCTCGGTTTAACAATTCGTACCACGGATTAATAAACCGTACCCACGAGTTCCTAATCCGTGCTCTCAGATTTGTAAACCATGCCTTCAGTTTTTGCAATCTGTACCCACAAATTCATAAACCGTGCCCAAGCTTTCGCAATCCGTACTCACGGGTTTGTAATCCATACTCACTGATTTGTGACCCCTCCCCCAGTCTGTGCCGCATGATTCAACCAGGCCCCCTGTTTAGGTGCGGGATGCATTGCATTGTGTTTAAACCTCATTTTTTTTTAATGGATAATTTCTTGGATTTTCTAAAAAACTACATTTAGGCTACTTGTATCTTTAAAGTCATTTTTTGGGAGGAAAAAGCTCAGTATAATAGAATAATATAATAGAAAAAAAGACTTCACATATAAAAAAAGAAATATAACACAAACACAAGGTTAGGTTATAGGCCTATAAAAATAAAACATTCATAAATTATTTTATGATTAACATTGTAGCCATGATCAGATGGTCAGATCTGCCATTTTCTTAAATTGCTGGTTTTGCATCCTTTTAATTCAGAGACTATGACAGAGTAGGGGTCCTGTGACTGTTGATTAGATTACTGAGTCACCCACAAAGCCCCTCTGTTTTGTAATTTGCCACACGAAGCGAATGGTGCCTGGACTTGATTGAATTACCGATACTGATGCGCTCATGAGGCGTTTTTCTCTGATTTGTAAACAAAGAACTACTATCGCACATGTGACTCATCACCATTAAGCTAAAGATCCAGTGGCCTCCCCCTTGGCTTTTCTCTTATACACACAGAAGAGAATTGTGCAATTAGACAACTGGCCATTGTAACAGATGCTAAACTCATCAAATTCGGAAGAACACACACCCAGACACGGGACTGCAGATGACCAAGAGTTCACCCTGCCACCACCGTTCAATGAACTCTGAATACACATACACACACACACACACGCATACACGAAACGGGAGACGATCACAAATTCACCGCGTGACCGACGCTGGTTGAACTCTGAATACCCATATACACACAAGAAACACTCACTCTGAACGCATGGGATCAAAAATCCCCTTTGTAAATGTATAAAATGTTTTCTGGTTGTGTTTCATGATTCCCTTGTTACCAAATCTGCATAACTGTAAGTTTTACGATATGTAATCGATCTGATATGCGTCTAATCACGAAGAATCCCGTATCTTAATCTTACCAACGTACAACTACACCGTGCGCGGTATCAGGGTAATCAGAATAATCAAAGAAGATTGAATCATCAACTCAAAATTTAATATGACGCATGCTTTTATTAATACCTAGTTTAGAAGTATATTGTTACTAAATTTTTATCTGCTATGCACATGACCCGTAGGCGTGTACTTGGCGGACCACAAGGTTTGCCGACACGCCTCCTCCCAAACGATTGGATCAGACACGTAAGAAAGGCGTGTCTCGAGCTCCTTCAAAACACACCGCCACACTCTCTTCGGCGCAAGTTTTCTAAGCCAGAGAGAGATTCCAAATTTCCTGCAAACTCCAGCCGGAGTTCTGCACTATTCTTCATCGTCGTTTTCCTACTTTGTTTTAATCTAAGTTTTCTTTTATTTGATCTACCTCAGTTTGATAGTTTCCTTCGTCCGTGTATTCACGAACGAAACGAGTTTAAGATTTATCGTTTCTCGTACGGGCCGCAGCTGAAGCGATCGCAAACATCTGCCTCCTATCGGAAGACGCTCCAGACACTCCAACTCCGCGACCAGCCTTTGTCACACAGCCGCACACAAAGGGGACCGTAAAAGCAAGTAAAGCTAAAGATTAAATGCTGCTTTAAGGTTGTTTAGATTAATTTTAGAAACCTTTGGGGTCTCGTGTTGAACTATTGTGAACGGTTTTGAACTGTTCTCTCTCACTCTCTCTCTCTCCCTCACACCCACTCTCTCACACCCACTCTCTCTCTCTCTCTCTCTCTCTCTCTCTCTCTCTCTCTCTCTCTCTCTCTCTCTCTGTGCGCATGTGCTGAGTGAGTGGGCGGAGCGCTGAGTGTGAGCTGAGTGTTTGGCGTGTGTGTCAGGTACGAGTGATCTATTTTTTTTCTATCTTTCTATCTTTTTGTATTGTTTTGTTTTTTTGGAGATTTAAATTTAGGGATTGTTTTTTCTTTTATTCGGGGTGTAAGGAGGTGTTTAATATTCTAATCTAGGGCGTCAGCTCCCGGTTATTGTACTGGGAGCATGGCTGCCCCAGGTAGTGGGAAGTTTGATTTTTTGACGCGCCGTCATGGTGTGAAAATAGACTCAGCGGTTAGTATAGAAGACTGTAGCCTGGCTGTAGGAGGAGTGATTGGGCCTGAGAACATTCTGTCTGCGTCTCGCATGAACAGCGCTATTGTTGTGTTTGTGAAGACAATTGAATTAGCGAACCAGTTGGTAGAAATTGGAGTAGTGCTTAATGGTATTTTTACCCAAGTGCTCCCTCTTTCTACTCCTTCGAAAAAAGTGACTCTTGCTAATGTGCCGCCTTTCATTTCAAACGAAATTTTGACCAGAATGCTTTCACGTTATGGTAAATTGGTTTCTCCTATAAAAATGATTCCAATTGGGTGCAAGTCACCACTGTTGAAGCATATTGTGTCATTTAGGCGTTATGTCTATATGGTTCTTCAAGACAACCTGGACGAATTAGATCTGTCTCTAAATTTTCGTCATGATGATTTTAATTATGTCATTTTCGCCACAACAAATACTATGAAATGTTTTGGTTGTGGTGAAACAGGGCATCTTATCCGCGCTTGTCCAGTCAAAGTGAATACGACAAATAAAAATCCTCCACCGGTTGATGGTGAGGAAAATAACGTTGTTCGTGACGAGGAAATGCAGAATGTTGCCGCTGTATTACCTACTGATGCTGAGGTGCCTGGAACGAGTATGGCTCAAAAATCGGTAACGTTAGCAGTAATAAACACTGAAAGAGTAACAGAAGCTGTGCTGGTGGATAAGACTACTGAAGAGGCGAGTGTAGGTGCCGCGGAGGAGGATGAAGTTTCTGCGGTGAGCGGTCAGGCGAACGAGTCGCAGAACAGTGACGGCTCGGCCACTGCAGTTGAGCAACTTTTAGCCGGTATAGAGGGAGATCGCTGTTCTGTGATTGATTCGGAAGATTGTGCCTTTAAAACGCCTCAAAAGAGGAGACTAAAACAACGTCATGATGTTGGTAAACAGGCGAAAAGAATGGATGATTGTAGTATGAGTCAGAGTCAGACTGATACAGAGGGTGAGAGTGATTCTTCTGAATTTAACGTTAGTGTATCATGTAGTTTACCTCAGAGTGGATTTTCCAGCCGGTCTTATAGTGCAGAAGATATAAAGTCTTTTCTTAAAGTGACAAAAAATGCGAGGAAAGTTCGTGTTGAAGAATATTTCCCTGACGTGTTACAGTTTATTGAAAAAGCAAAGGCTTTTAGAAGTGATGGAGGTTTCACTAATCAGGAAGTGTATCGTCTGAAGAAAATTCTTGCAAAACTGAATGTACAACCTGGACTCAATGTTAGTTAGGATAATGCGTAAATATAATCTTTCTATGTTTGTTTTCTTTCGGCTGTATCTGCTATGGTTATTTCTCTTCACATTTATGGGAGAATTTTGTGTTTCTTCTCTAAATATAAATGGGGCAAGGGATATAAAGAAAAGATTTCAATTATTTGAGATAATAAAACAGAAGAAAATTGATGTTTTGTTTGCTCAAGAAACTCATACTGATGTATTAAATTCTTCTGATTGGGCCAGAGAATTTGATGGTTTATCTGTTTTAAGTCATTTGACCACAACTAGTGGTGGAGTTGCCATTTTATTCTCTAAGAATTTTATTCCCTGTTCTTATCAGGTTGATGAAATTATAAAAGGTAGACTTTTAAAAGTTATAGCTTCCTATGAAAATCGTTCATTTGTTTTTATTTGTGTGTATGTCCCAAATAATGCATTAGAAAGAATGATTTTTCTAGATACACTGAGTGATGTTTTTATGTCATTGCAATTCTGATGATTTATTATTTTTAGGAGGGGATTTTAATTGCACTGAGCACATTTTAGATCGAAATCATGTTGAACCGCATATGCTTTCACAAAAGCGGCTCATTCAGCTATTGAAATCGCATGAGATTGTTGATGTTTGGAGAAATTTTCATGGTAATCAAAGGCAATATACATGGGCTCATGTTTATGATAACTTAATTTCTTTAGCCAGATTAGATAGGTTTTATGGTTTCAAACACCAGCTTAGTTTTTTCAGAAGCTGTTCAATTGTTCCAGTAAGCTTTTCTGATCATAGCTTAATACAGTGTGTTGTGTCTTTGAGCTCCATTAAACCAAAAAGTGCTTACTGGCATTTTAATAATAATTTATTATGTGACAACCATTTTAAAGATATTTTTAAAGAATTCTGGAATATTTTTAGAACTACAAAATCGTCTTTCAAGTCTTTACAGCAGTGGTGGGACATTGCAAAAGTGCAGATTAAGCAGTTGTGCCAACAATATAATTGCAACTTCACGAGAGACATAACCTGTTCAATGAAAATTATAGAGAAAGAATTATTAGAACTTCAGGAGATTGCTGATAGTACAGGAAATTTGGCCCATTTTGAAACTTTTCATAAAAAGAAAAATTCATTAGCTGAACTTTTAGACACAGTCGCACAAGGAGCTCTGGTCAGATCACGTTTTCAGAGTGTAGAATTGATGGATGCACCCTCAAAATTTTTCTTTAATTTGGAGAAAAAAAACGGGCAGAAAAGGTTTATTCATGCCTTACGCTCAGAAGCTGGAGCCTTGTTGTCAGACCCTTCTGAAATTCGAAGAAGAGCAATTAGTTTTTATGAAGAACTGTACAAAAGTGAACTCGCACATGAACAAACTGATGGTAATGTCTTTCTTAATAATTTACCTCAGTTATCCGATGAAGCTAATGCTGGACTCAGCCAAGCTTTAACTCTGGAAGAGTTGGAAAGAGCTCTCCAAGCTATGGAGTGTGGCAAAGCGCCTGGAGTCGATGGACTGCCAGTTGACTTCTACAAGGCCTTCTGGCCGGAGGTGGGACCGGATCTGCTAGAGGTGCTTGGGGAAAGTTTAGCCAATGGGCGGCTACCCATAAGTTGCCGTAGAGCGGTTCTCACTCTGTTGCCTAAGAAGGGAGATCTGAATGATATTAAAAACTGGAGACCCGTGAGTTTGCTGTGCAGTGACTATAAATTGCTCTCCAAGGTTCTGGCTAATAGATTGAGCGAAGTTTTGGAACAAATAATCCATCCTGACCAGACCTATTGTGTACCTGGTAGACGAATTTCTGATAACATTTCTTTTATCAGGGATGTTTTGGATTATGGTAAGAGTCTCAACTTAGATTTTGGTCTGGTGTCAATAGATCAAGAAAAGGCCTTCGATCGAGTTGAGCATAATTATTTATGGAATGTTTTAGCTGCATTTGGTTTTAATCCTGAATTTGTTTCTATGATAAAGGTTTTGTACTGTGAAGTTGAAAGTATATTGAAAGTTAATGGTGACTTATGCGCTCCTTTTAAAGTTTTTAGAGGTGTTCGACAAGGGTGTGCCTTGTCTGGTATGCTCTATGCTTTGTCAATAGAGCCTCTTTTAAACAAGTTAAGAACAGATTTGTATGGAGTGTATATTTCAAATTGCTCAAATGTATTTAAATTATCAGCATATGCTGATGATGTTGTTATTTTAATTAATTGTCAGAGAGATGTAGATTTGTTGCTTAAAATATTAAAAGAGTTTAAAATGTGTTCTTCTGCGAAGGTAAACTGGTTTAAAAGTGAAGCCATACTGGTTGGGAGCTGGTTAAGTGGAGAACCAAACCTCCCAGAGGGTTTAACCTGGACTAAGGAAGGTTTTAAATACCTTGGAGTGTTTTTGGGAAGTGAAATGATTGTACAAAAAAACTTTGAAGGGGTTGTTGAAAAGGTAAAAGGTCGCCTTGACAAATGGAAATATTTACTTCCCAAAATGTCTTATAGAGGGCGTACATTGATTATTAATAACTTGGTAGCATCTTCTCTCTGGCATCGCTTAATTTGTGTTGATCCTCCACTAGGTCTTTTGTTAAAAATTCAGTCAATTTTAATAGATTTTTTTTGGGACAAGCTGCACTGGGTTCCAAAAGCTGTTCTGTATTTGCCCAAGGAAGAGGGAGGGCATGGACTTATACATTTACAGAGCAGAATAGCAGCTTTCCGACTTCAATTTGTACAGAGACTTTTAACTGGACCAGTGGACTCAAGCTGGAAATCCATAGCTTTTGCAATTCTGCAGAATTTTGAAGGATTAGGCCTGGACAAGCCTTTGTTATGGTTGAATCCTAAAAAGATGGACTTGTCCAAATTACCCAGTTTTTATCGTAATTGTTTTAAAGTTTGGACTTTGTTTATAGTGCAAAAACTGGACAATGCAGGTTCCTTATACTGGACGTTACAAGAACCTTTGATTCATGGTTCACGCTTGGACATATCAAGTAAAGGACCTTTCCCGGCACTGGAAGGAATTTTACTCCGTTCTGGTGTAATAACTCTTGGACATCTACTACAGCTAGCGGGAACAGACTTTAAGAATGTTGATCTGGTAGCGGAGCATCTGGGCGTTCGATCAACACGAGTAGTGGCTAAACTCCTTGAAAAGTGGAGGTCTGCTCTTACAACAGAAGAGTGTAAACTGCTGGAAGAATATTCTGAGGGACTCATTATTCCGAACTGCGGAGATCCTTTTCCTAATCTGCTGCTATCACCTAATTTAGAAGACTGCAAAGGTGTTTTTTTGTTTTCTGAAAATGTGTCACTATTGGGTTTAGAGCCGGCATCTGGAAAAGTCTTGTATAAAAGTTGTGTTAAATCTTTGAATAAAAGTTTTTTAGATAATAAAGTGGATACACCCTGGCGTACCATCCTACAGATGGAAGAGGGCATAAACCCAGAATGGAGAGCTCTGTACAAGTCACCATTAACTAAGAAAATAGGCGATTTACAGTGGAGAATATTACATGGGGCAGTTGCAGTTAATGCTTTTATTTCAGTTTTAAACCCTGGTGTTAGTCATGGTTGTCCTTTTTGTTTGCAGAGAGAGACTGTGTTCCATGCATTTATGCAATGTTTTAGACTGAAGTCGTTGTTTATTGTGCTACAGAATTTATTTGTTTGTTTTGGTGAAACATTTTCTGTTGGAGTTTTTATTCGTGGTTTTAAATATGTCCGGAGACACCGATTTCGGTGTCAACTTTTGAACTTTTTGCTAGGCCAAGCTAAAATGGCAATTTATAATACCAGAAAACATAAAATTGAACGAGAGACAAGCTATAATTTAGAGGCAGTGTTTTTTAATTCAGTGAAATCTCGAATTTTAATTGATTTTCGATATTTTAAAGCCATGAAAGATCTTGTTTCTTTTGATCAGATTTGGTGCAATAAGGGGGCTTTGTGTGAGATTATTGATGACAACCTGCATTTTGCACCCCTTTTAAGATAATTTTGTCTTGTCTGTTCTGATTTTATTTGAACATTGTGTTAATTGACTGGACATGTGGATAATGGTTTAATTTTTGTAATAAATGGATTTTGAAATTCAAATTCTCTCTCTCTCTCTCTCTCTCTCTCTCTCTCACTCTAACTTTCTCTCTCCAAATACGTCGTATTGCAATCCTTTGTTAACTTTGTTTTGATATGCATATTATTTACTCCTGGGTGATTTAAGTAGTCTATGTAATCTTTAGTATTGTGTTATTAAATTCCATAATCTTTTGAATTGAATCTGTCTTATTGTTTCACAACATTTGAAGTCCCTGCAAATGTCGATTTAAGCTACCAGCTCTACTTTGCTTAAGTCAAGTCAAGTCACATTTATTTATATAGCGCTTTTCACAATACAGATTGCATCAAAGCAGCTTCACAGTGATAACATGAAAGTAGTACAACACAGTTCAATAATATTGTTGAATATTAAATATCCCCAACTAAGCAAGCCAAAAGCAAGGCGACAGTGGCAAGGAACCAAAACTCCATCAGATTGGATGGAGAAAAAAACCTTGGGAGAACCCAGGCTAGTCAGGGGCCAGTTCTCCTCTGGCTAACAATCATAGCTTTACAGTAAGTGCATATCAGAAAGTACCTGGAAAAAATACATTTAGTTAATCATGTAATATTTAGGGGATAACATATCGCCGGCGTTGAGTCGTCTCTTCGCAGGCGTTGAGTCGTCTCTTCACAGGCGTTGGTCTTCTCATCACAGGGATAAAACGGCTTAACTATTTGAAATATCTGAAAGTGCCGTACACGAGAAAATATTTCCTTGTGGCCACAGGAAAGTATTTCCTCTGTTTACAGGCAGGTAATATTGTGATATAAGGAAGTTTTCGGCTCCAGTCCGCTGGACGGACAGTTCGACGGATAACTAAATTGGAAACACATGTAAATTTACCCTGATAATTCATCTGATTTACCGACCTAGATATAGAATAATTACTACGAGCAATCGTGTTAATTATTCATATATTGTGAGGTTTAGTCTATTCCCTATTTGGGATAATTTAATTTATGTATGCGATTACATATTCATTATCTAATGAATAATATTCCCCATTTGAGTTAATAATTCCCCCAAACAAGCTCAATGTTGCTACATTAATGGTTTTTAGAACGCGGGCATTTTCAAACTTCATTTTGGGATCAATATTCAGATTCATGTTCATGTGTGTTTTGGGAATTTAATATTGTATGCGCGTTTGCATTGTGTAATTAAGTCGACTCGAAAAACTGAGCAAGACAAAAGCCGTTTCAGTAACACACCAGTATTGCTGAAAAGAAGCCTGAGGGCATTTCTTTCTAGCTCGACTGGATGTGAGAGAAACTGCAGTCACACACAGTATTGCACAGCCAGCTTAGAGGAAAATAATAATCTTCTGCTTGGCTGTGGCACATTTTTAATACTGTCCAAAGTCCTGTTGGAATGAAGAAAATCTTCAACCACAGGCACATTACCGGTATATTAAACTGTTGGGGCGAGATTCCCCCGGACAATAAAAGATCTTTAATTCGTTAGCAACGAATAACTTCGGGTTTTCAAAAAACGCTGGCGTAGCTAAACCGGTGAGAAAAATCCCGTCCCATTTTCTGTGCAAACCGAGCACAAAGAGATCCGCCGTGATCTGCAAAAAGTATACTAGGAAATGTTCGTATGCTTGTTCCGTGTCTAAAAAGACATCTGAGATCCGCCGTGATCTGCGAAAAGTATACTTGTAAATGTGTGTATACTTGTTTCATGTTTGAAAGAAACCTGTGCGCCCAGGCGCGTATCAGTTTCAAAGTACCACGCTTGTGAGTTTGGGCTGCGTGAGCGCGACACTGCCACCGCGTGGCAGTAGCAGGGAAAGACCTGCTACCCATCTGCTCCCCATACTCTCTGTTTCCTCCTCGTTGTATTTCCTCCCAATTCACCGCGATGATTGTCGAATAAGCTGCCTAAATACATATTTGCATTTACAGCTTGCTAGTTCGTAAAACAATCCTCCTGTTTTGGACTGAGACATTTTATTTTGAGTTCAATTCACAGAAGTGAATTAGAGTTTAAGTCATAGAATTCCTCAGTTCAAATCACTGATAGTTAATTTGGAGGCAGACGCCCCCTAGCGGCGGCACCCCTCCAGGTCAGCTATCATTCTTCTGCTCAATCCATTTCTGCCTCTACCCTGCTTCCAGTTCTGCCCGTCTCGGTTACTGTCTGTTTATTTTATTTTTATAATCACTGCCAATAACTTCAATGGTACGGCGATTTATTATCAGAAATCATTCTGATTTCCTTTGCAAAACTTTTGTTTCTCCTTCCCCATTAGATCTAGATTTGATTTGAATTGGAACAATATTTCATTTCTTTTGATTTTGCTTTTATTATAATTTTGTTTCCTCCCCTTTCACTATAAATTTCTCACCTTTCAGTCGGTAAATTTGTTTTTCCTTCCCAGGTTAAATTAATTTTCTCTTCAAAGCCATTTTGTTACTACCGTATACCTTTTCAGGTTGATTGTAGTTTCTGTTTTTTTTCTCCTACTTAAATTACTTTGAGTATAAAAAAGGGAAATAATAATAATAATAGTTTTTTTTAAAGTAAGTTAAATTTGCCTTAAGCAGGAAAATCTTAATTCACTTTAAGCTCCCTTGTTCTTTCCGTTGTGCGTGTGTACAGGTAAAAATTTCAGCACCTGTGGTGGATTGTGGGAGCCCCTGTTGTCCTCTGTGGGCGGGTCTGCTGACTGGCGTCGCCAACGCTGACCGTGCGGTGGCTCTCGGGGTCTGTTATCTCTGCCATTGGTTGCGGCACGCAGTAACGTGACATCAGCAACCTGGTGCTTCAAAGGCTCAACCATCAAGCCGACGCACGAGTCAATTGTGAGGACCGGTGCACAATCCACGGTGTACGCCAGTTCGCTGGCGAGGTTCTGTGCACCACCAACCTTTGCAGTGCGGTCGGCCGGTTGACACCTCGGAGAATACCAGGTTGTGTTTACAGTCACGTGCTGTTTGAGTGGGCGTAACCGTGACAGAGCAACGTAGAGTCCGAGGTCACGGCGGTCGAGTGTTTGGTGGCGCCGGAAAAGTTTGACCACGCTCGCTGAGGCCGGCTGGGCTTCACCTCAATTCACCCCAGGTAAGACTGGATTTTGATAAAACCCTTGCCACTTAGCATAAGCCACAGAATATTAGATATTTCCCCAGATATATTCTCTGAGCGTAGGGTTGCCTCTTTCTCCCTAAGACACACCCTCTGAGTTATTAGTGGTTACACTACAGCGCAGGTCAATTCACTTAGGTGTTATTTTCACTGCAATATTTTTGTTTTGTTTTTCCCATCTCAATCTTCTCTTCCTTGTTTTGTTTGGTCTGTTGTGTTTTGTTTCTTTCAGTTCACCAAGAGACCCCCCAAGGAAGCTAAATAATAGAGTGACGACCAAGCAGCCTCTATTTCGGGTCCCACGCTGACCCGCATAAAATTGGCCCGCCTAACTGTCTACATCAGTTAGCCAAATTTCTATAAACGGCACGGCTGTACTACAGCTCGTTAGCCTCAAAACAAGCTTGCATTGGCCCTTTTTGTGTGTGTGTTGTGTTTCTCTCGCCCTCAGGGAGCCAGAATGTCACGCGCTTCCAGTCCCGCGGATCATTGGAGCAATCTGGATGCTTGGTTACGAGCCATGACAACCGGCTGTCTGCCCAAGGACTCTGGCGACCCAAAATCTCTGACCCGACAGGAACTGGACGCCGACGTGGACCAGATAATGTCCAACGACCCCACGCAGACCTACAGCTCAAAGGAATGGAGTCGGATCATCGGACGTCTAGCTCACAACTTAGTGGCACAGGCATGCTTGGCGGAGGAGGATAACGCCAATCTGGAAAAGGAAATCGCAGGACTAAAGACTCAACTGGAGGAGGCCCGCAAACAAAAGGACCAAACGCAGGAGCGTCTGGATCAGCTACTTCTGGAGGAGAAAGACAAGGATGAAACGCGCCCAGAATTACAAGAGGAAGTGGAAAGACTGCAAAAGGCCCTGGAGGATCTGCGCACGGACACAGACAGGAGGGTGCAGTCGGAGAAACGCACCACGGAGGAGCTTCAGGACAGACTGCAGCGCGCCGAGACCCTGTTGGAAAGAGCAGAGAGCAGATTGAAAGACAGAGAGGCCAAAGCCAAGGCCTGTGAAAAACTTTTGCACACAGCTCGAACTGAAATTACCGAGCTTGCCCAACAGAGACATGAAATAAAGTATGAACTGGACTTGGTCCACAAAGAACTCAAACACTCTTACAAACTGCAAGGCGACCTGGAGAGGGAAATACCCATCACTCCGTTTCCCCTCACCAGCGAGCCTGCACTTTTCAGCCAAGAACCCAGACCTGAAAAGGGGGGCGAAAGCCCCTTGCTAAAGACATCACTAGCCAGCCGCCACGTGCCCCCACCAGCTGAAGAGGGGCGGGGTCAGGCCATCGGTCACCACACGGCCCATAAAGAACTGGACAAGCTGGCTAGAAACATCCCGACCTTCACTCCCAATCCAGCAGGAGGCCACGATGTTCACTCTTACTTACAAGACATTGACTTTCACCTACAAACTGTGGCCAACGTCACTAATTGGGATAAGTTGTATCTTCTCAGGATCACTTCAAGCCGTGACGTGCGGAGTTTCCTAGATCGGCAACCTGAGACTGCCAAAACAGACTACCAGCAGCTCCGACAAGCCCTGATCCGTGAATTCTCCGACCCCGACTCAGAGAGTGGATTCGTAACCGCAATGGACCTCAAGCAGGCCCGACTAGAAACCCCACAAGCCTACTACGGACGCCTCCGACAAGCTTACTTCGGATCTCGCAATGAGTCCGTAATGGAGAAGGACTGTAACTTCAAAACTTTGTTCCTGCGGAATCTCCATCCGACCCTATCACACCACCTCAGGGTTTTAGCTGAGCCACGGACTATGTCAATCCAACAACTGCGTGACTTGGCTCACAAAGCATACACCAAACAAAAGACTATCTCTGAAAAGACCGTGAGAAACCCCACAATCTGCCCTGTCTCTGAGCACCGTTCAGAGCTGTCCCTAGAGGGCGCACAGCACCCCAGTTACAAGCCTGCCAACAGAGAACCACGACCATTCCAACCCAGCAGAGGTCAGCGCGGTCGTGGGGGTGCCCGCCCCAGGCAGCAGAACAGCCGCACTGGGGAATTCTGGGACCGGCCTCGCACCTCCCACAACCAAAGGGGAGGGGGCACCTGGGAAACCGGCCGGCAACCCAGAAGGAACCAACCTCCATCTCCCCGAACAACAAGCCCAGAGAGCCGGCTGAAAGACCCCTCTCAAAATGACACTAGTAAGCTGAAGTTGGGACTCAAATCCAACAGAGACAATGCCGCCGCGTCTGACGCTGCAGAACTTCTGAGCATGCTGAGAGAGTTTCTTCAAAAGAAACCTCACAAGAAAGACAAGGACGAACCGGGCACTGCATGACTAAACCTTAGGCCTGAATCCAACTCCACCCCCAACGTCTCTCCCGCCGACGGCCCCACAGACACTGTCAAACCACAGACTATGGAACTCGCTGTCACATCACTAAGTGACAGCGACACTCACTCCCTCCAACTGACAGCCCAGAACACTGCTTGTCAGTCACGGACTAGTGAACTCATTGTGGCAGCACCAACTGACAACACCTCTCAACCACTTCCTGAACAAGACTGTAGCAGCGCTCACCCAAAGGTACCAGACAGTGCTGTCTTGGTGATCTGCACTCACAGCGAGCCACACCTAACACAACCACACTGTTTATCGATCAACACACAAGACCCCACACCAAAACTCCTGGGAAATCTGATCGAGAGAGGTGTGGCACGCAAACTCTACCTAACCATCACTTTGGAAAAGGAGGTGAGACTCGAAGCGTGGACACGGGCTCCGATCTCACACTCATATCGACTGAACTTTTTGAAAAACTCAAATTTGAAGCTCAAAGACAGAATCGAACTCTTAACTTCCACACCTGTGAGCTGAATGTGCAGTCGTACAGCCAAAACGACATCCAGCTAAGAAACGTTGCCCCCATTCACCTGGCCATCGGCCCTATGAGCCTAGTACATCCGGTCTACGTTTCACCAATGAACATTTATCCATTTCTAATAGGCAAAGACCTGCTGGATCGATTCGAGCCGTTACTGGACTTCAAACACCTGCAAGTTTGGGCTCAAGTGCGTGAACCCCTCCCCCTCCAGCCAAACAAATCTGCTGAGCCAGACTGTCAGGTCACAGAGTTCACGGGAATTCCCTCAGCCAGACATGGCGACCCAGCCACAACAGCTGATCAGGGGTCAAGTTCGCTACTCTGCACTTTCAAAACCAGCCAAGGCTCTGATATCTACTGCCCTCAGGTCAGGACCGACCTGCAGCTGCAGGATGTAACCACAACAGACAACAGACCATCCCTGAAGTCTGCACTCTAATCAACGAACAAGCAACTGTAGTACCAGCTTACACCAAAGGGGTCGCTGTGCGTCTCAACATACGACGGAACCAAACATTGAACCACACGCTAGGTTTCCTCCAACCTTCACCTGAATGTGGAGACCTCGGACTCACACTCGAAGCCACACCCCTCACGGAAGTGTCATCTCGGATAGTCTACATTCTGTTCAACAACTGCACAGCAAGGGACATCAGCATTCCCAGTGCCTACAGGCTAGGATGGCTAGTGAGCCACGACTTTCATGACTTTGAACTCGTATTACCCGTCATCGGGCCCCTTCCACGTGCACTGATACCTGACGGGCACACAGACAACACAGTGCTCACGCTACCCTTCCAACTCATTGCCATCACATCTGTCATGTCAGTGGCCAAAGACCAAGTGTGCAGAACTGAGCTTACAGAGGACCGACACCTCGCAGTGTACACAGTCTCCCACCAGCCTGCCAGTGAGACTAATGCACCTGCTATGCCTTTAAAGATCAAACCGACTGATGACACATCGACAGAGGAGCCATATCAAGGTTTTGAATCTCAAGTGCAGCAAATTCTACAAGATGCTGACGCGCTTCAGAATGACACAGACCGCCAAAGACTAAGACAAGTCCTTTACAAGTTCAAAGAATCCTTTGCCAAAGACTCTTTAGACTGTGGCCTTACCAACCTCCACACGGTGCGCATCCCCACGCATCCCGAGGCTCCTCCCACTTTCGTCAAGCAGTACAAAATTCCCATCGCCTCGCACGAACCAGTGCAGGAAATCATCGAATCCATGCTTGAGAAAGGGGTCATCCGTCCATGTAACAGCACCTACTCTGCCCCCATCTGGCCCGTTCTCAAACCGAATGGGAAATGGCGGCCCACCATTGACTATCGAAAGCTGAATCAACAGGTACCGTTGTCACGGTGGCCCATGACCCAACTTGAACAGGAAATACCCCGAATCAGAGGAGCCACCATCTTCTCTACACTCGATGTGGCCTCTGGATTCTGGACCATTCCAGTGCACCCAGAAGACCAACACAAGCTGGCATTCACATTCGGCAACCGACCGTTCACCTTCAACAGATGCCCGTTCGGGTATGCCAACTCACCAGCTGAGTTCAACATCTTCCTGAACAAAGCCTGCCCTGACGCCAGGATGAGAGGTAACCTGATTTACGTGGACGATGTTCTCATGAAGAGCACGACGGTGGCAGACCACCTGAAAGAAATAGACTATGTTTTGAACCAATTATCCGCTGCCGGCGCCAAAATAGCCCTACACAAGGGACAGTGGTGCCGCACCAAGGTCAACTACGTGGGCCTGCTCATCGGATCCCATGGCATCGAACCACAATCAAACCGTATCCACGCCATTCAAAACATCAAGCCTCCCACTAACGTCTCTGAACTGCGAAGCTTTCTAGGGGTATGCAATTACTCCCGACAGTTCATCGAAAACTATTCGGACATTGCCAGGCCCCTCACAGCGCTGCTGAAAAAGGACTGCCCTTTCGTCTGGTCAGACGCTCAAGAACACGCCATGGCGGCACTAAAAAGATATTTATGCTCAGCCCCCTGTCTCGCTTACCCCGATCCTCAAAAGGAATTCTACCTGGAAGCAGGATTTTCTGACCAATGTCTCAGTGCTGGCCTATACCAACTGCACGATCAAGACAAAAAGGTGGTCGCATATGCCAGCAAGACACTTCTCCCTCCAGAGTGTAAATTCTCAGACTGCGAAAAAGCTTTGCTCTGTACGGTATGGGCCATACAGCGTTTCTCCAACTACATTGGAGCACAGAAAGTTATCATTGACACTTGCCACCAGCCCGTGATGTTCCTCAACAGCCAACGCATCCGAAACGGCGTGGACACCAATGCACGCATAGCCACGTGGTTAATGGCTCTACAAGGACGAGATGTCGAGGCCCGATATGCACAGAATCACAAGTCGGCATTGGGAAACGGCCTGGCTGCATGTCAGAACTGCTCCGACGACTCACCTGCTGCGATGCTAGACACACCAGAGCCCCAACAGCCACAACTGACCTGTCACAGGTACTTTGACAAGAATGCGTGCGAAGGCATGCCCACAGCTTACGTCGACGGATGCTCCTACAACCACGAGGGCATCCTCAAGGCAGGTGCAGGGGTACTGTGGGTTGACAACCACCCACGCCCACCACAACGCTTCAAACTGGGCCCCCAGTCATCCCAGTATGCAGAGGTGGCAGCCATTCTAATAACTCTGCAAATCGCATCAGCCCATAACGTCAGTGAACTTCTCATCTGCACAGACTCTAACTATGCCAGACTAAGTTTTGTGTGCGATCTCCCGATCTGGAAAAGAAATGGTTTCAAAACAGCAAACAACAAGCCTGTCAAACAAGCCTGTCAAACAAAGACTTTAATGACCACACTGACGCCCTTGCCAAAGCGGGCGCCCTCCACGGTGAGCTGTGGTCTTCCCCAAACCCCACACCAACACCCGATGTGGTGGTACTAACCCGCAGCAAACGGCCCTTGCCTGCGACAGCACCAGCTTCACAGCCGCTATCGCTGACAGTGGCGCCTCCAGAAATTTTTCATAGGGGTGGCCAGATGGGGCCACTTAAAATCTAGGGGTGGCACACCAAAACTATAAACCATAATTTCAGAATTTTATTCTACTGTTGTAGTAAACCGGCCTGTAGAAAACTGTCAGAAAGACTTAAGGAAACTCCTACTGATATACTTTGGTTTATTGTGTTATATTTAATGTTAGCTTACTAATGATGTTAGTAGGGCCCTATTAATATATATTATATTATATATAATAATATATATTATATGTGATATATATAAGAGCCCTCGCCCCGCTGCAAATTTCCAGAAACTTACATAATTGTGATGATTTTAATCCTTTTTAAGTTATTATTTAGCAGTGTAAGATTACAGTTAACACCTTTAAATATTTCATAAATGTACTATGAATTTTTAATAAACTTAATGCGTGTATAAATCAGCAGCAAAAAGTAATTCTTGAAAAAATCTGCACAGTAATTTTATAAAATCTAAATATGTTAATAAAAACAAATTACTATTAGTTCTCTTATAAAATTCAATCAGGCAATCATACATTTCACAATTTTATATTTATATATTAATGTCAAGAATTCAGAAGTGCATATATAGCCTACACTACAAAGAAATAATATACAATTAAATTATGCTTATTTTAAATGTATTGAGCAGGCTAGGTATAACAAAATATATTGGCTTTAAAAAATATTTCAGTGCGCAAACCCATGATAACATGAAAAACAGAGCGCACACAGCGTGTATGCGCATCGCGGGTGCAGAATGATGTGCTCAAAGCAACATGGTGACTCCATGTGTGCAGCGCTGCGCTGCATAAGTGCGCATTTAAAAGTTCACCTCACAAAGCGAAGAAATGTCGAGCGCACAAATCCTAGTGCGATTTGTTCCTTTGTTTCAGTTTTATATTCCAGTTATTGTGCGTTTGATGCCGATTCATAGTCCTTGTGATGTGTGTGTGATGATCTAGCAAGCACACGGTAGTGAGTCGTTTAAAAACAACAACAAACTCCAACAAAATAAAGTAATTTTATGCAAATCTACAGCCTTTTATCTACAGATCATGCATTATAATGTGAATATATCATATTGGAGAGAGTTTTACCGTGCATCCAAGAGGCGCGCGCGCTGTTTGAATATGAATGGAGAATGATTGACAGCCGCAGAGGAGGGAAAACGAGTTTCCGTATACTTTAATGATGTAAATAGACTTCTGTCCCTCACATTAAGCTATGGAATAACTTCAGATGACTTTGTCACCCAAACTGACGTAAAAAAAGCGAGAGGCGCCGAAAATTTTCACGCGCTGTTTGCATCCCTGCTTATCAAAACGTGGCAAAGACACATCAAAAAGCTGCTGTAACAGTATAGCCTACTGTAACCATTTGACACTTAAAAAGCACGTCACGACACATAATGCCCCTTCTTCTTTTACTAAAGAATATGTTTGACTTATTTATGAAATGCATAACTGATGCTACTAAAATTTATTCTGGCCATTGGGGTGGCCAGGAGTCGGGAAGGGGTGGCCACGGCCACCCCTGGCCACCCCCTGGTGGCGCCATTGATCGCTGGCGCCGCAAATTTCTAACAACGATATTGCGGATATGCAAGCCACAGACACTGCTATAAAGACAATTCTTGACCACCTCTCTGACCCCGCCTGCCACCCTATCTCTCCTACAGCCTTAGCGGACGACTCATACCTCAGACATCTACACAACTCCAGACATATGCTGCGTGTGAGGGACGACATTCTATGGTTTGACCCTGATGGCACCACACCGCCTAGGCTCATGGTGCCACTGTGCCAAAGGGGGGTGATGCTAATGCACGCCCACAACACACCCTATGCTGGACACCACGGTACCAGAGCCACGTATGACACACTCAGACAGGTGGCATACTGGCCAGGCATGCAGCAAGATGTGGCAGAGTATGTGAGAGAATGCTTGGTCTGCTGTCAATTCCAACCAGCAAACCCAAATCACAGAGCCCCACTGCAACGCAGAGGAATCACGTTCCCATGGTCAGACCTCCAAATCGACTGGGTAGGACCCCTGCCCAGGTCGACAAGAGGCAACAAGTACTTCCTCACGGTGGTGTGTCAGTTTACCAAGTGGGTAGAGTGTCTGCCAGCACCTAACGACACTGCCCAAACAACGGCATACCTCCTGATGAACCACATCTTCTCCCGGTTCGGATTGCCACTAAGAGTCAACTCAGACAGAGGTACCCACTTCACTGCCGAGATCATGCAGAAGATCTGGAGATGTCTAGGGGTACAAGCTAGACTCCACATCAGTCAAAATCCGGCCTCATCAGGCCAGGTGGAGAGATCTAACCAGGCGGTGGTCCACATGCTAAGGAAGTACGTATCGGCAAACCAAAAAGACTGGGATGTGAAACTCCCCCTGGTGCTGATGGCCCTCCGAGCCACACCCCAGGAATCAACACGGGTGTCCCCGTTCGAACTAATGACCCGGCGGCAGATGACTCTGCCATTACACCTGTTGTACCAACCAGGAGACCACAACCTCGTCACCGCCTACACCGTTCCAGTATCTAGATAAGCTCCATAAACACCTGAAAACAACTTTTGCTTTCGCCCAGCAACACTTGAAAAGCAGCGCTGAAGGCCAGAAAGCATATTATGACCAAAAGGCATGACACCAAGAGTTCAATGTGGGCGACAAGGTCCTGTATTACATTTTCGCCTCGCCATTCCGGGGGCTGTCAAAGAAGTTCCTGCCCCACTGGACGGGACCTCACGAGATTGTGAACAAACTCTCCCCCGTTGCATACCAAATCCAGCTAAAACGGGGACAGAGAGAACCAGTTCTCAAATGGGTCCACCGCAATCAGATCAAAAGACATTCGGCCCCTAGCAGGGACAGACAGGGAGGGGCCAATGCAAGCTAAAACTCAACCGCCGTCATCGCAGCGAAAGAATGTCCCATACAACCCGGGACCAACCTCGCTGACCTGTGCCTTCTCTCTCTCCCATTCTCCTCCATACCTCTCTCTCTTGCCTATGACAGGATGTCGCTGTGGATCTTCATCATGTGCGTTCAGTCGACTAGAGGCCAGCCGCCAGCCGACGTCATCTCACCAGGACCGGCATCGGGCATTGTGTTGAGAGATCAGCCAGGACTTCTGATTACTAACTGCCGAACGCACACACAGAAAGTGTATGTGCGACTTGACCCCCGAAATGTGTACCGGGCGCACTACCCAAGCTCAGTGGCCCAGTACAGTTGGGCAGGTGCGCGATGGACAGAAGCCGCCCTCAACCACGCCGAAGCCGACGTCGAGCACATGCTGAACCAACTCGAGAAGATGACCGTCACCCAAGCGGAATTGGGAGGACACAACAAACGTTCCAAACGGTTCCTGGGAGCGCTGCTCGGGGCCGCTGCGGCCGTGGGCACGCTGTTCAACATTGGCATGTCCAGTGTCAACGCCGTGAACATAGCCACGGTGCGACGACACGTGGCTGAAATTCAGACGGAGCTCCCACAGTTAAAAGAACAACTCACCACCCAGAGCGAATCCCTGCGAACCATTGGCAAGACACTGAGAGGAACCGTGACAATCCTCAACACTCATAGCGTCATGCTGAATCAGACTGTGAGCTCCATGAAGCAGATGTTCACGGTCTTCCAAAATGACTTTGCCCAAACACAGTTGGTCACAGCACTGATGACCGACATGCTCCGAGAAGTAAGTTCCTCCATGGACAGCTTAGCCATGGGTAGGATCCCGCCATACCTGATACCCCTAAGCCTGGTGCAAACCGTGCTGGCTTCCGCCATAACCACACCCATTGACCCGATCCAAACCCACCTTGCCTACTCCTTGGGCAGTGCCATCCCTTTGTATGTTGACCCCGCACAGCGAGAGGTAGGCTTCCTCTTAAATTTACCCATCATAGAATCAAGCCGAATCTACCGACTCAAAGACATTGTCAACGTGGGATTTTGGCAGAGCAATACCTACTTTAAGGTACGGACACCTGACGTGGTAGCCTACCACGACAGCGACCCTCAGCTGTACCTAGCCCCGAACCTGCACATGTGCATCCGCACCAAAGATATCCACTATCTCTGCCCTAGCAAGCCGTTCCTCAGAGACAACACTGATGGGATCTGCGGCCTGCAACATCTGGCCAGCGACTCACGTTGCCCGGCGGATGCTAAACCTCGCAGCCAAGTCCCCGAGACGCAAGCCGAGATCGTGGGGGACCGATGGCTGGTTAACACTCCGGTACGGTCAGCAACACTGACCTACGACCAACACGACACCGCTACGCGTGTCAACCTGCTGAACCAGACCATGTGGATCCAAGTTCCACGAGGAGCCATCCTCCACCTGGACGACCTAGCCTTGTACTACCTCCCGAGTGAAGAATACCAAGCTGAACTAGAGATTCCACCCTTCTTCCGGGAGCGCAATTTCACTCTCGATCCAGAGCTAGAGCAATGGATTCAGAAAGGGGGGTCACAGATCGTCGACATCGCTCCCCTGGACACAGCCCTCCAAGCCTTGTCCAGGATGCCTATCCTGAACGCCTCACCAGTCGTCCAAGCATGGACCGCCGCTGACACTGCTGTGTGCATTTCAACGATCATCGGACACACCCTAACCTTGGGCCTGGCCTACGTCCTGTACCGACAAGTCAACGAGATGCGAGCCTCTACAGCCAGGCTCACCCAAGCCATGTCCGCGGGGTTCCGTAAGGCCCCTCGGAAAGAAGACTCCCCGCTAGTGAACGCGGAAAACCTCATAGAGCTGAGCCCTCAGCCCTAACAATCATCTGCAGAGTCCGACCTCCATGATTTACCTGCCATCTGACCAATGCAATCGTGATGGTCCAACGAGGCCCACCCATACGGGTCCTGCCGAACCATCAAGGGGGGAATGTAGCCATGATCAGATGGTCAGATCTGCCATTTTCTTAAATGGCTGGTTTTGCATCCTTTTAATTCAGAGACTGTGACAGAGTAGGGGTCCTGTGACTGTTGATTAGATTTCTCAGACACCCACAAAGCCCCTCTGTTTTGTAATTTGCCACACGAAGCGAATGGTGCCTGGACTTGATTGAATTACCGATACTGATGCGCTCATGAGGCGTTTTTCTCTGATTAGTAAACAGAGAACTACTATCACACATGTGACTCATCACCATTAAGCTAAAGACCCAGTGGCTTCCCCCTTTGGCTTTTCCCCATACATACAGACGAACATCGTGTAGTTAGACAACTGGTCATTGTAACAGATGTTAAACTCATCAAATTCGGAAGAGCGCACACGCTCACACGGGACTGGTCGCGAGTTCACCCCCGCCTCCACCGTTCAATGAACTCTGAATACACATACACACACACATACATACACACACACACACACATACACGAACTGGAGACGATCACAAATTCACCGCGTGACCGACGCTGGTTGAACTTCTGAATACCCATATACACACAAGAAACACTCACATTACATAGTCATTATCTAATGAATAACATTCCCCATTTGAGTTAATAATTCCCCCAAACAAGCTCAATGTTGCTACAACATATTACTGTCTTAAGTGAACTCATTTATAGTTATAAACGCAAATAATAATAATAATAATAATTATTACATTTAGACTACATATTTAGATGCATATAAGACGCTTTTATCCAAAAAAGGAACAAAGCAATTCGTCAAATGTCAGTCATAATACAGGTTAGACAATAATAATACAGGGCTAAGATTATCACAAATAAACACAAGATTTTGACGCATATCCAAGTGTTTGTGCGCAAAAAATAAATAACATTGACGTATTTTCAGATTTTTGTTTATGACTTTTTGCCCCTTTATTAAACATCTAAAATATTCGCAAATGGAAATTATATTTTTCCCGCAGTGCTAAATGAGAAGTGCCATGTCTCTGGAACCATACAGAGAGATGATTTATAGGTGATTTATAGGCTAATCATAATAAATGTGTCTGAAAAATAACGAGCGATTTTTATTCTTTAAATAAACTGTTTTCTAAATTAGTGTCGGCTAAACATATCTCCATCTCCGCTGTAAAGCGGATGCACCTTTAGAGAGAAATGCACCTTTCGTATTATATAATCAGAAGGTATTTGCTTTCGATTCGAATTTGTTCGTTTAAAAGTGGACATTTCAAGCTTTATAGGCTTTTTTTTTCAGTTCATTTATGAGACGCGCTCCGGAGATCATGAAAGCGCACCAGAAATGATAGATTATTTTAAGTTGTTTCCACTGTTGATAGGAAAATGCAAGTGTTTGCGCCCGTGCCTCCGTGCTATGCAGTGCGCACTCCGCACAAACACTTGGATATGCGTCAAAAACCTGTTTATTTGTGATAATCTTAGCCCTGTATTATTATTGTCTAACTTGTATTATGACTGACATTTGACGAATTGCTTTGTTCTTTTTTTTTGGGATAAAAGCGTCTTCTAAATAGGCCCATGTAGCCTAAATGTAATAAAAATAATGATAATTATTATTATTATTTGCGTTTATTACTATAAATGAGTTAACTGAAGACAGTAATATGTTTATCATAAAATCATTTATGAATGTTTTATTTTTATATAACCTAACCTTTTACAGTTTTGGAAATGTGTTTGTGTAATATTTCTTTTTTTATATGTGAAGTCTTTTTTTGCTTATTCTATACTGAGCTTTTTTCTCCCAAAAATGGACTTTAAAGATACAAGTAGCTAGGGTTGGGTACCGAAACTCGGTGCCAATAGGGAACCGGTTCCGACGTAAACGGTAGTAACCAGACCGAATAAGAACGACAATTTTGGTGCCTGATTTCGGTGCCTGACTTAATTAGGCACACACACACGCACAGTCTCTCTGTCTCGCAAGCGCGCTCTTGCTCGCAAGGTTTGGCTGCATTTCACATGTAAAATTACGCGTCAGAACGCCCTCTGGGTGTGCCGATAGTCTGAATCCCATATAGAATCAAGCCAATACATTGGCTAATGGCGCGGGCGCCGCATCGACGCACTTACGTCCTCATATTATGTTGGCGCGGGCGCGCCATCTGCTCCTCAGATTTCTCTGCCGAAAAAGGAAGCTGGTCGGCAGCGCGAGGAGCTTGGCAGCGTCTCGTTCCCTATTGAGAGAACATAGGTTACACCAGTAACCAGAGATGTTCTCTTTCATAGGTTCACTCAACGCTGCGTAGCTAAGAAGCAGTGGATTTGTAGGCTGCTGTATCACGTGGCGTTTGAACTGACGCGCTACAGCGATCTGTCACATTTAAAAGAGCCAAACCGTTATTTATTGTGTGAATCTCGTAAAAATATTGACAGAATCTGACAGCTGTGGCTTTGTTCTATATCAAAAGTAACCTTCTCTGTCTTGTCTGTCGGTGTCCTCTTTGTCCGCGATTTTTCTCTGCGTGAGAAAATGGATGTGTGGCGTGAGCGTGTGAAAAGGGTCAATTGCGTTAGAGTTGGCAGCTCTGCTAGTAATCTCTATTAATCTCCAGTATTATTACATTGTTTGATACAATATTGTTTTATTTGATATTATGTAAATGTGTAAAATGTAATGTAAAAATTTGTATTTTATATTGGTTTTATTATTACCATATGTTACTTGTATTTATATTGTTTAAAGATTTAAGTTAATATTGTGTCCAGTTTGGCCCTGTAAATAAAAGGGTATTATTTTTTGATAAAGTGTGTGCGGTTTCGTTTTCTTAAGTACCGTTTCAAGAACCGTTTAAGCACCGGAACCGTTTAAAAAATACCGAGTAGGTACTGGTATCGGATAAAACCCAACCGATACCCAACCCTACAAGTAGCCTAAATTTAGTTTTTTAGAAAATCCAAGAAATTATCCATTTTAAAAAATGAGGTTTAAACACAATGCAATGCATCCCGCACCTAAACAGGAGGCCTGGTTGAATCATGCGGCTCAGACTGGGGGAGGGGCCACAAATCCATGAGTACGGATTTCGAAAGCGTGGGCACGGTTTATGAATTTGTGGGTACAGATTGTTAAACCGAGGGAACAGTTTAAGAATTTGTGAGTACAGTTTATAAACTGAGGGGACGGATTGCAAAACCGTCGCCACGGATTGTTTTTTTTTCCCCCACAGGTGACTTCCCGGGCTCCGTAGCTTTGAAACAATCTACATTGTTAAAAGCGCTATATAAATGAGGATGACTTGACTTTGCAAAAGTCACGGCTGAATTTAGGGTTTGCAAAACATCTTATATAGGCCTATGAAATCTGTCTGCTAAAAGGAACTTCATATGGTGAGATTTTGAAAGTAGCATGTGGAAGATGTAACCTTCATTATGTGAACAGGGTTTATTGGTTGTTGGAAAGAATAAAAATGGCATCTCACAGCAATTGAAACAAGTATATTTATGAATGCAATATTTTTAATGTATTTTTATTTATTTATCCAAGAAATAAGCATTGTAACTCTTTAAAAGTTTTTTAAATTTGAATTCACTTGCGTGTGTTCTAGACGTGTTATTGGGGCCTTGGAAATTATCTCACACTGGTTGCCTTAATCGGGACCATACAACAAGATAGCTGCCTTTTGGTTTTGGGAACAATAGGGAATAGTTTGAACCTGAAGACAGCGTCCAGTCATTCTATTGCATGGTAAACACAAGTCCCCGAGGCAGCTGGACAGGAAGGACAATTTAAGGTGAAGTCTGAGATAGGTATTAATTACAGTGGTGGGGTCATGAGGTCCTGTCCGAACCAGCCACTCCGCAAAAGAGTCTGCTGACCGTTATATGGGCTGATACTTTTTTCAGAGTTTTTTAAGATTAAGTGTATTAAAGTATATGTATTATAGGGAATTGATGTGAATAATTTCAGTGTTGGTTATTATTATTATTTTACATTATTAGCCATTTACTTTCAACCCTAAAAAGAGCCAATTTTTTTATATTTTTTTCCAAAATTATTCAAAATTATTAATAGCCTCAAGCTGTTTTTTTTTTCCAATAAGTGTGTTTTGGAAGATGAAAATTAAGTCTTAGATACCTTGCATATCAGAATCTACATGAAATAAAATGTATTCAAAAAGGGTGTTTAAAAATAATACACAATAATACTTTTTATATTGGTAAATTGTGGTCAATATAATATCCTATCAGGGTTTGGTGAGGATGAAAGCATGGAGCCAGTGAAAAACACAAGCGGCATGAAACACAGCACAAGACAAAACATAACATAAAAGCACGCGGCTGATGTACACGAACCGCATGGTACACAAAACACATCAACACAAGCAGACAAAAGAGCATGGCCCAAGCGAACTCGAAACTGCACGCCCACACAAGACAAGAGCGCACAGCGAGTGAATGAACACAACCCGTGCGCTCACACGAAAGACAAGAAATGGAGCGTGAGTGTCCAAACCCCGACACCGAACCGAAATCAAACTAGACATGAGTGCCGGAATCCAAACACCACGCTCCGAACATGAAACAAGACACATAGACAAGAGAGCGCACAGCTCCAGCACGCTAAAAAACACACAGACAAATACAACACAGGAGCGTCAGGGATCTGTCACAAAACCAAGAATAAACAGACTTAAAGGGGCACTTGGCAACTCTAGTCATTTCTTGTCACATGTTTTCTCATCGAGCTCCCCCTACAGCTGTGCAGCGTATATTTTCACAACACTGTCATACAAAAACTCACTTGCGGCACCTTCCTCCCGCTTTCTACCGCTGCTCATGTGCATTTGTTATTATCGGAACCGGCCAACTTTATCGTGTGGAGCTATCGTGTCTACCGAGTGGGTAATACATCATACACAGTATCATAGAATTATGTTGAATTGCCATAAAGCAGTTTGTGTTTCTCGCTCGTTCTCGCTTCTCACGAGACTTCTATTTCCAACTTACCGGGACGTTAGTCCCCATGTTGCAAGGTTGGTTTTCCGCCTGGGGACGCTGGGGGGAGCGGGGAAAGTCACCATTCTCTCCAGAACAGGTTATTAAACCATTCAAATGATTTCTAAACGGTTTTATTAAGTTGAAATAGTTGCCAAGTGCCCCTTTAAGTGACAAGCTGCCAATGACCAGCTGACCAGCTGACCCAATGACCAATGGCCAATGACCAGCTGACCTTCACAGACCACATTACAAAGATAGCTTGATCATGCAGGTTTGCACTGCACATCATCAGGAAGATCAGGCCTTTCCTAACTGAGCATGCTACACAACTTCTCGTCCAGGCCCTGGTTATCTCTAGGCTTGATTACTGCAATGCTCTTCTGGCTGGACTTCCATCATGTGCAACTAAACCTCTACAAAAGAGCACTATCTTTTTAGGGAGCACTGATAGACCAAACCATCAAGTCAAGTCACCTTTATTTATATAGCGCTTTTTACAATACAGATTGTATCAAAGCAGCTTCACAGTGATAACATGAAAACAATACAACAAAGTTTGTTTCTAGAAGAAAATTGCGTCATCGTCCACCTTAAGTAAGGCAGATCAATAATATTGTTGACTATTAAATGTCCCTAACAAAGCAAGCCAAAAGCCAAGGCAACAGTGGCAAGGAACCCAAACTCCATCAGGTGACAGAATGGAGAAAAAAAAACTTGGGAGAAACCAGGCTCAGTCAGGGGGCCAGTTCTCCTCTGGCCAACGTACGAAACATTGCATGATTATAATTCAGGCAGCATTACGTGCCATGGGTATCAAGTACAAGTATCCCTTCCCCTGGTCCCGGCGGCTTTAGAACAACTCTGTGGCGCCCCGCATCTTCTCCAAGCTGGACCTGCATAGAGCCTATAACCTCATTTGGATATGGAAGGACGATGAGTGGAAGACAGCTTTCATAACTCCATCAGGCCACTATGAATATCACGTCATGCCATACCGGCTAGCCAACTCCGCTTCCGTATTGTAGGTGTTCATGAATGAGGCGTTCTGGCAATTCCTCAAGTTTGTTATCTATATCAATGATATGCTCATACACTCCCGGAACGAGGTCGACCATCGCCATCAAGTTACGCAGGTCCTGAAAAGCTCAGGGAGAATCATCTGTACCTTAAATTAGAGAAGTGTGAGTTCCATCAATCCACCATCCACTTCTTGTGCAATATCATTAGCTCGATCATATCATTATATCCAATGGGACAAGCGGAAGGTGAGAGCTGTCAGAGACTGGCCAACACCATCCAACATCAAGGAATTGCAACGATTTTTACCACTGATTTATTGCCAGCTTCAGCAAGGTCAGTGCTCAAAGATCAACCCACGTCTCTATTCTGGACACCATCTGCCACAGAAGCTTTCCAATAGCTGAAGAACATCTTTTGCACCGCTCCTAACCTTGCTCATCCCAACCCAGATCTCCCATTCGTTGTGGAAGTTGACGCATCAACCACAGGGGTAGGAGCTGTCCTTTCCCAGTGGCAGGGGAAACCAGCGAAACTCCATCCATGCGCCTTCTACTCCAAGAAACTGTCCCTGGCGGAGCAGAACTATGATATCGGTAATTGTGAGCTGCTCGCTATTAAACTGGCCCTTGAAGAGTGGAGGCACAGGCTGGAGGGAGCAAAGCATCCCTTAGAAGTGATCACAGATCACAGGAATTTAGAATATCTCTGTGAAGCATGCAGGCTTAATCTCAGTCAAGTGCATTGGGCACTGTTCTTTACTAGATTCAATTTCACTGTCACCTACCGACCTGGTCATAAGAATCTCATAGCTGATGCTCTATCCCGTTGTTACCATTCTGGCACCAACTCTGCACTACCGGAACCCATTCTCCCTCCAGCCATCATCGCCAGTCCTATTCAGTGGGCTCTGGAGGATCAAATCATCGAAGCCTTACTTACCAAACCAGCTCCGGCGGGAGGTCCTAAGGGACTCGCGTATGTACCATCCGCCTTGTGTCTGTCCCTCATGGACTCAGTACATTTCTCTCCGGGCTCTGGACACCCAGCAGACCCTCTCGCTTATTTGCAACCGTTACTGGTGGCCCAGTATGACCCAGGATGTCGCTCTGTATGTTCAAGGCTGTCCCACCTGTGTCATGTCTAAGACCCCCTAACATCTGCCAGAAGGTAAATTAGTTCCACTACCAATCACACGTAGACCCTGATGCAATATCCGTGTGGATTTTGTAACTGACTTCACATGCATTCTTCTGGTCATGGACCGATTTTCAAAGGCATGCCGTCTAGTTCCTCTAAGAGGGCTCCCTTCAGCAATGGAAACAGCTGTAGCCCCATTTCAACACATCTTCCGAAATGTTGGCATACCCAAGGACGTTGTTTCAGACCGGGGGCCTCAATTCATATCCAGAGCCTGGTATGCCTTTTTCCAGCTGTTAGGGGTCAAAATTAGTCTATCTTCGGGGTACCATCCTCAGACCAATGGACAGACCAAGCGGAGAGATCGGACGCTACCTACAGTCGGGTTCAAAGGTTCTGACTCTCTGTGGCCATTAAAAATCCAAGGATGTTCTTAGGAAAAAGAGTAGGGCTTTAATCCTGGCATCCTGGCCAAATTTGTCCATTGGCCTCTGTCCATCATGGCCTCCTAATCATCCCCATATATACTGATTGGCTTCATCATTCTGTCTCCTCTCCACCAATATGCTGGTGTGTGGTGGGCGTTCTGGTGCAATATGGCTGCCATTGCATCATCCAGGTGGATGCTGCACATTGGTGGTGGTTGAGGAGATTCCCTCTTCCATATGTAAAGCGCTTTGTGTAGCTAGAATAGCGCTATATAAATGTAACGAATAACGAAAAATTACAGTCATACTACCACAGCCACCAGCACAGCTGGAACCGTTTCCTTCCCTGGGCTGAGTATGCTCAGAACTCTCTTCATCAGTCCACTATGGGGTTAACACCCTTCCAATGCATGCTCGGTTACCAGTGTGGTAGATTTTTCGCTAAACCTAACTACGTCCTATAATATTTATACTGTAGCGTGTCTACAGTCGACGTCGGCCGAGTCTAACCCTATACCCTAGCGCGTCTACACATCAACGTCGGCTGGGTGCTAATCCTATACTCTAGCGCGTCTACACATCGACGGCGGCTGAGTTTAATCCTATACCCTAGCGTGTCTACAGTCGACGTCGGCTGGGTGCTAATACTTGTTCCCCTAACTAGCTTGCTGCGCAGCAATAATAAAACAGACAGACTTCAGACAATGTCCTCTAAATGCTTTAATCACGGCCGGAGGATTTCAGACAAATAGATAGAGAATCCCACCAGAAAACACAGATACAACAGTTTTTATAGAATAGGGGTATGGCAACAATGCCATGATGCATTACATAATTTCCCTACAATTTATTTGGTTCTTCATATGCAAACCCTTCTGTTACCAGGTAAAAACAAACTCTGTTTCTGTGATTACTTCATGATCACAAGTTATGAAACTAGACATCTGTCTAGTTTCGTTTCCCATATTTGTTATTTATACACTCACACAACCAAAGTCATGAGTTTTCACCAAAGGGGACACATACATTTAGCCGAAGAACAGAACGTCTTAGTACATTGTGTTTCAGAGTGTTAGAATTGTTAGGCCTAAAAAGGGAAAGTAAGGTTTATATGTTAGAATGTTATATTTTAGAATGTTAGAGTTATGATTAGTTTGATATACAGTTTACTATTTTATTCATTAAAAAAAATTCATCACACCAGCTACCCCTGTTTCCCTGGTCAGGTGAACCAGCTGTGAACCACTGGTTCCAGGAAAGCAAGAGGGTTTGGGACTCAGCTTATATCCATCTACAGAGGGCAATTCGGAGGCATAAGAGCCAGGCCGAAATTTGAAGATCAGCGACACCCATCTACCATCCGAGGCAAAAGGTCTGGCTCTCAACCAGGGATATCTGCCTCTGTCTACCCTGCCGTAAGCTGAGTCCCCACTACATAGGCCCATTCACCATTCAACGACAGGTCAACGAGGTCACCTATAGGTTAAGTCTTCCCCCACAATACAGAATCTCTACCTTTCACGTGTCATTGCTCAAGCCTCACCATAATTCTCTGTTCTCCTCTTCTACAGGGTCTGGTGCTGCGTACATACCTCCTCCTCCCCCAGTAGACATCGATGAGGGACAGATCTACAGACGCCACACTATCTTAGATTCCCGACGACGGGGTGGCCAGCTGGAATACCTCATAGACTGAGAGGGATATAGACCCGAGAAAAGATCATGGGTATCTCATGATGACATTCTAGACCCCTCTCCTTTAACTCTCTGGGGTCGGCGGTCTCGCCGGCGATACCAGCTCACTTTTTTCCTTATCAGTGCAAAAGAGACTCAAATTACTCTGTTAATTTTGATCTTACATATAAGTGTTGTACATCATTCGATCCTGTTAAGTTTGTATTTTTTTTGTGGAACCTCATAATAAAAACAGTGTTGTGCTTTTCGCCTAATAAAGAAAAATAAACATGATGCGCGTTCTGCATTCTCTCTGTCAGTGAAGTCCATTCTGAAACGCGTCCGAAAAATCATCTGTAACTCTGCAAATACTCAGTCAAACAGGTATACAGGCACACAGGCATGAAGCCTGAATTATCTTCTTTTAAATGAAGTAATTTATATAAAAAAAATTTTTTCTCATTTTATGTAATCTGTACGAAAAGAGAGGGATGATAGTCGTTCTCGTCTCAGCTCATTAAAGTTAATTTGACCACGCCCACGGAGCGCGCGCTCTATTCAAACACAAATGCTCTGAGGCGATCCACGCCCACATCAGCTGGATAACCACCGAAAGAGACTCATATTACGATGCTGTGAGGAATAATAGTACTATCTTAATAATAATCCTGGAAAAAATTACCTCAGAAGTAGGCTACAGGTAGTTTCATTTGGAGGAGCAACGGATCCAGCCGAGGAAATAGGTACATTCTTTATTTTCAAGTGCTTTGTGCTAATCGCGATATGGAATAGTGTCTGTAAACAAAAAGACTGTTTGAATCGCGTTTTTGTGTGTGAATGAATGAACAGCTTTTACCTAACTATATTCCAATACTGAGATGAGTAAAAATCGACTGAAATATGTTGAAATAAAATATTTTTGTATAAGCAACGTATTAAACTGCAAATTAACATTTATATGTCCTAATCATAAAAACGATGTGTTACATATGAAAGACAAGATGTCGTTTTTACTGTAAAATACTGCCACATCAAATAAGCTTGTTTGCTAAGATTAGTATTAGGCCTTAGTATTAAATTATATAGAGACTATACAATTATCATCTTAAATGGAATAATGGATAACCCACAGACTGTGTAGATTCTTCTTCTTTTTTTTTTTTCTTCTTTTTTTTTTTGTTGTTGTTGTTGTGTGTCTAGTCGATATACTTAGCGGTATTCTTCTTGGTGTTTTCTGTGATTGTGTTGTGTGTGATGTGTTAAATTGTGAATAAAAAAAAAAAGAAAAAAAAAAAAAAAGAAGAAGTGTCATTTCATGAAGCCTTCTGTTAAGTTTCTTGGTCACATTGTGAGTAGTGAAGGCGTGACTACAGATCCTGAAAAGGTCAAAGCTATTGTTGACATCACAGAACTGGATCTTATGGAAGATGGCACTGACATTTTATCACAAACAAAAATAAGGTCATTCCTGGGTATGGTAGTTTTCTACCAGCAATATATCGAAGGCTGTTCTCGCATTGGTAGACCCCTCTTTGCATTGACATCAGGCTTGAGAAAACCGAGGCACACCAAAGGACGGAAACGTGTAATGGCAAGCAGAAAACTTACCTCTTCTGATTGGACCCAGGAATGTCGAGATGCGTTTAGTTCGCTGAAACAAGCTTTACTCGACAGAGTTACGTTGGCTCACCCGGATTTTAGTAGACCTTTCTTGCTGTCTGTCGATGCATCCAGTAATGGGCTTGGTGCAGTCCTTTCTCAGGTGGTGGCGGGTGGGGAGGTTGCTCGTCCCATAGCCTTTGCTAGCAAGTCACTTAGTTATGCTCAATCAAAATATCCAGCACACAGGCTAGAGTTTTTTGCTCTCAAATGGGCAGTCTGTGACAAATTTAGTCACTGGCTCAAGGGTCAGCAGTTCTCCGTATGGACAGACAACAACCCACTGACCTACATTCTTACTAAACCCAAGTTGGATGCTTGCGAGCAAAGATGGGTCGCAAAGCTCGCACCGTATAATTTCAACATCAAATACATTCCTGGGCCTAAGAATGTAGTTGCAGACGCCCTCAGCCGTGAACCGTTTGTGCGACCCAGTGTGTTCCACCGACTTACCAGAGTGCCCTACGGTGCTCTCTTGGAGGAGTCTCGGGCTGTGAATGCAGAGAATATCCAAGATGTGTTCCGCTGGTCGTGTCATCCTTTTGAGAAGCAAGCACAAGACAAGTCCTGTTCGGATATTGAGATGAATAATGTTGCTTTATCCAGGCAGTCTGGTATTTCTCAGGAGGACATTTTTGCCATTCTGCACAGCAGTAAACGACAGGAAAATCATGTTCAGCCATATGCTTACCTGCTTCCACAGCTACTTGGGTCAATCATTCCATCTCGATTGTCAGACGACCCAGTGCTGTCAAAGCAGGAGTTGACAGATTTACAACACGCTGAACAGAGTGAACAGAGTGCTTTTCTTTGTGGAACGCAAACGTAGGCCGTCTAGGAGAGAGAGGGACAAGGAGTCACCTAGTGTTCTTCGGTTCTTGAGAAACTGGAACAAACTGTCAGTAAGAACAGGTTTATTATATAGAGTCTCCAAGGATATCATCACAAGGAAGAAGACTTTTCAGTTTATTGTGCCTGCTGCTCTCCGTGATGTAGTCCTCAAGGGAGTACATGATGAAGCTGGACACCAGGGGCAACACAGAACTCTCTACCTAACCAGACGTCGGTTCTACTGGCAAGGGTTGGAAAGGGATGTAAAAGAGTATGTGAGATGCTGCAGAAGATGCGTTGTCAGCAAGTCACCAGAGCCAGAGGCCAGAGCTCCGCTTGAAAGTGTCAGGACATCAAGACCACTTGAGCTGGTCCTAGTCAATCCGCGAAGGTAGTTGCGAAGCAGCTATGGGACAACTTTTTCTGTATCTATGGCTTTCCTGAACGAATACATTCAGATCAGGGAGCCAGTTTTGAAAGCAGCCTGATTTATGAAATGCTTCAGCTTGCTGGTGTTCAGAAATCCCATACGACTCCTTACCACCCAATGGGAAACAGGACTGTTGAGAGATTCAACCGAACATTGGGGAACATGATTCGTGCCTTACCACCTAAAGCGAAGCATAGATGGCCTCAAATGTTGAAGTCTCTCACTTTTTGCTATAATGCAACAATACATGAGACAACCAGTTTCCCTCCATTCCAGTTGATGTTTGGTAGAACTCCCAGGTTGCCCGTCGACATGATGTTTGATTCTGTGCTGCTTGATGACCAGGTGGTCAACTATAACCAGTATGTGCAGTCTTTCCGAGACGATCTTGCACAAGCGATGAAAGTGGCCCAATGTTCAGCTTCAAAACAACAGCAGAGGCAAGCAAATCTCTACAACAAAAAGCAGAAAGGTGCTCCAGTGAACATCGGCGATAGAGTGCTGCTGGCCAATAAGGGTGAGCGTGGCAAGAGGAAAACTGCTTATAGCATATATATGGGAGAGTCACATCTACATAGTGACAGGAATGAACGATGAGGTCCACACATTCCGTATCAGAAATTGTGTGACTGGAACTGAGAAAGTTGTTCATAGAAATCTCATCATGCCAGTTAACTTCCTACCTCTTCAGAACGATATTTCAGAAAATGATTCTTCCTGGAATGTTGCCTCGAGAGAGTCAAGTCTGTCTGTGAGCGAAAATGCAGAGTTGAGATTGCCCGTCAATGAATCAGATGAGAGAACTGTGGCGTGGGTGTCGGAACTCCCAGTTTCTGAAGTTGATCTTTCTGAGGGCCATTCTCCAGTTTATTGCAGATGTACGGTCTGCTGCCCTGTCTGTACCTCATTCTACAAGCCTCAATGGTCAGATGGAATGCAGATCTTTGACATGCGAACCTGATGTTGATAGGAGCATTAATCAGACTGATGCGGATGTATATGCTGATACTGTAGCCACTGACCATTTACTGCATTGTTCGAGAGCGCCTTCAACTCAGGGTGGGTCATTAACTGTCAAAACCAGATGTGGGAGGGTGGTTAAACCAGTCATTAGACTGATCCAGAATATGCACCAGAAGGTTTTTTTAGATTTTTTTCCCCCTCCTGTTTGTAGAGGTATCATATATGAGGATGATTAAATACTGTGGTTAAAATGTGCATATCTGTGTTTGTAGTACCTTTACGAGGTGTAGGGACTAAAAATTTAAAAGTAGATACGATTTTATGAAATGCTGTGCAAAAATGACCACTAGATGTATGTAATATGTAACAGGCATGTTATTCCTTTGAGTGTTAGGAGGCTTTGCAACCCTCTTACTTTTCTAATTCTGATAAGAATAGTCTTACGACTGGAGTTTAGTGTGTCCCTTGATTTACAGTATTTTCTCTTGGTACTGTGAAACGGATTTTGTTTATCTTACTGTCCTCTATTATGTGGTTATATGTACCTGTTTTGTTTTGGGTGACCTTGTAGCATTTTGACATGTTCTGTTTGTGTTCTTTTGTTTTGTCATGTACAAGTGGAAGTCAGCAGGGGGGAATGTAGCAGGTGTGCTTTAAGTATTTATTTTGTGATTCCACTTGTCATGACCATTTTTGGGTCTTCCTTATTCTTTCCATCCGCCATGCTGATTTTGGGGGGTGACGCACTTTGTTTCTTCCCAGTCTGCATGAGCATTCAAAGTGGTAGGTCACGCAAGTTTACGTGCTGATTTAATAAGGCCGTATTTCTTGTAACTGATTGTTTCATACGTTATACTTGTGTAATTGTGACTAAGTCCCTTTGTAATGGACACGCGTATGTTTAATTAATTATTTTCTTTCTTTAAGTGGTTTTCTTTACCTTAATTTTATCCTTTATCAATTACAGCGCGTCGTGCATTGCTGACGCACGCTGCTCTAAGTGCTGCACGAGTCCTCATAATCTGTTTGTTACTCCAGGTACATGAATTATTGTTGTATGTTCTTAAAATGTTATTGTGTAAAAGTTTATTGCCAGTCTGCATGAGCAATCAAAGTGCGCGTCGTGCATTGCTGACGCACGCTGCTCTAAGTGCTGCACGAGTCCTCATAATCTGTTTGTTACTCCAGATCTAATAAAAGAGGATTGATGGGACGAATTGCTGCCTTCAAGAGTGATTTTTAGTCGACACACAACGCAGATAATACACCGCAACAAATACATTTATTTAATAGGCTCACATACCAGGTGACCTCTAAGAGAAAAAATAAAAATGGTAATATTTAACAGCTGAATTTATAATTGTAATTCCGCCCACCTATGGTGTTTATTAGCACATGCTGTCAGCATTACATTTAGTGGTTGTTTATATATACGTAATTTGTGTTACAAATACAATTTGATTTATATTTTTGTCTATGACCAGTACAATTTAATGTAAAACAAAATGTTTTTAATATATAAATATATTAATTATGTTAAATAATATGTAAGTAATGTTCTACTCCATACCTATGCAGGACAGTAGTTTGCAGGAAATTCTGACATTTACCACCGGTCCAACATTGCCCTGTTTTTTTTTATGCACTTCTCTGCTGTTTAGACCTGAAATGTTTTGACCTTATTTCAGTATGATTAAGAATGCATCTAATTGGCCAGTCTATGAAGATACCTTGGTAATATGGCCCTTATTCTTCCAAAGTTTCAAGTAAAATACAGAGAGTTGGAATAGATCCAGTTTTGTTGCTGCCAGGTGTCACATACTGCTTTGAGACAAGAAGGTTGAGGATCCAAATGCAGTTTTATTGAAAGGGTAATCCACAATCGTAGTCAAAAACAGGCAAGAGATCAGAGCACAGTAAATCAGTCCAATCAAACAAACAAATCCAGAGGGTGAGACAGGAACGGGAAAACCAGGAACATGGAAAACAGTGGAAATGCAGTGTTACACATACAACTAACAAGACTTCGCAGAGACTAACAGAATGAACCAGGCTTTTATAGCGTGAGCTAAACAGGATAATGAGACACAGGTGAATGTGATAATGGATGATGGGGAATGGAGTATGTGGATGTGTGGTGATTGTCCGGGTTGGAGTGCCCTCTGATGGTTATCCCGGGCACTCTCACTGGTGATCGTTACACTGGGGTTGTTTGATTGTTTGAAAATACCAAAAAAGAGCTGAGAAAGTTAATCATAATAGGGATAGACCCTCACCCACTTTTAGGGAGGCTGCTGAAATGCATTAAAAAAAATGCTAGCTTTAAAAAAAATATATTCATTTGTTTGTCAAAATAAAATCTAGGTCTTTCTAACTTGTAACATCATGTGCCTTGTACTATAATTTTTCTATATTCAGTGTAGAAAATAAACATAATATGGGTAGATTAAATAAAACAATTTCAGCCACTTGCACAGCGGTGTCTTTAATTTCAGGCCTAAATTTACGTAAAAGTGCCTTTGAAGTGCTTTCAGAAATATTTATATATTCTGAGATTGCTCTGAGCGCAATCTTTTTGAAACAAATGAAACAATGAGCGAGAGATGAAAAAAGCAAGCTGTGTTTATGGACGTGAGCAGTTCGTGCTCAGGCCAGATGCAGAACTTGGTGGTAGTGGCCACGGACATTTTTCTCGGTCAGGCTCGCAGGAGTTGGTATAAAAAAGCCAGCTGTCAGGCCTCATGGAACCTGGCCTCTAATTAAAACAGTGGAAAATTAGATAACTCCACAAATTCATCACTACTGCCGCTGGCCGTCAGTACTGCGCTCTGGGGGCTGCCACCCACCTTTTGTTTACATGAGGGAGATTTGGCTGCACAGCGCTGTGTTTTTAGAAGTTTTTCACTCTAATTTTTCTAATGGGTTACAAGAGCTTTCTCCTGCATCTCATGTCTCTCCTGATGGAGCTGATGGAGGTGAGCCCAATAACCTCCACCTCCCCTAATCCATTTTACACATGTCTGCCTTGTTAGACCCTCATTTATTAGATGCTAATGGAGGTTCTGAGTGCTGTGATGTCATGTGTTGGCAAACAGAGAGAACATGTCCACTCACTCCCCACTCATTGAGAGCTTTACGGCCAAAACGTGCAGAAGGTACAGCAGTACAAAATCCAGGTTTTTGGAAAATGTTTCAAGAACCCTTGTTTAAGTCGCTTACAGTTCTTAGTGCAAAGGATGATGGGAAGGATTGATTCCAAGGTATGTTGTGGTCAGTGATGGGAATAACTAACGGCATTACTTTTTCCAGTAACGAGTAATCTAATTGATTACTCTTCTCATCTTAATAACGCCGTTACCGTTACTGCCAAAAAATGTGGCGTGTTACTATAACTGATGAAGCTGGGTTTTTTTTCATCAGACCAACTAGATCTCTGAGCGAGTGGCAAATACTTTTTTTACTGTTCTTCCTTGGTTAGTGGGCAGAGCACGAGACAAGCGCATAAATGCTGACGATTGGCTGAGGTAGAGTAAAATGTCATTGTAAGCCAATCAGAGGTAGAGTTGGGCGGGTGTTCGAAAGCATGCATAGTAGTGATGGGCATTCGGCTCTTTTGACTCAGCTCACTGAAAAGAGCCGGCTCTTTTGGCTCACAAACGGCTCTTTAAATGACTTTGACTATAATATTAAAATTTTTATTACATAATTATTTAATTTCTATAGGCTAAATTTGTAAAAATAGAGTCGGCTCTTCAGATATGCGAGCCAGCTCCCGACGTTCACCTAAAAGAGCCGGCTCTTAGAGTCGGCTCATTCGCGAATCGCGAACGACCCATCAAAAGCTCATTCGCGAACGAGTCGATACATCATCACTAACGGCTAACGCTAATGAATTGCGATCGACACAAGGGCGTAGGTTTAGGGGGGGACGCTAGGTACTAGTCCCAATCAATATTTTGAGATGACAAATTTGTCCCCACCAATATTTAGCAAGCTCCTTTGAACTGCTATTTTGATATTTGTGCTGCATTTGGATCTTTGCGCTGCCATTTGGATCGATTCCAACGGCCAGGACGACGACAGTACAAGATACGCCGTAATTTGATTGGCGGCGGGGTATCTGACAGGCAGGCTACACGCGCGGACCGGGACTACTTTTTGTGCTTGCACTCACTGGCAGCGAGCGAGCGGGTGGTGTGTGTGTGCGCGCGTGACGACGCCGACGGTAAGTTACCAAGGCTGTCTCTGCGTGCCATATACAAAGGCCAGAGTAAAACATTTTAATATTCCGTTTTTTTGCCCCTTTTTGTACTTTGTAGATCAGCTATGTCACCCAAGAAGAAGAAAGGGGACATACGAAGCTTTTTCATAAAGCAGAGTGTAAGTAGGCAAAAATAACTAGCAGTAGTAGTGACTGACCAGGCTTTCAAATGCAGATTCTAGTGGAAAATAGTATTAACTGGTGATCCTGGTTACCCAGGATATTTTTACAGTTAAACCTATCTTGAAGCTTCTGCAATCTTTCAAGGTTTGGAGCATTAATTAGGGGTGTGCAGCACGGATAGACTCATAGAAGTCGCGCTATCATGATAGACGTTAGCAAGTCACTGAATGTTAATTAGCCTACCTTAACTTAGAATCTTGCCGTCATAAACAGTGGATCATCTGAGACATTTTTCGTTTCTACATTCTGTTTATGTAATGTATTTGTGAGTGTATCCTACTTGCTTAGACACATGTGCTGGAAAAACATGTTGGCAATGTTAAAAAGGCAAAAGTTAACACTGTTGGTTATTCAAATATAATGAATCATTATTTGATTGATAATATCCAAAATAACAATATCTGGTAGGAGGGTTAAACTTGCTAGCCATAGGATAGACTTTCAAAATTAATTAACCATTTTGTATGCAGGAAAGGCAGCATCAAACCACAACAGATTTACATTTATTCATTTAGCAGACACTTTTTATCCAACGACTTACAATTGAGAACAATAGAAATGACAAAGGAAATCACCATTAAAGCACTGTTACTTATCTTACAACAAAATAATTTCCAGGGGGGGGGGGGGGGGGGGGGGGGTTATTGGGGGCGGGGGATGTCCCCACCAAAGCTGAGACCAAACCTACGCCCATGGATCGACACATCATAGCGCATAGTCGGACAGGACAGGACACACAATAAACAACACAAGCCAGTCAGTCAACGAGAGACAGGTAGGGCGACGAGCTTAACAAGCTTAATTTAATTTTGCCCAGTTGTGGCCTGTTGAGGGGCAATAAATATCAAAAGTTCCAAAACATCTATTGTGTTATTTGCATTGATCCACTATATAAACATAATATCTACATACATGGCATTTGATTGGAGGCTAGTCTCACTTTGTCCCACAGCAACATTTTTTTTTTAGATGTGTGTACAATGTTTCATGTGTCTGTTAATAATGTATTGTATTAAGTGTCCATTTCATTATAATATTCAGATTTATCATAAATAATTGAACATGCACATGTATTGTAAGTTCCGTTAAAGAGGGGTAGAGGTGGGGTCACATTTGAGCATTTAAAATTTAATTTTACTTGAAAGTAACGCAATAGTTACTTTCTTAAGTAACTAGTTACTTTTAAAATTTGTAACTGAGTAACTAATTTAGTTACTTTTTGGAAGAAGTAACTAGTAACTGTAACTAATTACTTTTTAAAAGTAACTTGCCCAACACTGGTTGTGGTCAACCCTGTGCTCTTGAACTCTGGTTTGGAGTGTAGCCACTGCCCACTAGAACAATCCAGCCTATTGACAGCTTCCATTGACATGAAAATAAAAGAGATGTGAAATAAAAGGTATAAATGGATTGGAAGGAATATGTGTTTTGTTTCCCACTCTGCATGCTTGACATATAGTAAATAAAGGTATTCTCTCTAGAAACTGAACAAAAATGTTTGAAGGCTGAAGGTGAATGCATCATTTGACTGTGCACTTCTAAATATTGTTTTCCTGCTTGTCTGGACATTTATTAGGCAGGTTTATGTGCATTTGATTATTTTTTCAAAAGATTTGCTTTTAGAAATAGAGCTTTCCTACTGTCCAACAAACATTCGTTATTTTACACAGGCTGCCATTTAGTCAACAGCATATTGTTCCAACCCAGTATAAATTTATTTTTTCTGAAACACAAAGGAATATGTAAGGTAAATTGTCTGAGATTCTGTACATACAAGGAAATTGAATGGTGATTTATAGGCAAGCTCTAACAGAGCACCATACATACGTATATCATAATAGTAGCCCTTATGATTCATGTCTTCTGAAGTCATACAATGGCTTTTGTTGTTTGCAGATCTTTTTTTCCCTCTGCTGGAACTCTCTAAACTTATCGGTGGTCACAATTTTCAAACTTGCTGTGTTCTGATTAGTCACATGACAGGCGAAAACCATTTGGCATTTGCCGTCAGTTATGTCAAACCTAGTGCAACACATCTAAAGGCGCCATTGAACTTGAGGGCTGAGGCAGAGTAAAAGAGTAGAAAATAAGACTAAAATGTGTCTTATTTATATATAAACATATATTATTTATATATAAACACTTATTTATTTGTTGTTTAAATCCTTTCAGAACTTAGACATCAGCACAATTTCATTCAGAAAGAAAATAATATGAGATCTAAATGACATAAGGGATGAAATGATGACAGAATATCATTAAAAAATAATCCCTTTCAGAGTTTATGTCTATCTAACCAGTCACATACACAGCAGCGCTTATGGCCTGGCCTGAACGCCCTGCGCTCTATTGAGCCTACATGTGGGGTCTGACCTGGTGGTCTTTCTCCCCTCCAAAGGGAGGCAACTCTATGTAAACACACTCCACCTCCCTCATCCATCCAACCGCCTGCCCCGGCCGAACGACAGCACCCAATGAGGACATAACAGGCTCAAATGGACAATCATTGATGGTAGTAATCACTCTCTCTCTCTCTGGGTTAAATGCCTCTCAAGAGAAACCCACATTATAGCCCTGTTGTGACTCTAGCCATTTGTTGCTATTAGCTGGCTTTCCATATAGTCATTGTGATTAAACAGACGTCCAGAGTAAGGCTGATGTGGCTTGTGGCTCAGTTCACCCTGACAATCAGAATGATTTAGAATAAAGCTGTAAGGCACCCCTGGACCATGCGTTACACTGATGTTATCACAGGGAAGAGGTATAAGCAACAGAGTTCCTAAACTCCCTTGTAACAACTGTGTAACATTTTGAGTGGTTTATTGCATTCATAAATTAGCAGTCACAATAATATGATAAAATACACTAATTTTCAATACAATCTAATAGTTATAATAATACTTAATTTAGTTGGAATTATCTGTTTTATAAATTCAAATACATTGATACTGAATATATTCATGTTTTGCTAAAATATACTAAAGTATTTTAAGTATTATGTAGCTTGAAAGAATAAAAGAAAAAAAGTTTCCATTGACATGGAAAGAAAAGAGATGTGAAATAAAAGGTATAAATGGATTGGAAGGAATAAGTCTGAGTGTTTTTTTCCCACTCGGCATGCTTGACATGCTTGCTTGACATAGTAAATAAAATTATTATCTCTAGAAACTGAGCAAAAATGTTTGAAGCCTGAAGGTGAAGGCACTGTGCACTTCCAAATATTGTTTTCCTGCTTGTCTGGACATATATTAGGCAGGTTTTTGTGCATTTGATTCTTTTTCAAAAGATTTGCTTTTAGAAAGAGAGCTTTCCTATTGTCCAACAAACATTCGTTGTTCTACACAGGCTGCCATTTAGTAAACAGCATATTGTTCCAAGCCATACTAGTATTAATTTATTTTTTATGAAGCACTCATTTTTTTTTTAAATTTGGGAAAAAAAAATATTTGTATAAAATGTATATTTTGTGATGCTAATATGAGAATATATGACAGAACACATTTGGGCATTCCACACTTCTCAGAAGTCAAGTTTTTCTCAAATTATTCAACAGGGCTTTTAATATCTTTACCTGCCATTAAAGTTTATATATATTCAGTATTCCTGTCAGTTTATATAAGAGCTTTTTATCTAATGTGACTCGATTGATGGAATCAAAGTTAAATTAAACTTATGTGAAACTATGGCAGTGTATTACTTTTATTTGTCATGTTAATGGTTTTTGACAAATGGGAAACCGGGGATGATAATAATACAGGGTCAGTTGTAATGCCCCCTGTTATCACTTAGAAATTAGATGCATGGATGAAATCACTATCATACATGGCCACCATCCTTCTGGAGTGAAATTCGAAGACTGTAAAATTGACTGTGATTTACAGATCAAAAACAAATTGTGCGGTATAAAATTAGTTAACTGATCATGTTAATAGATAGATTAGATTAGTAAAGGAGAATATGCTGACGATGTATGATTTATAACTAATAACTATAAAGGCTAGAAACTCATCAGGGCAGATGAGCAGATGTTACGGAAGTATTGAGCAGAAGTCACAGCTGCTCAAGCGCTAAACTCCAGTGCTACCTTATAAGGCCTGTTACACACTCACAGACACCTGATAGGCATTCAATGCACACACACACCTCCCTCTTCCTTTCTTAAGTGAACAGTGGCTTTACGCACAAAAAAATATTTTTGGATCAACTTGTTAAACTATTAGAAATGAACAAATTCAGCCCCCAAAATAGAGTGGATTTATAAACTATTTAGCCCCCTTTTTCCACATCTTATGTAGCACTTTTTGTGCTAAATAATTTTTCACATCAATCTACTATCTGGTAACACTTATAAGGTTCCTTCGTTAATGAATAACTACACAGGAACAAATGAGTAACACAATATTAACAATCTAGTAACTACTATTAACTAACAAGAAACTCTGATTAACAAATTAGTAAGTAATAGCACACAGATGGAAGTGATAGTTCACTATTAACTAATCAATAACTCCTATTTTGTTAATGCTTCCCAGAGAACTACTGAAAAAGTTTCATAATTTGTGCAAAACTAATCAATAACTAATGCAGGACAAATGACTAGCACTATATTAACATGTTAACTACTGTAAACAAATACACAAGGTTGTTTACATTATCAATATGTAATATAGCAGACTTATGATTTGGGAAAGCTGTCAATAATTAGCATATGCTGTCTCCTAGAGAACTATTTATCAACTGAATAATTTTAAAGAAATGGATTTTTACAGTTGTCGGGACCTTACTTGTCCAGTGGCCAATTTTCCGTCATTCCTCTGGACTGGCATTGAATCATAGTCATGGTGACTACTGGAACATTTTGAGTCATCAGCCACCCAAATACCATTTACAGTTATTTTATTATTTAACTTACCTTTCAAAATAATGTTTTTATGTATGTCTCCTAGCTCATATACATATATATGTGTGTGTGTGTGTGTGTGTGTGTGTGTGTGTGTGAATATCTTGTGAATGATTAGAAGATTCTATACTTTAGGATTGGCTTTTCATTAGTAACTACTTTAAGAATAATGGTAACTAACTAGTAATGACTCAAGTGTTACTACATACTTCTAAAGGAATTACTAATTATTTGGATCCGTATTCTAAAGTGAAGATCATAGTAAATAACGTCCTGGTTGCGTATGCAACCCAGGGAACGGAGGACGCTTAGGGAGCCTGTCTTCTTCGTACTACTATTTAATCAAGCCAATTCAACATTGACGTGCGTGATTACACACTCCGCCCCGCAGCGCGGGTATAAACACGGAAGCGGATGCACGCAGCAGTTGCTTTTTCGCCGAGGAGCCGATTATTTGGATCCGTATTCTAAAGTGAAGATCATAGTAACTAACTAGTAATGACTCAAGTGTCACTGCATACTTCTATGGGAATTACTATCTAAAACTTCTCCAAAAACCTAAAAATCTTAAAATGACTTCAGTGTTTGTGTAACGCCCTCTTCCTGTCACTGGGAATTGTTTTAGGTGACGCCCAAGTTCTTTAGTATGATGGGTTTAGTTTAATTTGTGCTGTTATCTATTTTGTTTCAAATCAAAGGGAAAATGAAGTGTAATTCACCACAAACAAAGAATTAACTCCAACTTAAATTTAATTAATTAAAATGAATTATCTGTCAATATTGTGCAAACAAACAAACAAAAAATATTTGGCACTGTGTTATTCTTTTTTCTTTCACATGGCCTTCACATGTACATTAACAATAAATAAAATCAAGGAAACAAAGAAAGGTTTTCAAACTAATAGAATAACCTCCTAAGCCGGCAAATAATACTTTTAATACCCCTTAGTTTCTGCTGCAGGCCTGTTCCGCTGCTTGGGTTCGTAGAGGCCAAAAACACACGGCCACTTCACTCAATTGAGCCACAAATAAAATAAAAACAAACCAAGTCGTCCCCTTGGAATTATAAGGTTCTATCTGACATTTTTGTCAAAATTTAGTTATTCACATATTCTTATTCTGTGACCACTTCTTTACATTATGTGATTTTGTTTTTTAAGTTGTGTACATTTTGGAACTTTTTATTTAGAAAATAAAAAGGTTCTTTCTTAAAAGAAAAACTTCTAAAAAACTTTAAAGTTCAATATCTCAAAACTGCTCAAAACGCAGATAGAACCTTATAATTTCAAGGGGACGAAGTACCTTTGCTGAAGATTTGAATCTATTAAATCACGATCGGTCACGGTCCGTCAGGCTCCATACCGGAATCCATCTCACCGTCGCGATACGCACTCAACAGCCGTCAGCAGTGCGTTATTCATCCAGCAGCTCGGACGCTTACCAACCCGGGATCTTGCTCCGTTCAGCAGTGCACGGGACTCCAGTCATCAAACTCTCCCGAAATAACATCTGTCGTCGTTCTTCTTCACAATGAACGCAATCATAGACAGTTCACTCAGAATGTACTGGCTCGCCGCCAGTGGTTCATCCGTGCACGTCTGTGACGCACTTTAAATAAACTCGAACTTCGCTGTCACGCTTAACCAGCAGTAACTCAGTTCAAAGTCCACTCTAATATCCTTGAGATGAACTATAATGCATACATTTTTATACACAGTTCACACTTTCCAGAGAGTTGTCTCGCCGACATCCCAACTGTCTTCCTCCCTATATCTCGCGCATTCTCTACCTCTCCTCCCTATATCTCGCACATTCTCTACCTCTACTCTCGCTTCTCGTCCCGCCCCTCCTTCATATCCTCACACCTGATAGGTTATTCTGCACAAAGTACCCAATCACATTATAAAGAAAGAAAAATAACAGGCCCTTACAGTTAGATTATTTCTAAACACATTTTTCCACAGTACATTTTAACCTAACTTTATACATTTTTGTATACAACTTTGTAGAAAACTATTTAGATTTTAAACCTCTAACAGATTCCCACCTGGGCTACACTCTCCCGCCCTTTAAATGGTCCTCATGCCCCATGAGACCTAACACCTATTAGACGGAAATTCAACCTATTTTAATTACTATTCCCCTATGAACAATAGTCAGGGGATGATCTGTAGTATTCCCCAACTCATCGTAAGTAAGTTTGAGGACAGGTTTCACTTTCCTTTGAGATCTTCTAGGGAAATTCACCTCAATTTGTTCTTCTACATCATTTATCGAACCATCTCTTTCTAACCGTGGGGGTTCTGGGCTGCTCTCTTGCCCAATTGTTTTTTCCACATCCTGAAAATCTTCTACACCATTGCACAAATCTACAGCATTGTCTGGAAGATTCACATCTGCAGTGAAAATTTCTCCAAGTTCTTCTTCAAAAGTCTCATTCTCGTTTGTTTCATGAATTTGCTTTTCAAGAGTCTCATGACACTCTTTTTCATGACAACATGTTTCAAACTCATTTTCTGTCTCACTATTCGCTTCATCGTCTCTCAGACTCTGTGATTCAGAAAAATGCATGTTATGACTGCTATCATAATGGGAACCTCTCTGATGTCGGGTTATAGGCCTATTCATGGAAGGCAGTGAGTCTTCCTCTGAGGAGATCCTAACCATCTGCCCAATAGGCAGTAAATGATCTCTGTGAAGGACTCTTGAACGACCCATGCCACTCTCTGGCTTGACTGTGTATACAGGCAAATCTTGGTATTTATTCACCACCACATATGGCAATTGATTCCATCTACTTTGCAGTTCATGCTTTCCACGAAGACCAAGATTCTCCACAAGCACTCTGTCACCTTTAGTCAACGTCTGGTGTCTTACGACTTTATCGTAAGCTTTTTTGTTTCTCATGTGCACTTTAGTTGCTGCTTCTTCTGCAAGATCATAGGCTCGTTTCAAATCTCTTTTCAGTCCCTCTACATATTGAGAATGACTGACTCTCTCGTCGTCGGTCTCAAAACAAATATCCACCGGTAGCCTAGCCTTCCTACCAAACATGAGGTAATACGGTGAATATCCGGTGGCGTCACTCTTCGTACTATTGTACACATGTACAAGGTGACTCACATAACGACTCCAGTGCCGTTTTTGTGTAGTGTTCAAAGTTCCTAACATTGACAGCAACGTTCTATTGAAACGTTCTGGCTGGGGATCACCCTGGGGGTGATAGGGTGTTGTTCGGGATTTCCGAATCCCTAAACTCTTCAAGAGTTCTTGGATCACTCTTCCTTCAAAATCCCGACCCTGATCCGAATGGATTCGGGCTGGTAGTCCATAATGGACAAAAAACTTCTCGACCAACTCTTAAGCTACAGTGACGGCTTTTTGATCTTTGGTAGGATATGCTTGCGCATATCTACTAAAATGATCAGTGACAACCAGTATATTACTGAACCCAGCTGTATCAGCCTCCAGAGTCAGGAAATCAATACACACCAACTCTATAGGACCCCCAGAAGTTATCTGATGCAACGGAGCTGCCCTTGTACGAGTAGTCTTCCATGAAACACAACTGCCACAATTTTTCACATAGTTTTCTACCATCTGTGCCATTCGTGGCCAGTAGAACCTGTCCCTGATCAGACTTGTTGTGCGTTCCACTCCCAAATGACCCAAATCATCATGTAAAGCCTTAATTACTTGTAACCGGAACTTGTCAGGTAACACTAATTGAAATGTTTCATTTCCTGATAGATCCCTCACAACTCTGTGCAATAATCCATCCTTGATTTTCAGCTTCTCACTCTCACGTTTCATTAACATTACCTCTTGGGGATACTGACTCAAATCCGATGGCCACAAATCTGCACTCACAAACTTCTTTACCACTCCTGTGACACCATCCAGGTCTTGACCCTTCCTCAAATCATCTCTAGTGAATTGTTCCAACTGCCCCATTCCAACATTAGTTGCAAAAGCGTACAGCTTAGGAATACCTTCTGCAGGCACCCCCAACCTGTCGACTAGTCGCTCTGCATTGGCTGAGTTTCCCAACTGGATACAATTGCATATTCCTTTCACTTCAACCTCTGAAAGATGTTTCCAGATATCAGTATGTGAGTCATTCCAACGCCTTGATAGTAGATCCGGATCAATGTTTGTATGACCGGGACGATACTTAACCTCAAAATCGTCGCCAAGCAGCAAGCCATCTATGCCCAGTGGCATTGAGCTTTCCAGTGGTGAGCACATACGTAAGCGGATTGTTATCCGTCACAACAGTAAATTTCACACCATACAAATAGTCGTGAAATTTCTCCACCACCGCCCACTTAAGGGAGAGAAATTCAAGCTGGTGGATATGATACCTCTGTTCGGCAGCATTCAGCCCTCGGCTAGCAAATGCAACGGGACGTAACCCCTCAGGATACACCTGATTCAACACAGCCCCCAGCCCCTTCAGGCTGGTATCCACGTGCAAGACATACGGCCTTGTAGGATCAGCGAATGCTAATACAGGAGCATGAGTCAAACAGTCAATGATCTTATGAAAAGCTTCAGTGCAGGAATCATTCCATTTAAACCCAAATGGTTCTGACTCATGATGGTAAGTTTGATCAGAGACAGACTTTAGTTTTTTTCCCTTCCTAACCGGAGGATACCCCTTGGTAAGGTCAGTCAAAGGCCTAACTATAGCAGAGTAGTTTGCCACAAACCTCCTATAATAGCCACAGAAACCCAGAAAAGACCGGAGAGACTTCAGATCAGTTGGCTGCGACCATTTAGCAACTGCTTCGGTTTTATCTGGGTCAGTTGATACTCCATCCGCTGAGACTATATGACCGACATATTTGACCTTGTCCCGACATATCTGACACTTATCCAATGAAACCTTGAGACCTACCTCCTCAAGGCGATCCAACACCTTTAGGAGTCTTTCCTCGTGTTCCTCCAATGTAGCTCCAAACACAATAAGGTCATCAAGATATACTAGTACCTGGAGCAAATTCATGTCTCCGACAGCCTTTTCCATGAGACGTTGAAATGTCGAAGGGGCCCCCGTGACCCCCTGCGGCATCCTCTCAAATTGATAAAACGCTAAGGGGCAGATAAAGGCTGTTTTCTCTTTGTCTGATTCAGACATGGGTATCTGGTAATACCCATTCCGAAGGTCTAATACAGAGAACCAGCAACTTCCAGCCAAACAATCTAGAGCATCATCAATCCGCGGGGTGGTATATTGATCGGGTACGGTCTTGCTGTTGAGGGTTCTGTAGTCTATACACATACGGATTTTACCATTCTTCTTCCTAACAATTACTATAGGAGAAGCATACGGACTCCTTGATTATCCCTGTCTCTAGCAAATCCTTCAAGTGTCTACGTACATCCTCTATATCTGCAGGAGCTATCCTCCTTGATCTTTCACGGAAAGGCAGAGTGTCCGACAATCGTATGTAATGCTCCACCCCCTTGGCTAGTCCCACTTCCCACTCGTGTACGGAGAAAACATTGCGTTTCTGCAACAATTTCTGTCTAAGCCTCTCTTTCCATTCCACAGGAATGGGAGAATCCCCAAAATCAATAAGGCTTGGATCTATCTCCTCAGACTTGCTCTCTCTCATCGGTGGAACAGCCAGACTTGCAGATTCCCAAGCAAAGTACCTTCAGGTATGATAACCTCTCGCTTGGTCTCATTCTGTACAAGCACCGAGAAATTCTCTCCATTTACAGCTGAAGCTAAAGCCACCATAGGTTGAACCATCAAACCTTGAGGCAGTGGGGTTAAATCATCAGCCTCCACCAGAACTATACCCTTTGTCACTGATTGAGCAAATTCTGCTTGACAACTGACGCAACAAATGTCTTCTGGTGGAATGATTACTGAACCAGGTCCTTTCCATTTCAACCGACCAACAACGTCATCCTCACCAATCTGACTCACTTTGACCTCAGTAGACTCAGGCAGGCTATCTGGTAGAAAGCTTTTTATATTGAAAACACGAACCAGATTGCTACCCTTTTCTTTGTCACAAACAGCAAACAGTCTCTGGAACAAACTGGCATTAGTCCCCAATATTACAGGAGTCTGATCAGGAGAATTCGGTCCAGGGCAGACTAGAGCCAGCACTGACAAGGTTTCTAGAGTGCCAGTCAATTCTCTAGGAAATTGAACGTCCACTACTACGTAACCTTGGTAGGGCTAACTTTCTTCACTAAGTCCCCAAATAGCCAATCCGGACACTGGATGAATAGGTATATGAGACAGATGCTTCTGCTACCATTTCTCAAATACAATGGTCACTTGTGACCCACTATCCAACAGTGCAGTGCAAGGTTGACCATTTACTTTCAATGTCACCGTGGAAACTGGTCCCACCAACCCAGCCGGAATCGCAACTGATGCTGTATTCTGGACCATCTGTGTTCTAACAGAGCAGTGTGTTGTCTCCTTGTCAGGACCAACATCAGTAGTACTTTGTTTCTCTTTAGCTTTCCGAAGGAAAGCAATAAGCTTCCGGATTACCTTCCTTTCATTGGGTCTCATTCATGAAACATTCGTAAATATACGAGTAAATATACGAGTGATTTGCGCGTAAAGAGACCTTCCCGAAAACTCTTCTCCTGATTTGTAGCACTCTATACGTACCATTATCTAGAGTGCCCTAGGTTCGTTACTGATGTAGTAATAGTTTATGGTAGGGAAACTGAATAGAAATCAGTAAAATCACAGAATGTAAATGTAATAAAGAAAAAATGAATAAAGACTCAATTTCAAATACTCCCTTGTTTCTCTTTTACTTGACAATCAACTAAAGTTATGAAATGAACCTCCAAAGCAAGTTATGAGGTAACACTTTATAATAACTGCATGCTATTAATAATTTGTTAAGCATGAGTAAACAGTTAATTCGTCATTTATAAAGCATTAATAGACATTAATAAGCAGTTTATAAATACAGCTATAAACACTTTTTTTCTTGATTTATAAGCATATCTATAATGCGTTTAATAATTGTATTTTCATACTTTGTTAATGATCAATTAATAATTTCTAAATGAAGTATAGCATTATTTATAAACCAGTTATTTAAGAGTTGTCAGTTATTCATAAGATCACTTAGAAAGTGTAAGTAAATGTAGTAAATACAGGTAGTTATAAAGCATTTAGTAGTGGTCAGTTAACTATTTTGTGAGCTAATCTAAAGTGAGGACTATTCATGCCTAGTAAAGCATTTATAAAGGAGATTTGAAAGGCGCATCAATCTTCTAAACAGTAAAATGTAACAAACACAACACAGTGATACAGAACATAGAAATATTTAACAGCCTTTAAATCTCCTTTATAAATGCTTTACAAGGCATGAATAGTCCTCACTTTAGATGAGCTCACAAACATAGTTAACTGACCTCTACTAAATGCTTTATAACTACCCGAATTAACCCTGAATTACAGCATAAATACATGTTAATAAACCATTTATTAACACACTAAGTAACCATCACTATATGTCTGAATAATAAGATGTATGAATGTACATTTAAATAGTTTATTAATCATTTACTTACACGTTCTAAGTAATCTTGTGAACCACTGAAAACTCTTAAATAACTGGTTTATAAAAAATGCAATTAATCATTTAGAAATAATAAATTGATCATTAATAAAGGATGAAAATACAATTATTAAATAAATTATAGATATGCTAGTAAATCAGGAAGAAAGCATTTATAGCTGTATTTATAAACTGCTTATTAACGTCTATTAATGCTTTATGAATGAGGAATTAACTGTTTACTCATGCTTAACTAATGATTATTAGCGTGTAGTTATTATAAAGTGTTACCGTATATTCAACACTTTCACATAGTTTTACATTTAGTTTCTGTCAGTAATTAACCTTCACTGGGCCCAGACTCTTGAAAAAATATATAAAGGTCAAAAATAGTCCCAATAAAGTAAACAAATAAAATGAGATGCAGGCCTGAACGACGCTTGTGTGCGTTGGGGCGGAAAAAAATACAAATCGCCGCTTCACTCGTACTAGAGCCAAGAATAATGGAAACTACTACTCACGATTGTCATGATCACAGTCCCACGGAAAAAAGGAGCAATGCAGAGAGCGTCAGGAAGGAGAAAACACCGTGCTGCACCGGGCAAAAAGATCATCACTCGCCATGCGGTCCCGATCAGGGAATCCAACGAGGCCAGGGGAACTTCCAGGCAATCCAGGATACCTGAAGCGCTACCTGGTATTGAAATCCAACGTGGCCGGAGGAGCTCAGTCTCCGGTTACCTCAAATCACTAGTGAATAACAAGTGCGTCACATTCGTGACTCGCGAGAATACACGGCACACTCTCACGATGAACTAAAGTAGGAGATCAACACATTAACTTCTGTACGAAATTACATAGACTCCTACTATTAGTAAAAACAACCGAATACTCAAATCATAACTGCGTCACACTCAATCTCGTTCTCGTTCTGTTTTTCTTCTTCCCGCTCTTCTTCGTCACCTCTCCTCTCACTCCACTGCTCCCGCCCCCTCTGCCTATCACATCACTCTCCAAACCAAACGGACATGTGAAATACCCAATCAGAGCCTAGACAAACTTTATACACTTCTAACAATATGAAATATTGTTTTCAATACACGTGAGAAGTACAGATATGGGTGATTCTTTAACTATGGTACTTTTCTTGTCCCTGGATGAAATAATAAAATCTAAAAAACATTTCTTCTTTTTTGTTTTTGGCACATTTACTTCACCCTAAGGGGAACTTATAAAAAATGTATCATGGCTCAATCATTCTTTTTATTATATATTATGAGGCCTTTTATGCATGATTTTTACTGTTTTGCCTCTGTCCCTAAGCCAGACTTTGTACCTTCAACCTTGCTTAATTCTAAATTAAATATTTAAATGATGTAGATTTTAAGTACAAATGATAAAATAATATCTATTTCAATTATACATATTATATATTGCAATATTTATTAACATTTTCCTATATTTTTCATAAGTAGAACCCCTGTCCCTTGGGTTCACTGTCATTTCCACCACACAGTACAAAATAGAATCCTGGGATCATTGTTTTAGGTTTGTTTACTTAGTAACCATAGCAACAGAAACTCCACAGTGGAACACATGGCTGGGTGAAAGGGTGACCTCTTTAGGGGGTAATGTAAAGAAGAAAAATCAAGGTAAATATGAGTAAAACTGAGAGTATGTTTATTGGTCGTCATTTCCAAACGGCTCATATTTCACATGGACGTAAAAATAACTGGATAAATTTAATTTAATGATGTGTAATTTGTGTATATTTAATGCTAACTCTAAAATGAATATTAGCAGGCTAACATAGCATGATATTTTAGAGGGAAAGGGAGGAAATGTCATTTCCACCACAGTCATTTCCACCACGGTGTTCATTGTGATGGTAAAGACAGGTTGTGGTGGAAATGACATTGTTCATGCTAAACAGCAAATTATTTTGGGCTATAATACTAAAATTTAAATGCAAAAAAACATTTAATTAAGTTAAGGTAGTAAGGAAATATTTTATTATTTTTTATAAAAATATATTGGTATTAAATGCATTTTCTGAGAATTTATATTTCAAGTTTTGACTGCAAATGTCACGTCCATAACGCTGAAATTGCCCAATTTTAATTGATCCTCAATAGTTTTGTGGTGTAGGTCTACATATTTTATAATGTTAAGTTCAAATAATACTAATAGTAATTTAAAGATGTGGTAGCATTGGATCTACTGACAAGACCCACACAATTTGCTGTAAGTGTTTTAAGAAGCTTCCTCAAATGACCGGCAACACGTCCAACATGCAGATGCATATCTTACGGCACCATCCCGAAATCAATTTAGTTGAAGCACAGAAAGCAAACCCAAAATCAGCAGCCTACACTGCTTAGTTTAGTATAATAATTTGCATAGTTAATATTGTTCTTTGGTGTTAAGTTTACACAGGGTTTTCAGATGTTATTTAATAAAAATATATTTTCTTTCTCTCAAAATCTTTTTTTTTCACCCCTAAGCCCCGCCCCCGTTATAGAATCGTGATACTAACCAAATCGTGGGTCAAAAATCGTGATACGAACCGAATCGTGGGTTTGGTGTATCGTTATAGCCCTAACAAATAGTCACTGTCATCTAATCCTGTTTTCTTTCAGTTTTTCTTTTCCAATAGCAAATGTATTTAAAAAACACTGTTACCACTGCCAAAGAAAAACTAATGTTCAAAAGTGAAGGGTCAAGAGCCCAACTAAACCAAACACTGATCACCATCATGGTAACATCAAATGAAAATAAAATTACATCTAAACCTCTGTCACCTTTTAATAAGAACTTCTGTAGACGTCAGACATAAAGTCAAACTGGATAGTAATAAGTAAAGCTGGTAATGCTGTTTGTGGAGTTGTTTAATCCTCCTCTGCTGAGATCTTCACAGATTTAATGTCTTTTATCTTCAGTTGATTTAATCTTTTTTCTGTTCTTCTTGTTCCTCTTTCCTTCAGTGATTTTGCTTGTTAACAGCAGGTGTTCATCAGTGTCTGAATTAACTCACTTGTTTTAATCACTCAGTCAAATGACTATATTAGTGAACTAATGTAGGGAATAGTGAATAAGGGTATAGGGTGTGATTTGGAACACAGTCTCTGAGTGTTGACTTTGAGCGCTCGTGAGCTTAGAATTATAAGGTTCTATCTCCACTTTTGGTCGAAATTGAGTTTTTGACATAATCTTATCCATTAGGTGTTTATTAATGCCTGTGTGGTGTTATTTTTGTAAAAAAATATATTTTGTTAGTAGTTATTAATAAAATAAAAAGGTTCCATCTCACAAACCAGCAGGGATGTAAAAACTTTGATGCTCAATATCTCAGAAGTTCCCTAAACGGAGAAAGAACCTTATAATTCTAAGCACACGCGCTGTTAATTCACAGTATATTCCTGTAGGCTACTTTCTCGAAAACTACATATATCACCCAGAATGCATTTTTTCTACAGTATATTGCTGTTTTAATGGAAACTAGCATGTTACTGTCAAAGTTTTGCCCTTTTATTACAGCAATTTTTGACAGTGTGAGGGACTGATTGGAAGTTGGTGTGTGGTACGGTATGATAGGGATCCTTACCCTGGCATTATACAGGATGTGGACCCTGAGGGTTGTGTATTGTGTCTTGTGTATATTAAGGTTATATTAAGGTAATGATGTCATAAAGGGTTTGCTCTAATTTGAACTAGTTTGTCCAAGTTCAGCATGTAGAAAGCAGTGAATAAATGATTTGCTGATTTTTAACACATATTCATGTTTTTTTTTTTTCATTTTTGGATTGTTTTTCATTTAAAAATATTGATATGTTTTTGTTTACTAATGCTGTTGCTTATTGGTTTGCTCTGGTTCACCACATAGAGCAGTAGAAAAAGAGTTTTTAATTGGAAGTTGCCTATCTATGTCATTTCCGCCACACACTGTCTCTTCCGCCACGCCATGTCATTTCCACCACAACACATATTTTAAAGTAAAACATATAAAAAACATACAATCAAACCAACTATATTCAGTGGTGTTGATAATTGTGCAGTTAGGGGTAAGATATGTGTATACACTTTAAGAAATACATGATTTTGAGCTATATTAAGTAAATGAAATGTTCCAGGCATCTAGTTTTAGGTGTTTTTAGTGTAAACATTGTAAAATCTTTACAGTTACATTTCTGAAAAATAAATCAATTACAAATTTGATCAGAGATGTGTGTGCTATTTAATCAAATATATTTATTACAGAAGATATTTAATTATTTTCTCTTCAAAACACAAGTTTTGCTATGTGATGGAAATGACCGTTTTCTTGGACTGTCAGATAAAAATGGCAAAATATATATATTATTCAATACAAATCAGCACAGCCAACTTAAGGGAAGGTTTCTAGACAGATTGAGAAACCAAATGATACTAAAAAACTGTTTGTAGAAATGTTTTTATTTTCTGAAACTGTCTAGCTCAAAGAGTACCATAGTTGAAGAATCACCCATATACAACATAAATCAAATATATAAACAACCCAATATCAAGATACATTTTAAAGGTAAAATAATATATATATAATTTCAACAGGGCTACACACAAATACTTCGTAAACGTCAGATGTGATAGTGAAATGTGTGTGTGTGTTAATGAATTCCAATCAGTCGTAAATGGGATGCGCGTGCACGTTCATTCTCAATTACCATAAATCCCGCCCATTAAATCCGACTGACAACTATATATGGGCATCATATTATGACATGAATGCGAATGAAAAAAAAATTTTCTCAGATGCAGAAATTGAAGTTTTATTATCAGAAGTTCATTCAAAACGCCACATTTTATTTTGAAGCATACATAGTGGCGTATCGGGTCCTAAAAAAAAAGGAAGCTTGGCAGCATATTACAGATGCAGTTAATGGAGTTTCATCTGTTAATCGAACATTCCCAGAAGTGAGAAGAAAATGGTTCGACATTAAGCTTGAGAGCAAAAAACGAATTAGTTCACTTCGGAAAAATAGTATTCAAACTGGAGAAGGACCACCATCGCAGATGCTATTACTGGCTCTCATAATAAGAAAAACCGTATGTAATTACTATATATAATATTTTTTCAAAATGCTGTGCAAATATGTACCCGATTAAGGTGAATTAAAATGCAGCCTTATTAATGAGCAAAACGTTCGGGTGTTAAGCGCACTATTTACGCGTGGCTGGGAGCAGGTGTAGATTTCTTGTGTACCAACTAACATTTGGAAAATACGAACATTTTAATGAATCCGAAAATTTACGCCAGAACCACTTTACACACGATTTACACAAAAATTCGTTCTGCTCGTGTTTCATGAATGAGACCCATTCTGCGTAACAGTGCATTTAGTAGAGATGTGACCATCCTCCCCACAACGGTAACAAAAAAATCATCATCCTCTTGGGGATGAAGTTTCTTACTGCCACTATCACTCACTCTTACTTTCACAGCAGTAGCAGGTTGCGCTGGCTCTCTACTTTCTAATGTCTTCACTTTCTGACTCAGTCTGTCAACTTTTTTCTGTAAAGCAGAGGCTTCAGTTGCTTTATCCTCTGATGTACACGGCATAACCAATACTTTTGTGTTAGCACCTTCTTTGCTGACAGAGCTGGACTTCAATTTCAATTCAGACATTTTGGCTTGCAGAGCCCTCACATCGGCTCTAAGCTCTTGTAACTCTAAATCAGTTGTAGAGACACAATCCTGTGCTCCAACACTCCGAACCCTCGCATGGACTTTGCGTCGAGACCGTTCATATTCCTCCTCCACCCTGATTTGACTAAGCAATTCAAGAAAGGTAGGAGGGTTTACTCTTTTCTCTTTGAGACGTAACTGCAAAAGCATAATGTCAGCCCCGACTGCTCCTCGCAACAATTGCTCAATTCTCACTCTATCCATATCCTGAGCACTTACACCCCCCTTCCTGACAACCTTAGTCAGAAAAGGTTCAAGCCTCTGTACGTAGTCAGACAACATCTCCCCAGATTTTTGCTGAATGAGACGATATGCAAAATACAAATCTTCTCCAGTTTCTGGAGATCCAAAAGCCCTCTCAACCGCAGAAATATACTCATCTGAGCTAACTTCAGGGTTGCTGAACCACAAGGACCCCTAAGACTTTCTATTATTCTACGTCTCTTCTCCTTTTCAGGACAGTCACTGCCCTCTACCATCATTGTTGCCTGTTCAAGCCAATACTCAACTTGTTCCTCTCCCATTGGAGTAGGGGTGATACCCGAAAACACTCGAAGTCGACGATAACTGTGACTCTCAGCCATACTTCTGTTAGACTGCTTCATCACTTCAGCCATAGCATGAATGAAGAAGTCCTCAGTAGTACCTTTAGCAGATGTTGAAGAAGGTAGATAATCCTGGAGATCAGCAACTGTTTTACCTTCAGATTGTAAGAAATTCTCTAGTTTGCCAACAAAGTCATCTGACGACTCAGGCCTTTGATCCACCACTATTATGTGCCACACAGTTGTGCCATCATCACTCCTCACTTCAGGAGGAATAATCTGTGGGTTTATTTCTTCCCTACATTCACATAGAACCAGCAGACCTCCGGCTTCAACACTGTAGGTCCTACCTCTTACTCTTACGCGGCCCCAACAGCGCACAGTTTGCATCAGTTCTTCAATTTGGTTTATGCTGACTTCCTCTGCCACACCAGCAATCATTATAGCATGAGATGGATCAAGTTGTTCTCCTTTACACCAACTACTGAGTGTATCTTGGTATTTGCGGTACAATGCAGGCTCCATGTTTACTCTCACAAATGACAAGGGAAGTTAGATACAACTGAACATCCTAGATAACCACAAAATTATGAAACCCATCCCAGCGGTGCCTCCATTTTATGTAACGCCCCCTTCCTGTCACTGGGAATTGTTATGGGTGACGCCCAAGTTCTTTAGTATGATGGGTTTAGCTTAATTTGTGCTGTTATCTATTTTGCTTCAAATCAAAGGGAAAATGAAGTGTAATTCACCACAAACAAAGAATTAACTCCAACTTAAATTTAATTAATTAAAATGAATTATCTGTCAATATTGTGCAAACAAACAAACAAAAAATATTTGGCACTGTGTTATTCTTTTTTCTTTCACATGGCCTTCACATGTACATTAACAATCTATAAAATCAAGGAAACAAAGAAAGGTTTTCAAACTAATAGAATAACCTCCTAAGCCAGCAAATAATATTTTTAATACCTCTTAGTTTCTGCTGCAGGCCTGTTCCGCTGCTTGGGTTCGTAGAGGCCAAAAACACACGGCCGCTTCACTCAATTGAGCCACAAATAAAATAAAAACAAACCAAGTACCTTTGCTGAAGATTTGAATCTATTAAATCACGATCGGTCACGGTCCGTCAGGCACCATACCGGAATCCATCTCACCGTCGCGATACGCACTCAACAGCCGTCAGCAGTGCGTTATTCATCCAGCAGCTCGGACGCTTACCAACCCGGGATCTCGCTCCGTTCAGCAGTGCAAAAGTCCACTCTAATATCCTTGAGATGAACTATAATGCATACATTTTTATACACAGTTCACACTTTCCAGAGAGTTATCTCGATATTAATACGTAATTTTCAAAGATAGAAAACATACTTTTTTTGTACGTTTGGATAGATGCTGAAACGTATAATATGGACGTGTCTGCAACATTTAAACGTAACATTATTATGATTTACATATATATAGCTACAAAACGTTAACTATTTACGAATATTTCATATCATAAAGATATCTGTATAATTTCCCTTTTACCATTTTATAGATAAATGTAAGATCCCTTAACCCTACTCCCAAACCAAAACATACCCATTTTATACAGAATATAAAAAGGATAAAACGTAATGGACAGAGATGTGTAGGGAAATGTCAGTTTTATTAACAATATAGCATTAAACTATATTTTGAGCCACTAATCCTACTCCTACCCCTAAACCTACCCATAACCATTTCTTAAAACTATGTAGGCTAAGGCTATAATTATGAAGAAAAACATAACAGACAGAGTGTAATCACAATAATTCATTTATTGCGAAAATGTCAAAACCTCTCTGATAGTATATAATAGTTTTGTATGAGGTACAGAGCAGAATTTAAATTATTATTAATCCATGAAAATGGTAATTCGGCTTCGCTCTGTGAAGGCGCACGCGCTTCTCCATTTCAAATGTAGTACACCGACTGAAACACGGCATGTTGCAATCTGTGACGAAGCAGGCGAGAGCCAATGAGCGTTTGATATCACTGCCGTAAAACATGTTGTAACTATAGACAGTAAAAGAGGTCGTAACCAAGGGGGTAATCCACCAGCTGGAAACTGAAACCTCCCTGTGGGCCGCCATTGGCTAGCAAGCCTTCACCTGCTGTTAGCATTCCATTGACTCCCATTCATTTTGGCGTCACTTTGACAGCGAATAACTTTACATCTGAGGCGTTTAAAGACTCCATTTGTCCATTGTTTATTTCTAAAGAAACACGACAATGTATAAAAGGATCCATTACCTTGTATCTTACGTTATGGCCCCGTAGAAGCAGTTTTTATAAAAAATAGGCTAACGATTGCGTCATAACCACGCGACTCTCTGTCGCACAGTAGAGAAATTACTGTATAGACAGGAGGAGAAGCTGCCGGGCAATCGGGGGGACGTGGAGGCATAAAGGCAAGGGAGAAGCCCATAGAGAGTCATAAAGTTGATCCTGCTGCTAGCTCATGGACAGCTCTTACTCACGCTCTCCGTCTCTGAAAGATTCGGAAGGGAATGATTCAGATTCCTCTTGACCCAGCTACTAGAAGACTTACAACTGTCAGACAGGTTGCTCACGTCACATCTACGTTGTCAAGCTCAGTTTGAGCCTGCGCAGTACGCTCAGCCATCAGGAAGTGAGTGCTTCTAATTAACTTCACTTTTCTCCGTTGAGTTCTATGGGGTCGCTGTGTCCATTTCTTTTACATTTCTTTTTCTGTCTATGGTCGTAACGCTTTTTGAGGGGGCAATTTTTGAATTTGAATTACCGTAATTCCTCAAATAAAAGCCGGGGCCTTTATTTACCTGAACTGCAGAAAGTAACCGGCTTTTATTTGAAGCAGGCTTTTATTAGAGGCAGGCCTTTATTTCTAATTCCATCTTTTTGATAAATAATAGGATTGGGCCGATAGACGATGCAGTCTTTCGTGATGGCTGACAGAAATCACACTATGTTGAGGCGGCAGCGCGATCCCCCCGCTCGCCCTGTTTCCATAGTGACGCGTCATGCTTTGCACGCACGTGATTCACCACAGCCAAAATAGCGCTGTATGACAGATGTAACGTTAACACTTTTATTTCTAAATTTTAACAAACTTGCTTACCATGTCATCAACTATCTTCTATTCCGATTCTCAAATACATGTAAGAGAGTTTGAGAGTGTCGTTTAAAAACCTTTAATGTTATAAATGATCTTGATCTGTAACGTGAGATGTTTGTTTGGGCGCAGTTCAGAGATTCCTGTCTGTTGGATTTATTAACGTTACAGCACGTGATTTCATCAGTTTCTCCCGAAATACATGAAAGTAAGTGGCCGGTGCACTGGGAGAAGAACAGAGTAAACTGTATAGTTACTTACACGGTGTATCTGATATGAATAAAACACCTCGGCAAATATATTTGAATGAATTGTTATTGCTGTTTCCATAGACACCATTGTATATTTTACAAACTATAAATGTATTGTTTTTCTATAAATTATATGTATTTAAATGTCTGAAACCTAAAATAAACATGATGTGGTTAAAAACACTGAATAGCTGTGATATACGGTATGACAAGCTGTTACGCTGTCAAGCCTAATGGGAACAGTGTTTGTGCTGCTTTGTGCGGTTGTGTTTCTGTTTCCTCTATAGGTCACGTGACGTCCCGTCGGTTGCTGATTGTGGGTGGGGCCAACTGCTTTAAAGCTGCTGTCCGTAACTTTTTTGGGTTAAACATTATCCAAAATAATAATAATTAAATAAAACATAACCAGCCAGTGTTCAAAAATATCTGCTTGCTTTTGCCCGATTCAAAACGGTTAGCTTGTAATAATGATTTTAATTCCAGTGGTACTGGTGGATTTCCGCGGGAAATTCGAGCATGTCTTTGCGTCATTACGTCACATCTGTACACATAAAGAAGGCGTCCCGGCTAGTCCGCTATATTGCGTGAGGATGTTGGAGGTGGACATTTTTAGCCTTTTCTCACAGCATTAAATAATTAAACTTATGGCAGATCCAGAAAGGTTCAAACGACAATCACCAGTGACAACTGGACATTCACCACTTGTAAAACCCCAAATAATTCGGACTTCGGAGTGGGTAGAGAAAAAAGAGACTGCAACTGGCCCACGCGAAAACAAGGATAAACATCGGTTCAAAACGGACGCAGAGACGGCTTTTTTTCTTTTAGGACAGGTAAGACATTTCAATAGTTCAATCGTGTAACAGTAGCACACTTGTTCGCTTAATTCACACAGTTACGGAGTTTCCTGTCTTTATTCGTTTAGCTATTATGGTAAATATTTTGTGCTAGCTATGAGAGGGAGCAATTCACCTCTACTCCAAGCAAACCAAACCGGCCTCCTCCGAAATTATATATAGGTTTAAATATGCATCGGATTACAGATACGTGTTTTTTTTTCTTTTCTTTTTTCTCAAAGAAAACCAGTAAAGAAACATTAATTTATTGGTATGACAATTAGAAATTAGACTGCACAGAAATAGAAACTGAACTACAGGGTAATCATAATACACATTAAATGTAGTCACAATGCTGATGTTGATAATTTGAGAACAAAGTATAATTTGAAAGGTTTGACGCGATCGTTATATTTAATCAGGACGATTTACTGCAAGGCTTTCCCCCCTTAGTTGATGTGGATGTTACTTACTTGTTCAGATGACATTTTCCGATGAAAATTCGTATGTTGCAGTGGTCATACTGTAGGCCTACTTCCAAAAGTAGAATGTGTGATTCTGAATGCCAGTTTCCACATCGGCGCGGTGACTGACAGACTCGCAGTCTCAAAACATTGTGTTCATCCGCGCTGTTTCATGCCGATGTGCAACTCACGCAAAGTTAATAATTCCGCGAATAACTGCAATTACAGATTTCAAACAGAGATGGCGACAAAGAGGAAAAATGCCGGACTGCAGCTTTAAAGACGTCTTGGCTGACATCCGCTCTCTCTCACTCTCTCATTCCCACTTCCGAGCCGCTTCTGGTGGCAGACGGAGCGCAGCTCCAAGGGGTCTCGTGTGCTCGGCCCGTTATGCCTCTTGATGGAGTTTTCTCGTGTCGACTTCATGATTGTGTTTCATAAGCACGTTCTCGGCGAGGAATCCACGTCTGTTATGTTTAGTTTATAACTTTATTTTAGAGCTGGTGGTAATTGGTGATGGGTTTTCATGTTATTTAGTTTAGGATTAGTTAGTGTAGCAGTCAGAGGACCCGGAAGACTCACTGAGAACATTGTCTTTTGTTTTCGGACGGGAGGCAGGCAAGTGTTATTCCTCCGGAAGAGATGTGTGGGCAGGTTTTTCTTTCTGTGTGTTTTGTTATTTTCTTTTACCACCATGCTCCGTTTGTGGCAAATTGTTCCCCATTTAAATAATTTATGTAAGGACTGGGCTAAAAGGGTGAATCTGAATAACTAAATACATCCTGCTAAAGACCCAAAAAGACTGAATGTAACACACACACACACACACACACACACACACACACACACACACACACACACACACGAGCCCTTCCCTCCCCCAACACACGAGTGAAGCTCCTGTTGCAAACTTTATAACCCATCGGAATGTCGCAGAATGTCTCTGAACAAAGAGACGGACATTTCTGTTGGGTAAAGACATAAAAACCATTGAATATATTTTGTTAAATGTATATGTGTTTTTCCCCATGTCACAGTGAAATATCTTTGTTTGGCCACGGCATAAATAGACATTAGAAATACCTTCTTTATGCATATTAAATACCTCTGTATTTTTCCTTTGACTTTCATTTGATGTGTTTGACACCTCTAAAATGCTCATGGAACGGGCTATCTGAATATGCAAAGAGATATAAAGTAAAGTGTATTTTTAATAGGTTTTACCGCCATTGAAGATTCAAACTGTTGAACTATACACCCTCCTTGAACACACCCCTCTACCACGAGGGGCACGTTCTTCCAAACAAAGGACAATAAACCAAGGGTTCCCGCGTGCAACATCCATTCCCCGATTGGCCCAGTGAACAGGAAGGGGATGGATTTCTCCGAGGTGATAAATGTAGGAGCGCGGCTCCGCCCAATTCTCTCTTGCAGTCTGACCTTCTCAGAGAAACATGTGATACTAGCGATCTCCTCATGGAGATCTGATCCCACCATGGATCTTTTCTTTTGTTCGTCTAAAGTTCGTCTCTTCTTTAACTTACTCCCGAGTTCGTCTCCCAGGAAAGGAAATGGACTTTGCCGAACTATTTCCTCGGGTAACGTCACCTCAAAGACTTTAAGCCTTTCAAACACTCGCGCCGAATGCCAACGAATGCCACGTGATCCCCCATGGAACAAAGGGGCCACGCGCAAGCGGCCAACCATGCACGCGCCGGGACGGGCCGTGCAAAAACGCTGCGGCCGCGCTCCACACGACGCGCGCAAGCAGGACAGGACCTTCGTTCAACATGCGGGCCGACCAGACCGCGCAAGGAGCCTGCGACACACACAGACCTCATATGCTTTGCAAGTATCATTCCCGTTACAGCTTCTAAGAAGCCTTACAATGGTGTTTTCGTGTTGTTTCAGAAAGGTTGATGTCGAGGTGAAATTGTACCAGCTCTGTCTCTCTCCCTCGCTCTCTCTCACCAACTTTCTCCCTTTCTCTCTCTCTCTCCAACTCATGTTTACATGGGTACCAATTGTCTAAACGCCCCGCGTCGTCTTAGTTTGTGTTTAATGTTTGTAAATACATGTATCATTGTAGTAAATGCTTAAGTAGTTCAGCTTCATTAAATACATTATATCCTTTTGATTGACTCATTGCCTGTTGCTCATAACCCAAGTCACTGATATGCTTCGATAACGTTACGAGCTCTTTACAGAAATACCTCAGACGGGTATGTGTAAACTTTATAGAGCAAGAAAGCTAATTCTTGTGGCCACAGAATTTGTTTTCACAACTCTATAAATTAATTGAGCTAATTAATTTTACCTGTCTTGTAAAACGTGGTCTGTATAATTATTTACAATTCATTTGTGATTAATTGTGGGGATACACATGTATGCACGCAGGTAAAATGACAAAGCCTCCCTTAATGGGAGATTTATTAACATGTAAGACTGGGCTGATCCAAATCTGTATGAATAATTATTAGTTATTAATTATTAATTATGACATGCAAATTCCCCATTGATCAGACCCAAGCAGAGTCTTTACATTTATAATAAATAATTTATGCATCGTCACTGAATCTCTGTGGTCTTTATATGTTATGATGTTCCATTTCAATTCCTTTGGTGGGCACATAACATATAAATGGGGGCTCGTTTAGCCGGGTTTTGAACCATATTTGGCATTGTTGATTAAATCCGATTTTTCCCTTCGTGAAAATCTTTTTCTGTGGTGGTCGCACTGCGCGCTGTGAGTGCGGATCAGCATGATGTGATCGCCCTTTGTTCTTTTTGTACCGTGGATGTTCGGTGATTTTTTTTTTTGTGCCTTTTTTTTCCCCCCCTTTTTCTCGACTTTTGCCCGTTTAGGGAATTTTGTGTCATTTGCAATGTTTGATTTTGATTTATTCTCGCTCCTTCGCAAGAGTTGTTGTTAACTGTTACACGCGATGACCTTGTTAGAATCGCTGGCCACTATAAGCTTGAGGTGAGTGGAAGCCCTTCCAAGGCGGAAGATTTGCGAGAACTGGGAGTGTTTGGAAAAGTGTCTCCTGATGTATCTACGTCGCCTGAGCTGGGTAAGCGTCTTCCTATTGACTCTTCACCTTCACCTAGTAAAGCAGCACTAGAATTGAAACATTTACAGTTAAGAGAAAAGGAAATTGAATGGGAACGCGGAAAAACTAGATTAGAGGCTGATAGGCGACAGTACGAGAACGAGAGAAAAGGGAACACAAATTTAGATTGAAAGATCTTGAGCTTGCGCAAGCGTTACGCATTAAGGAACTCAAATTGAAGGCTCGTGAAGCGGGTGTTTCATTCAAGCCATATCAATTTGACATAACTCGTAACATTCGCCTCGTTCCACCTTTTAATGAGAGCGAAGTTGATACGTTTTTTGCACATTTCGAGCGCGTGGCAACAACATTTAAATGGCCCAAAGAAATTTGGACCATGACGTTACAATGTGTCTTCACTGGGAAAGCGCAGGAAGCTTATTCCTCATAAACTCTCGAAGACGCAGCAGATTACGAAAAAGTTAAACATGCTGTTTTACGCATTTATGCTCTTGTGCCTGAGGCTTATCGACAAAAGTTTCGCAGTTATCTTAAACCTGAAGCTCTCACCTATGTCGAATATGTTAGAGAAAAATAAATGTTATTTGATCGTTGGCTTAGTTCACAAGAAGTAACAACTTTTCAATCTCTTCGTGATTTGATTATTCTTGAAGATTTTAAAAACAGTCTTCCTCAAACAGTCGCTACCCATGTTAGTGAGCATAAGAATCTGACTCCTGCTCGTGCAGCCGTGTTTGCTGACGAGTATGTACTCACACATAAGCGTGTCCCTCCTAATTCTAAATTTTCACAAAACGTTTCTAGTCATCCAAATGTGTCCAAGATGTCTAGAGAAACTGTGCATGTTTCTGCCCGCTCTCCAGACCGCCGTTCGTCGGTATCTAATGCTACAGTTCTGACCTGCGCCTACTGTAAGAAACGTGGTCATGTTCTGGCGGAGTGTTATTCTCTAAAGCGTAAAAATAAGGCAGCGAGTCAACCAGCTTCTTATAGATCAGAGGTGGGGTTGTGTGTTTCGAACTTGTGTGACACTAATACTGATAATCACAGTTTTGCGCCTTTTATAACTCGACCTTCACTCTCTAGCGATAGTGAGTTACTTTTGAATTCTGATTCACTGTCGTTTTCTTCCGATGTTCCTAATTTGTTTATGAGTCGAGAGCAGCTTATTAAGGAACAGAAAATTGACCCATCTCTGTCTTCTTTTTTTTCAGAAGCTATGTCTGAAGAAGATATTGAGCATTCGCCGCATGGCTATTTTTTACGAGATGGTGTCTTAATGCGCAAGTGGAGACCACTTATGGCCTCAGCGCAAGATGAGTGGAGAGTTCTTTTTCAAGTTGTTGTCCCAGTTTCTTTTCGTGATGAATTTTTGAGTTTAGCTCATGACCATCACTTCGCGGGTCATCTGGCGTAAATAAGACTACTGATAGAATTTTACGTCATTTTTTTTGGCCAGGTATTAAAAGAGATGTCGTGAGATATTGTCGAACATGTCATTTGTGTCAGGTTACTGGTAAACCTAACCAGGTGATTCCGCCTGCGCCTTTACAGCCGATTCCGGTTACCTCTGAGCCTTTTGAAAACGTTATATTGGACTGTGTTGGCCCATTGCCTCGGACAAAGACTGGGAATCAATGGTTGCTCACCATAATGTGTAGCTTGACTCGTTTTCCTGAAGCTATTCCGCGCCGTAAAATCACAGCTCCGGTCATTAATCCTCTGGGGTCGGCAATCACGCCGGCGTGATCTGCTCGCTTTTTTCCTTATCAGTGCAAAAGAGACTCAAAATACTCTGTTGATTTTGATCGTACATATAAGTGTTATACATCAATCGATCCTATTAAGTGTCTATTTTTTTTGTGGATACTCACAATAAAAACAAAGTGTTGTGCTTTTCGCCAAATAAAGAAAAACAAACATGATGCGAGTTCTGCGTTCTCTCTGTCAGTGAAGTCAATTCTGAAACGCGTCCTAAGATTAACTGTAACTCCGCGAATACTTGTCACACAGGCACGAGAGATTTTTCTTTATGAAGCTTGAATTCTCTTCTTTTAAATGAAGTAATTTATATAAAAAACAAATATTCTCAGTTTATGTAAATCCGTTTGAAACCAAGGAGAGGTCCAGTTGTTTCTTTCTCCCCTCATTATTTTTAATGAGTTGAGGCCGTCACGCCCCCGGCGCTATTCACATGGTAAATAGGCGATCTATGCATCGCACACGCCCCCCGATCAATGCCATAACTACACAAAGTAACTTTCTTCATCAGAATCACTGATAGTTCATCGCGTTTTGAGGATGGCAGCACGCTACTCCTTCAGAGGATTATGGACAGCAGGGAAAAATTCACCTTTTCCTCAGAGGAATTTGAAACTTGGACGACGAACGGCTGCATTTTGAAGAACGAATTGACCCCGCCGATGATACAAGCTCGGAGTAAGTTGTTTAGTGTTATATAATTCCTTTTCTGATCATAGAGCTCAAATGAATTTTCAGACTATATTTTGCCTAGTTTTGGCTAGCTCTTATAGGAAATATTACCTATACGCTCGTGTAAACTTTTTGAATAACTGCTTAGATTATAATGAGTACTTCAGTGGTCTAGTGGCAGATCTTTTGCCAAGCGTGTCAGAGGTTACGGGTTCTAATCCGCCCTCGGTATAGTTTTTTTTCTCTCATCAAAACCGAATATGTTCATCAGTGGTTACAGTCTATATCAAGCAGTTGTGTGCCTTTTATTTGTGATTTCACCGGAATGAATAGTGTCCGCCGCAACGGCGATAGATTGAAGAGTGCATCCGAGTGAAGACTGCGCGCGCGCCGCCACAAGAGAACACTGTATCAATGACACTGATAGCAGCGGACACGAACGCTTAGCTTGAGTTCAAAAACAAAACATTTTAGCGCTAGATCTCTTATTTAAGAGCAGACTAAATGATTGCTCTGCTAGTTAACTGGAGATGTTTTATTTGTATTAGGTACATCCGTGCCTCAATGTTTCCAAAAGTGGTGGGTACAAAATGACGAAATCTGGTGGGGACGCGTACCCACCGCCCCCACCGAAATCGACGCCTATGCAAATATGTGATACCGTCTAAGTAAATACAATATATTTTTTATATATAAATGTTCAGTTTTGGTTAGTCTATTACCCAGGCTGCCAAGGCAACTGCAAAAGGCTGCAAATATAAATGGACAGATGTCAGCATCAGTGAGATGTACCGCTAACTTACCTAACAAACCATCAGCCTTCAGAAATCATTCTGATATGATTTTAAAAAAAATCAATGTTGGAAACAGTTGTGCTGCTTAATTTTTTTTAACCTGTAATAGTTTTTTTTAGGATTCTTTGAATACATTTTTTTTTTTTTATTAAAAAAAAACAAGTTTGGTCTTTTTATGTTTGTTTTTTTGAAAGGATGTGTTGTGATAGGAATGACTTTTAAGTCTTTACGTTCTTAGGAAAGATTTCTATTTTGAATAAATGCTGTTCTTTTTAACTTTTTATTCATCAGTGAATCATTTTTAGTTCAGGCTGACTCACAGCACCTTGATGGGCCATTGGGGGAGTGTCTTTAATCTTCCCACCCAGGTGTAAATCACATTAAAATTCATGGCCATTCACACTCCCACGCATACAGCAGTCCTGACCAAAAACTGACGTAAGAAATTTAAATCGTTATATTGTTGTTTGTGAAAGAGTGGTCAGAATGATTTTCACTTCATTTTGAAGTAAAAATTCTAGCCTACAAGAATAGTAACTCAAAAGTCTTGTGGACAACTATTCAGTATGTGTTAAATGGCCTTATTGCGGTGACATTTTTTTCCCCAAAACATACTAACCACGCATAATATTGTTTTTTCTATAAAATGCAAACATGTACATCCATTTTGCTAACATATTATTGTAGCAGAGTTTGTGCTGAATACAGCAAATTTATATGTTGGCAAATGGTATGTTTTAAGTGGCTGAAATAAGCACAAATGTCAGGGCATGTCAAAACATCTCAAGGACCCCAAAAACACCTCAGACCCCAGAGGGTTAAAGCCCTGATGGGTTTCTTCTCTCTTTTTGGCCTTCCAAAAAAATATTCAGACTGACCGCGGTACTAATTTTATGTCCCGTGGGTTTGCACAAGCTATGCGTCAGCTCGCGGTCCACCATGTTAAATCCAGCCCGTATCGTCCACAGACTCAAGGAGCACTTGAGAGGTTCCATCAAACTTTGAAAAGTATGCTCAAGTGTTTCTGCCTCGAGTTCCAGCGTGATTGGGATGAAGGTGTTCCGTTTGCTCTTTTTGCTGTGCGTGAGGTGATACAAGAGAGTTTGGGTTTTAGCCCGTCGGAGCTGGTTTTCGGGCACACGGTTCGTGGACCTTTAACCCTCTGGGGACCAGAAACGCGCCCGCGCGTTTTGCTGTTTTTTTTTCACATAGCAGCAACATAGACTTAAAATACTCCGTCATTTATGGTCATATAAATAAAATCAATACATGATTATAAACTATAGAGGGTCTTCTTTTTTTGTGTACACTCACATTAACATCAAAACCGTGTGTTTTATTTTAAATAAATAAAATAAACAGTGTGCGCTTTCAGCTCACTCTGTCTCTGCAAAAATCTTTCTGAAACATGTCTGGAAAATTAACGGAAACTCAGCCAATACTTATCACACAAACATGAAACATACCTCTAAAGAACGCTTTAAATTTCTACTTTTAAATAAAACAATTCACATTTAAAACAAATATTCTCCTGCAATGTAAACTGTATAAAACTAATAAATAATGTTACATATGTTTTATTTATCAGTAGGTTTGGGTACCGAAACTCGGTGCCAATAGGGAACCGGTTCCGACGTAAACGGTAGTAACCAGACCGAATAAGAACGACAATTTCGGTGCCTGATTTCGGTGCCTGACTTAATTAGGCACACACACACACACACACACACACACACACACGCACACGCACAGTCTCTTCTGTCTCGCATGCGCGCTCTTGCTCGCAAGGTTTGGCTGCATTTCACGTGTAAAATTACGCGTCAGAACGCCCTCTGGGTGTGCCGATAGTCTGAATCCCATATAGAATCAAGCCAATTCATTGGCGGATGGCGCGGGCGCCGCCTCGACGCACTTACGTCGTCATATTATGTTGGCGCGCGCACGCCATCTGCTCCTCAGATTTCTTTGCCGAAAAAGGAAGCTGGTCGGCAGCGCAAGTAGCTTGGCAGCGTCTCGTTCCCTATTGAGAGAACATAGGTTACACCAGTAACCAGAGATGTTCTCTTTCATAGGTTCACTCAACGCTGCGTAGCTAAGAAGCAGTGGATTTGTAGGCTGCTGTATCACGTGCCGTTTGAACTGACGCGCTACAGCGATCTGTCACATTTCAAAGAGCCAAAACGTTATTGTGTGAATCTCGTAAAAATATTGACAGAATCTGACAGCTGTGGATTTGTTCCATATCAAAAGTAACCTTGTCTGTCGGTGTCAGTGTCCTCTTTGTCCGCGATTTTTCTCTGCGTGAGAAAATGGATGTGTGGCGTGAGTGAGAGCGTGTGAAAAGGGTCAATTGCGTCTCACGGTCAATGCGTGAGAGTTGGCAGCTCTGCCTGCTAGTAATCTCTATTAATCTCCAGTATTATTACATTGTTTGATACAATATTGTTTTATTTGATATTATGTAAATGTGAATTTTTATTTTATATTGGTTTTATTATTATTTGTATTTATATTGTTTAAAGATTTAAGTTAATATTGTGTCCAGTTTGGCCCTGTAAATAAAAGGGTATTATTTTTTGATAAAGTGTGTGCGGTTTCGTTTTCTTAAGTACCGTTTCAAGAACCGTTTAAGCACCGGAACCGTTTAAAAAATACCGAGTAGGTACTGGTATCGGATAAAACCCAACCGATACCCAACCCTATTTATCAGCATGCTAATGCCTATCAGTTATGCATGTGCTGGAATAGTAGGCCTACTCTGTAAATTATGATAATAAGTTTTCAACTTTTTTTGAAAGGAATGTAGCTTGCTCACTCTCACCATCAACTGGAACTCGCACTAGGAGGGCACGCAACAACACAGACGGAAATCAGAAAGAGTAAGTACATATACCCACTATTTTACAGATGTTAGTTCAATTTTGTTTATATAGGCCTACTTAGTGACGATACAATATGCATATGTGCCTGTGTGGCTTTGCAAAAATTGTGTTGTTGTTGTTATGCATGCTAATATTACAATTAGTGATTGGTAATGTTAATATAAAAGCCTATTTTTTGTTATTTTATCAACATGCTGATTGTCCATCAGTTATGCATGTGCTGGCATAGTACTTTGTTAAACCTTTATTAATATTATTATTTTTATAGGAATGTGGTAGCATCACTCTCACCTTTACCTGCAACTCACACTGGGAGGAGGGCACGCAACCGGTGTCGTTCAGTTTTGAGAACAATTGAAAATGACAAATAAGTACACGTATTCCCTTTCTTTCAGATATTAGTATAATTCTGTTTACATATTCCGGTTTTGTCTGGGCAATATTACTTTTAGTGATTGAAATACAGTTTTTTGTGTAATAAACATGCTCACAGTTGTTTGTTTGTTTTACAGCTATAAAGATGATGGTGATCATCAGACACCTGTTGCAAAGAGGGCCAAGACAAACATTCAAACAAGCAACAAGCAGTCCACTCTGTCATGGAAAACAGAGACTGACATTGATCTGGTTCCACAGACTCTGAGATTCCTGCCAGCACAGGAACCTGGACCACAACTGAGACCTGCTGACACACACACTTCTCCTTGGAAATGCCAGGCATGTAATGTTCACTTGTGTCTTCAGTTGAACAGGAACTGTTTTCAAAAATGGCACCAAGACATGTAACTGTATTCTCAAAACAATTGGATTGCTTTGATTTCACTACTTAAATCCACCTTTCCGAACTTCCGCTACTAGCCTTAGCCCACTAGCATAGCAGGCGTGGTCTGCGAGGATAGCGATCTGCCTTTACTTTTGTTATTTTACTCACATTTGATTTGCTTAGAGCCCGCATCAATGGGGCATCAATGGGGCATAAGCATTTACTGTGAGATACCTGCCTTTAGTTTTGTTTATTTTACTCACATTTGATTTCCTTAGAGCCCGCATCAATGGGGTATATGCATTTACTGTGAGATACCTGCCTTTAGTTTTGTTTATTTATGGCTCACAATTGCTTTGTTTATAGCCGACTGATTATTTATTTATTTTACTCACATTTGATTTGCTTAGAGCAAATTTAGAACATTTAGTTTCTCCACATAGAGGAATTACAATAAAACAGATTGAAAACCTTTGAATCTCCTCTCATTCTTTGTTCAGGCTGCCTCACTTGATGGGCCATTAGCCATTGGGAGAGTGTCTGTCACACCCCTGGTCTGAATCTCATTAATATTGATAGGCCATTACCACTCCCACGCATAAACCTCTTCTGACCAAAAAACTGTCATACAAAGTATAAATGAATGTTATTGTGTTATGTGAACGATCAGGCAGGATGATTTTCACATCATTTTGAAGCCAGAACTCGAAGCGACAACATCCATTAGTCAAAAGTCTTGTGGACACATATTTAGTATGTGTTTTGTGGTTTTATTTCAGCAACTTTCATTTTTATTTTTTTCAATAACCACGCATAAACATTATTCTCTTAAAAAAACAAATATGTACATACATGTTGCTCACATATTATGGTAGCCCCGTTTGTGATATATAGAGTGAATTTACACCTTTGACATTAACATGTTTATAAATAACTGAAAAAAGCACAAATGTCATTGCATGTCAAAACATCCAAAGGGCCCCAAAAACACTCTGGTCCCCAGAGGGTTAAAGCTGTTGAAAGAGTCGTGGCTTGCTGAGCCTAAAGAGTGTCCCAGTTTGGCGGATTATGTGTCCAATATGCGTAGTAGGCTCAGTCATGCCTGCCAGTTGGCTAGAGATAATTTAGGACTCTGTTAGAAGAGAATGAAGCAGAGGTTTGATCAGAGGGCTGTTTCCCGAAGTTTCAGTCCTGGTGATAAAGTTCTTGTGTTGATTCCGGGGATGGGCTCTGCTTTGCAGGCTCGTTACAGCGGTCCCTATCGTGTCGAACGACGAGTGAGTGATTTAAACTATGTCATCTCCACTCCAGATCGAAGGAGAAAGACCACGCTATGTCACATAAATTGTCTGAAGTTGTTTTGTGATCGAGGAGAAGGTTCAATTTCGGAGCTCAAGCCGCCTTGCACTTCAATTGTCAGAAATAATGCTCGCGCAACAAAAGTGGCGCTGTCCAAGAAGTGTGGTGCTGAAGTTGTTTCTTCGCTGGCGGTTGCGGCACAAGTTGAAAATGCGTCTCCGTCGGTACAACAGGGTGCTGTGACTAGTCCTTTGTTTGAAGATGAGGGTCGTATTCCCTCGAGGGAGGTAATTGAAGGGAGAATGAAGAATTCTGAGGTTCTTAAAGATCTAGATTTATTTTTGTCTAGCTTATCCACCTTGGAACGTAATGATTTAATCTCTCTGATTAAGCAACATGAGAACTTGTTTCCTGATGTGCCTCATCGGACAACGGAAATTGAACATGACATTGATGTGGGCGCTACATGCCCAATTAAACAACATCCTTATCGTGTAAATCCACATAAAAGGTTGTTGTTTTCAAATGAGGTGAAGTTCATGCTGAAAATGGCATTGCAGAGTCCAGTAATAGCCCATGGAGTTCGCCCTGTTTACTTGTTCCAAAGAGTGATGGTTCCATGCTTTTTTGCACAGATTTTAGGAGGGTGAACGCTGTTACAAAACCGGACAGCTACCCATTACCGCGTATTGACGATTGTTGATCGTTTGGGTTCAGCTGTATTTGTCAGTAAAATTTACCTATTGAAGGGTTACTGGCAAGTTCCGTTGACCCTCCGTGCCAAAGAGATCTCAGCCTTTGTGACACCCGATCACTTCCTACAGTATACCGCTATGGCCTTCAGCCTTCGAAACGCTCCTGCCACTTTTCAAAGGCTTATCAACGGCGTGCTTGAAGGTGTGCCTAATTGCGAGGCCTATTTAGATGATTTGGTCATCTATAGTGACACCTGGCCTTCGCATTTGGCCCATCTTTCTACTGTGTTTCGCAGACTATCAGAAGCTAATTTAACCATCAATTTAGCGAAGTGTGAGTTTGGCCAGGCCACTGTGGTATATTTGGGTAAAGTGGTTGGTCGTGGGCAGGTGCGCCCTGTCCAGTCTAAAGTTGAGCCGATTGTGAATTATCCTCCTCCAACCACCCGTTGCGAACTCCGTCGCTTTCTGGGCATGGTAGGTTACTACCGGTCATTTTGTAAAAACTTCTCTGTCTTTGCCTCGTCTCTCACTGATCTGCTTAGTTCGAAGGTGTCCTACAACTGGACTTCACGGAGTCAAGCTGCTTTCGATTATGTTAAAGCACTGCTGACTACTGCGCCTGTGCTAGCCGCTCCTGATTTTTCTCGGCCTTTTTCCATCGCTGTTGGCGCGAGTGATCTGGGAGCAGGAGCTGTTCTTCTGCAACATGACGGGGATGGTCTTGAACACCCTGTCTGTTTTTTTTTTCCGCGCAAATTTAACCGCTGTCAGCGTGCTTATTCGACCATAGAAAAGGAAGCCCTTGCTCTTGTGCTTGTGTAGCGTGCAACACGTGTTTAGTGTGTCTTACTAGCGTAACATTCAATATGGGCCAATTGATCAGAAGGAAGATGCGTCTACTGGAGAGAGGAAGACCGCACAACAGGTGAGTGAACAATCAATACAAAGTCTTGTTTCTGATTCAGTTTGGTTTTGTATTAGGAGGAAATATATTTTTACATAAAATGTGTGAATTACAAAGATAAACAAATAAAATACGATAAATTGTTTTTTTCCAGATACGTGGACTCAGTTTTGGACAGTGCTCTATTGAACCAGATTGTCACATACTTATGAATAATAAAATAAATAAAATAAACCTTTGTGTCAGATTCCTTGTAACACAATAAAAGTAAAGAACAATGGATAATGCTTCCACACAAAGTATTGCAATCAATAGTTCAAATACCTCAAAATCAAATCAAATGAACAATCAGTTTGATTCAGTTCACAGAATGAAATTCAGAATTTTCACTTTCAGTTGCAAACAAATCACTTTCTCTTTAAAACTTAATAGTCTGTCCAATGTAAATCAGAGACTCAAGATTTGTCAAATCAATTCAGTTAACCCGAGTTCATAACTCGAGTCGATGAGTTCAGAGAACTGTTGATTCTTTTAGAATGATTCAGGATCACAATCAATGTCTTTTGTTGAAAAATCAAAAGGGAAAAATAGAAAACAAGATGATCTCAATGAGTCCAAGTCCCGGTTGTCCAAAAGTGAAAGAAAGAATTCTCCTACCAGTTTGATGGCTCAAAAACACAGTTCAACAGAGAAAACGATTCCGTGGGTGGCTCGCCATATACAATCTGCACCTCGTGCGTCCAGCACGAATCAGGGAACTCATCACGGGGCTTGGCTCACTGCTGCTACTAGCTCTTAAAGAGCCCATCACCTCATTTAATCGGTGATTTCTTTCTGTTTCTTTCTTACTTATTTTTTACTTTCATTTTATTTTATTAGTAGCCTGGGTTACCCGGGTTACACTTGCCTTTCAGCACTTTGAGGTCTATGTAGGAGGTGCTGCCTGTCCGGTTGTGGTCTATACAGACCACAACCCTTTGGTTTTTCTTGACCGCATGCGCAATTCTAACCAGCGCTTAATGTGGTGGAGCTTGATTCTGCAAGGTTGTAAGTTGGAGATTAGACACATCCGAGGACGTGACAATGTAGTTGCTGATGCATTGTCTCGTGCTTGATGGAAAATATGGTAAATAAATTGTGATATAATAGAAAAACCCGTACTTGTTGTACCTTAATTTTTTTTTGTCTGTTTTAGTTTAGCAGGTTTGTGGAGCCATTGCTGAATGTGAGTTTGTAAATGTTTATTTGTAAATGTTTATTAGTTGTTGACTTAAACCCCAATTTATTTTCTTTAAGGGTGGGGGTGTTACGCTGTCAAGCCTAATGGGAACAGTGTTTGTGCTGCTTTGTGCGGTTGTGTTTCTGTTTCCTCTATAGGTCACGTGACGTCCCGTCGGTTGCTGATTGTGGGTGGGGCCAACTGCTTTAAAGACGTCTTGGCTGACATCCGCTCTCTCTCACTCTCTCATTCCCACTTCCGAGCCGCTTCTGGTGGCAGACGGAGCGCAGCTCCAAGGGGTCTCGTGTGCTCGGCCCGTTATGCCTCTTGATGGAGTTTTCTCGTGTCGACTTCATGATTGTGTTTCATAAGCACGTTCTCGGCGAGGAATCCACGTCTGTTATTTTTAGTTTATAACTTTATTTTAGAGCTGGTGGTAATTGGTGATGGGTTTTCATGTTATTTAGTTTAGGATTAGTTAGTGTAGCAGTCAGAGGACCCGGAAGACTCACGGAGAACATTGTCTTTTGTTTTCGGACGGGAGGCAGGCAAGTGTTATTCCTCCGGAAGAGATGTGTGGGCAGGTTTTTCTTTCTGTGTGTTTTGTTATTTTCTTTTACCACCATGCTCCGTTTGTGGTAAATTGTTCCCCATTTAAATCATTTATAATAAATAATTTATGCATCGTCACTGAATCTCTGTGGTCTTTATATGTTATGATGTTCCATTTCAATTCCTTTTTAGCTCAGAGCCAGCCATAGCGCCAAAGCACAGTTTGAATCTGGCAGTGATGTCGCGTCACTGTACATTCGCTCCTCAGTGGTCAGCTGCTACAGAGTGGGCCGACATCGATGATGAGATGTAGAGGAAAATATCTTGTGGAAAACTAGTATGTTTATGTTATGTCATTATATGAAATCAACACTAAATTTCCCCCGGCCTTAATTTGAGACCGGCCTTTATTTGTATGTGTTGACCCCGCCCCCGGCCACTATCAGAGGCCCGGCTTTTAATTGACTACCGTTTTTTATTTGAGGAATTACGGTAATTGCGACCACGGGATTTGACGTTTACGGTCGCTGCTGAGAATGGAGATGAAGATCGCTGGATAAACGGCTGAATTTGGATCTGTTTCTTGCAAACAACATATGGATTCTAAAGATTTTGGATCACATCAAGTTAATAAAATTGATGTCTTTTGTGAATTTGTGTTGTGTTTTAGTGTATTTTGGTTCTATAGGATATTATTATATCAAGAGGTTCAAGATCTGCAGTAAGTAAAGTCATTGAACTCCAAGTTTGTGTCTGTGGCTGGAGCAAGGTGACAACGGTCAGGGGTTTGAAGGTTCATCAAGGGAAAATGAAATGCTTGAGGGAGAAGGGACAAGGGCCTCCATTGATCAGTACTTCTTACGAAGTCAGTCAAGTCAGTCGAATGAAATCCAGCGACAGGAAGCAAACCACAGCTCGCAGGATATCAGCACCCCTGTCATTGACGAAAGGAGGGCTTGCACAGTTAGTGATGAACATATTCATACTTGTGAACCCGGTCAGGCTAACCAGCATAAGAGAGAAAAGAACCTCAACGGGCATAGGCCTGGAGTTAGATGGCCAAGAGCTTGTGAGAAAACTGCATGGGACACGGTAAACACAGATCTATGCTTTGCATTGGAAAGATTAACTGGTACAGTTGAAAAGAAGCTGGATAAATTTGGGGACATCATTTACGCATATGGAAGTGAGAGGTTTGGTGTGGAAAAAAGGAAGGAAAAAGTACAAACTACTCCTGGAATGTCTAGACGGCAGCAGAAAATTGAAGGGTTAGTTAGAGAAAGGAGACAGCTGAGGAAGCAATGGAAAAGAGCAGAACAAAGTCAGAAGGAGGGACTCAATCTCTTACAAAGGGCCATAAAAGATAAGCTGGCAACATTACGCAGAGCTGAGCGCCTACGGAAACGCTACAAAAAGAAGGAACGTGCGAGGGCTAATTTCTATAAAGACCCATTCAAATTCGTAAAGAAGTTATTCACCAGTGAGAAGAATGGCACTTTAAAAACATCTAGGATTGAGCTAGAGAGATATTTGGAGGACACGCATACAGATGCAAAAAGGCATGAGCCTATGTCAATTCCATCAGACATACCACCTATCAACCCACCAGAATACCAAATGGAGGTCTGTGCACCTAAGTGGAAAGAGGTAGAGCAGGCTGTGAGAAAGGCAAGGGCTTCATCATCTCCAGGGCCTAATGGAGTTCCGTACAGAGTGTACAAGAGTGCTTCAGGTGTTCTGCGAATTCTGTGGAAATTGATAAAAGTGGCATGGGAAAAACAGGTTGTACCTAGAGCATGGCGCAGAGCAGGTGGAGTCTTTATACCTAAAGAAAAAGATGCTACAAGCATCAGTCAGTTTCGTCCTATTTCACTATTAAACGTTGAGGGTAAGATTTTCTTCAGCATTATTGCCCAGAGATTGTCCACCTACCTGTTAAAGAATGGCTTCATTGACACCTCAGTTCAAAAAGCGGGTATTCCAGGGTTCTCAGGATGCTTAGAACACATCAATGTTATCTGGCAACGAATTCAGTCAGCTAAAAAGGTGAGGAAGGAGCTCCATGTGACATTCCTGGATTTGGCTAATGCATATGGTTCAGTGCCACATGAGCTTCTTTGGGCAGCATTTGATTTTTTCAGAGTACCAATGTCAATAACAAATTTAGTGAAAGCCTATTTTGGAGATTTGCAATTCAGTTTCTCAACTCCAAAATTCAGCACTGCATGGCAATGCCTAGAGGTTGGAATAATGGCAGGATGCACCATTTCTCCACTGGCTTTTACCATGGCGATGGAAGTAATCATGAGGGCATCAAGATGGGTAGTAGGAGGAGAGCGCTTGGCTTCTGGGATGCGACTACCACCAATCAGAGCATACATGGATGACATGACAACCATGACTACAACAGTAGCCTGCACTAATCAGTTATTGGGGAAGTTAACAGATAATATTGAATGGGCACGAATGAAATTTAAGCCCTCTAAATCAAGGAGCATCTCGATAGTTAAAGGAAAGGTAGTAGATAAAACATTCTTCATTAATGGTGAGGCAATACCAACAGTTTCTGAGAAGCCAGTGAAGAGTCTTGGGAGATGGTACGATGGGGATCTAAAGGACACAGTTTGGGTGGGAGAAGTTAGACGAAAAGCAGTGGAAGGGTTGAAGAGCATAAACAGCTGTGCTCTACCTGGTAAACTAAAACTCTGGTGCTTTCAGTTTGGTCTACTGCCGAGGTTGCTGTGGCCACTGACCGTGTACGAGGTTTCTTTGACAACAGTGGATAAGCTGGAAGCGTTGGTAAGTTCATACATCAGGAAATGGTTGGGAGTTCCACGCTGCCTCAGCAGAGTAGGACTTTATAGTAAAGGAATATTGCAGCTGCCAGTCTCTGCTTTAACCGAGGAGTTCAAGTGTGCCAAGGTCAGACTGGAAATGACCTTAGTAGAGTCACGCGACAAATGTGTAAGGGAGGCAGCCCCTGTGTTAAAAACTGGTAGAAAGTGGTCAGCAAAGAAATCTGTAGTAGAGGCAAAGGCTGCCCTTCAAATTAGGGATATCGTGGGACAGGTACAGCATGGAAGAGGGGGTTTTGGGCTCAGTTTAGCTCCTCCTAAATGGCACAAGGCAGGCCCAGCTCAAAGGAGGAAGCTGGTAGTCAACGAGGTGCGACAGCAGGAGGAGAGGATGAGGTGTATAAAGGCCATTTCACAGGCCAAGCAGGGAGAGTGGATGAGATGGGAGAGTGTGGAACAACGTAAGATGGGCTGGCAAGACCTTTGGTCAATGGAAGAGAGTAGGATCAGTTTCCTTATTAGGTCAACATATGATGTTCTCCCATCCCCGCAGAACCTAAACCTCTGGGTAGGAGAGGATCCCTCTTGTCCTTTGTGTTCATCACCTGCCACATTAAGGCACATTTTGACAGGATGTAAGGTGGCTCTTAGCCAAGGTCGGTTTACTTGGCGCCATGACCAAGTACTGCGATGTTTGGCTTTAGCATTAGAAGGCAAGCGTAACATGACCAATAAGTTGCCACCTGTTCTAGCAAAACATTACACGCAGAAGACAATATTCCTCCGCCCAGGCGAGCAACCACCAAGAAAAGGTGTTAACACCAATTCTCGCCCAGGACAACTGGAAGCTGCTAGGGACTGGAAGATGCTGGCTGATCTTGACCAACGGCTTATTTTTCCACCTGAGATTGCCACCACTAACCTACGACCAGATATTGTTTTGTGGTCTGGATCAGCACGCATTGTTCAACTGATAGAGTTAACAGTGCCATGGGAGGATGCGGTAGATGAGGCATATGAGAGGAAGAAACTGCGGTATGCTCATCTGGCCACTGAAGCAGAACAGCGAGGATGGAGAGTCCAGGTTTATCCAGTGGAAGTGGGTTGTCGAGGTTTTGTGGCACACTCTACAACCCGGTTCCTCAGAGACGTCGGATTCAGTGGCCAAGAGTTGCGTCGCACAGTAAAGAACTTATCTGAAGCAGCAGAAAGGAGCAGCAACTGGCTGTGGTTGAGACGGAAAGATTCTAGCTGGCTGTGTACAGGCCGCCACGCTACGGTTTCGTAGAGTTCTTTAAAACTTGAAGAGTCTGTTGGTTTGTTTGTATACGTTCCTGTGGATATTGCGTGAATGACGGGTGGTTGGGTAGATATTGTGTTTTGCGGTAGGTGGTATGCCATACGGAACCGTTGTCCACTGAAACTGCATATTAACGCACCAGTGGGGCTCGACAGCCTTAGTCAACGGGTTGGCGCGTATGGTTGGGTCGCGGAGAGATATTGTGGTTAGGTCTCAGCAGCAGGAGGGATGTAGAGGTCAGTAAGCTGGGCTGAGTTGAGTGGGGGACGGAGGGGGGTGACTCTGGGACGCCAGAGTCACTGTCGAGCCCTCTTGAGGTGTCGTGGGCTAGTCGACGAAACACTGAGGACGGAAGGTGCCCACTTGAAGACCCTAGAGATGTCCCCTACTCGGTTCAATCCAGACGGTTGTCGTGCTGGTCCTGTAGTTGCAGCCGTCGCGTGCGCTAACGCGCCAAGTACACTGCTGCCGTTAACGCCGGACAGAAGGGGAGTCACACTACCTTATGGAAAGAAGCGTAAATGGATGGAGAAGCATAGTTTACTGTAAAGCTACGTCTTAGTTTTGCTTATCTTGGCGAAAGCCGAGTACAAATCAGCATGAAGTTTTAACATCTACTCTCGTGTAATGGAAATCTTGTGTCTCACGGTAAATAAACTAAATATTACCAAATGGTTAAACGCTTAAATAAGGTATTTTTTAAGGTTTTAAAGTGTATTCTTGTTTAACACCATGTAGGCTAATCCTCCGAAACGAGTTTTCAGCAGAAGGCAAGAACAGAGCGAAATGTTATTATTTATGAGTATTATATGAGTAAACTAATAAATGCGACTAAAAACATAATTGATAAAACAATTGAATGCAATAGAGTCAAAACATTAATGCCACAATTTAATATGCATAAATAGGAATACGTAAAAATTTGTATGTCGGTAGAATTGTTCAAACGTAAATAAATTACATTTTTGTTCTGTCAATAGGTAAATGTTTTACGTTTTAGTGCTGTATATACGTCAGTATTATATGTTTCTGTGTGTATGAAACGTAAATAAATGTACGCGTGTTAGAACTACACTTTAAGTAAAAATACACGTTTTCTCATGAGATCAGGGGGCTGTTCCATAAACCAAGATTAGAGTATAAGCCAGGCTTATTTCGGTTAGTCAGGCTTATTTTTGGTAGATTCGGTTTCATAAATCAAACTTAAAAAAGTTCAAACTCAGTTACCCTGGCAACTTATGCTGGGAAACTAGCCTGGTCCAGGGCAGGCTAACTGTCAGGCTAAGCCTCAGTTGTTACACAGATCCTCAACACTGACCGACAAGAAGACAATGATATTACCACTGACAGTCTCTAATACCATTATTGGACTTTATAAATACACAGTATACAGAAAATCAACTTAAATAAGGCTACAATATAGACAATATAGACACATGTATAAGGCGTTTTAAAGTTGTCCGTTTAGGACATGTCATTTTTGTAATAAAGACATTTTAATTAAGGAATGCCTCAGTTATCAGAGAATTATTTCTCTACACTGTCTCTTATATATATATATATATATATATATATATATATATATATATATATATATATATATATATATATATATTTTATGTACTTTATTATGTCTTTCAATTCAAACACATTTAACACAATTATACAAATGGACAGTTCCTTTAAAGACATCATATTTTCCCCCAATAAATATTCCTTATTTTTCCTTCTACTTTTTTTTCTTTTGTGATAATACCAACTCATAAATATAAATAAAACAATAAATAAATATTAATAAAAATATAACATTCACATATATCAAACTCTTATAATGAATGACACATAATTCCTAATAGTTATTCAAGTAATATTATTTAAATATCAAATATTCAATATTAAATAAGTAAATAAATAAAATAACAAATAACTAGAAATAAAAGGGAAGGTTACATAAAAATGTAGTTAATGTAGGCCAATATATATTCCTTTATTTTATGGAATATTCTTTGATTTTAGAGTTGCACATATCTTTTCAAAATGTATACATTTGTTCTTAATTTAATGTTATCCTCTCCATAATGTACTTTAGAAACTAAATCTAACCACTCATTTAAAACTGGGGATTCTTGCTTTCTCAAAAAAAATTATTGCATTAAAAGCTGTAATTCTCAGCATTCTAAATAAGTATATATCATCTTTATAAAGTAGCATAGGTCCTATACCCAAAACTATATTTTGTATCTTTATATATTTAGTTTCTTAAAAAAAATCTTCCCTGAATTAGGCTACTTCTGTTCAATTTCTTTTTTTTGCACATTTTTTTGAACATGTCACAAACGCATAAAACAGCACAAAATATACGCTGTTTGATGGTGGATCGATTTGATCCACGATCGACCTCTAGGGCTGCTTCAGAAACTCGTGCACACGCAATTATCTAGACTAGATAAACCTGGATCAAATTAGTGAGATTGCGTGAACGTCAATTACCTTTTATGGAACCACTTTAGCTCCAACTTATTTGTTAGGCTCATTCAAGTCCGGTTTTGGAGTTTAATCCCCGCTTTTCTAAGCTTCATTTATGGAACAGCCCCCAGGTTACGACTGGAAAAATTGCTGATTTTAACAAGACGCATGGAACAAGCAGCAGCTAAAGTGTCAGTGTGTATAGCCACTTGGCCATATTTATGATGGCTGACTTAGTAGTCATGGAACACGAAACAAGAAACAGTTAAAGTGACTGTGTGTATAGACACTGGGTTAGTATGCAGTAACACTTGAGTCAATACTAGTTAGTTACCATGATCTTCACTTTAGAATACGGATCCAAATAATTAGTAATTCCTTTAGAAGTATGTAGTAACACTTGAGTCATTACTAGTTAGTTACCATGATCTTCACTTTAGAATACGGATCCAAATAATTAGTAATTCCCATACATGTAGTAACACTTGAGTCATTACTAGTTAGTTACCATTATTCTTACAGTAGTTACTAATGAAAAGCCAATCCTAAAGTGTAGAATCTTCTAATCATTCACAAGATATTCACACACACACACACACACACACACACACACACACACACACACACACACACACACACACACACACACACACACACACACACACACACACACACACATGTATATATGAGCTAGGAGACATACATAAAAAATATTTTTTTGAGAGGTAGGTTAAATAATAAAATAACTGTATATGGTATTTGGATGGCTGATGACTCAGTATGTTCCAGTAGTCACCAAGACTCTAGTGATTCAATGCCAGTCCAGAGGAATGAGGAATTTTAAACTGCATTTAAAAATCCATTTCTTTAAAATTATTCAGTTGATAAATAAATCTCTAGGAGACAGAATAGGCTAATTATTGACAGCTTTCCCAAATAATAAATCATCTGCTATGCTATTACATATTGATAATGTAAACAACCTTGTGTATTATTTTAGAGTAGCTAGCAGTTAACATGTTAATTTAGTGCTAGTCATTTGTCCTGCAATAGTTATTGATTAGTTTTGCATGAATTATTAAACTTTTTCAGTAGTTCTCTGTGAAGCATTAAAAAAATAGGAGTTATTGGTAAGTTAATAGTGAACTACCACTTTCATCTGTGTGCTATTACTTACTAATTCGTTAATCAGAGTTTCTTGTTAGTTAATAGTACTAGAATGTAAATATTGTGTTACTCATTTGTTCCTGTGTCGTTATTCATTAACGAAGGAACCTTACTCTAAAGTGTTACCCTATCCATACCACATAATGACAGAGAAAAATCTTGATTTATATACATTTTGGAAATGTATGCATGTATATAAAACTATCTATAGACCTTATGTAGCCCCGCCCCTTTTCAGCGCTGCGCTTGTTGTCTTTTGTCTTCCGGTTTGTATTTCCACATCGATCTTATGTATTTATGAATGAACTGCCCGTTTTAAAATCTTCCCGGTCTACTGACATTTGTTAAGACATCTGCTTTAAACATTACAATGCTCGTGATAACTTTTGTTTACTCTACAATAAGTAAATCCATTTCACCAGCTAATTACTCTTCGACAACGATGCCATAGAAATATACAGAGCGACCGCAAAACCGGAAGTTCAAAGACAACATTCTAAAGATGGCTGTGCACTTGTTTCTCTGGCGCGAATCTTCAATTATTTGTAATAATTGCGGAGGTTGTCTGTGATCTTAATCCCGTGCGAATCAGCTATGTCTGTAATTTATAAAGTAAAAATTCCCCCGCAAATGACCTACCATATTTCACCGAACACCGAGGTCCTGTGATGATATTAGTCCCGTGCGAATCGGCATCTCTGTGATTTGGCGGGGTCGTTTATAATTTTTTCAAGGTTTTTGTTTCCTGTGCGCCTTTTTATCCATCTTTCGCGAATAATGGAGTGTTTTGATAGTATTTTGGGTGCTGGGTCATAAAGCTATATACCATACAACTATACAACTATACAATTTGCAGAAAGAGAAAGCTGAAAACCATCAGAAGAGCAAAAACAAAAAGAATGATTAGATGGAGATGGATGCCATGTATAGCAGCATGCGGTAAGGAACATTATTCTGTTTATGATATATCATACAGCTAGACCTGTAATAACGACAAGACATTTCCAAGCAATAGCCTATTGACATCATATCTGGGAGATAAGCCAGTAAATTCGAGTAAAATCACAGGCTTCGCTTATCCCGTGCGAATGCGCCACACGAAATTCAGATGTGGGTTGGGGGGGATAATTTCTAATTCACACGAGGTTCCCAGATAATACTAATCTCGTGCCAATAGGGCTTTATTTTCTCTTACTTCTACTCATTCGCAAAGCAGCCGAGCAGAAGGGAGTGGCACGGCATCCGCTGGTCAAGGCCATGTAAATGTGAGAACACAGCAAGCATGGCACGTTCTGCAAAAGTCAATTCACCTTTATTTATATAGCCCTTTATACAATACAGATTTTTTCAACGCAGCTTTACAGATAACAGGTTTATGCATTTTGGCTATTGTTCAGCTGAAGTCAGTTCTGTCATGATTCTGCCCTCGTGTCCTTGATTTTCTCTAGTCTTGAGGCAGGATTCATGACAGACCCATGTTTTGTGTGCAAGCACATGACCTTTTGTTTGGGCCATGTGCTTGTGTTGTCTTGTCAATTCACCCCGTCCCTTGTTCTCCTCGTTAGTCATTATTGCTTCATCTGTGTCACCTGCTGTCATTATCAGTTTCTCCCTATTTAATCCCCTTGTCTTTGCTGTCCGTTACCGGTTCATTTTCATACCTTGTTTAACCTTGTGAGTATCCTGTCAAGAGTATTGTCTTGTGAAGGTTCTGATTCTATATTTGCTGTTTGTTTATCGTCTAATTATCTGTCTAGTTTAGTCACTCTTTGTCCTGTCCATGTTTTGCCCCCACGTGGGTTTTGTTTTCCCTGGTTGTTGTCCAATAATAAACTGTGTCAAGCATCCTGTCTCCGCTTGGGTTCATCCTCAAAATCATAACAGAATGAACCGGCCAATACAGAACCCAGCAGACACTGTGTCTTTTCCCGCTATACTACAGCCGACTGACCAGGAACTATGGTGGCAGTCGGCTGTCGCCGACAGTTTGAATGGAAAGCTTCCTTTCCCTCCCCAGGGTGAGTTGACCCTGAGGAGATATGCCCAGGTCGTGGAGGAGAGGAGGTTTTTCTTGCTGGAGATCCCGGTCAATCGCTACCTCATCGCGGGTCTCAATGTCCCCCCTCCTCTAGCTGACCGGGAGAGATTGGTCCACCGCCCGTTCCGCAATATGGTGGACTGTTTGTCTCGGAAGGAGCTGCAGGGTCCCACCATGTCTTCACCTCCTGCCACACTACCAGTGATTCCAGAGGGTCGTATGTTAGCCGTCGCGGCGCTTGGGGACCAGGCTTGTTCCACCACGACTCCTGAGACCCCATCCGTATCCATCAGTCTTCGCGGAAAACGTGGAAGGCGCTTGCTCTCTGCTCCGCGACCCAGGAAGAAGAAGAGGAAAAAGGGAGCCTCTTGTCCTCCGTCTCTGTCTCCCCCTGAGTCCGCGATGGCTCTCCAACCCGCCGCTGTAACCGAGAGCGCTGTTCCTGAGCCTGCTGCTGTAAGCGCGGTTACGGACTTTGCTGCAGGAGACGCTGTTCCTGAACCTGCTGCAGAAAGCGCAGTTCCCCAGTCTGCGTTGGAGAGATTTGTTCCAGAGGCTGCTGCAGAGAAGGCTGTTTCTGAACCTGCAACAAAGAGAGCTGTATCTGAGTCTGCAGTCGTGAGAGCTGAGGAGAAAGCCACGGCCGATTCTGCTGCTAAAGCAGTATTACAGTCTGTTTCAGCTCGTCAGGAAATGCCTGTCGTCATTGCTAACCCTGTCAGATTATTTATCACGTCTTGTCAAGATCCTAGAAGTCCCTGTCAGACTTGTCTTATCCCCAGACCCCGTGCCTAGAGCTGCAGAGAGCGCTGATCCCAAGCTAGATGCAGAGAGCGCTGATCTCAAGCCAGCTGCAGAGAGCTCTGTTCCCGAGTCAGCTACTTTCAACGCCACTACAGAATCAGAAACGAGGAGTGTCGATTCTGCTTGGGGAAACGTTGATTCCGGGCTCTGCTTCTGAGAGCTCAGTTCCTGTTCCCGCTCCCCAGCCGCCTGCTACACCCCCTGTCTTGTGCCCTGTTCCTTTACCTGCTGTTCCCCCGGTCAGGATTCCTGTTTCGCCGCCTTCTGTATCCTCTGTGTCGGTATCTGTTGCTGCACCCACTTCAGCAGTACCCCTGTGTGTTTCCCCGGTCACCCCTGTCACCACTAAGCCCCGGACTGTTTCCCCCAAGACCCCTCCTCGTGTGTCCCCGTCCAAGCCTGCCCGGATTCTTCGTCCCCAGCCCTCATCCCGTGGACCTAAGACCCCCAGCACTCCAATCCACCCTGGACCACCCCCCATGAACTCTGTGTTTCCTCCGCCCCCTCTTCCATGTTTATTATTTTTGATGTGTCATCCCAACCTTGTTATCGTTTTTTCATGTATGCCTTTGTTGTTGTTCGTCATGTTTTGTTGGTTTGTGTCTATGTCTCAGTCTGTCATGTCCCGTGTTTGATGTCCCCTTGAGGAGCGTCTGGAAGAAGGCATCTCATATTTTTGCTGCATTTACGTCAGTCATGGCAGATCACGTGGCGTTTGCTTGCTTTATCGCAGACGAGCTGGAAGCGATAGAAATTCCATTATTTTTTTCATGAAATTGAGCACAATGAGCAACGAAGGTGAGTAAATGTTAAAAGTAGCTTTTATTATAAGTAAAAGTATTACTTTTTTAAAAACAATTTACGTATTTTTATAAACAACAGACGTATAAACAATTTAATTTTAAAAGTTACTAACGTTACCTAGAATCTGAAAACTGTATTTTGAATAAAAATACTGTATTGCAAACCAAATTAAGTGATCGAATTGTTTCTAGTCTTTACAGTGTATTATTGATGTAATTGGTGGCTTCTGTAATCAATAGCTACTATTGCTTGCCTATTGGTTTAAATACAGAGAATAAACTTACTCATTCTGTTTACACAAAGAAATAATGGACTTTTACTCCAATTTCAGCACTTCTGTATACACTAATTATTTGATTTAAATCCCAATTCAACATAAAACATTGAAATTACATTTTTAACTACCTGTGTCTTCAGTTACATGTATATAGTGAGTACAACTTTCTCTTATATAGAATGTAATACAATATAAAATTCATTAAAGTGGTATTAACTAGGGGTGGGTAGTTATCAGTCAAATTCATTTTTACTTTGTTTATATAGTTTTTCTTTTTTACCCAACAAACATAAGGGTACAAACAAAAAAATCAAGTACAAATACAAAAATAAGATGGTTCTTAATAATCACCCTTTATTAAATGTAAAATAATCGCAACGTATTCTCTGTAAAATTGCGTAATCCGCAGGGTGATGGGCACGGAGATGGGTAAAAAGGTTGGTGGCTACACATTCTGCAGCGCCTTGTCGCGTGTAGGACAACTCGAGGTATCGCACACCGGACACGCACTTTCTCAGTTTATGGCCAGCAGTATTCTTATGTTTAAGGAGATTATGAAATTAAGATTTCATTGACTTTCAATCCAAGGTGGCAGCCGAGCCATCTTGGCCATGATGTGGATCTCAGTGTTTGAGATCTCAAGATTTTAGGTTTTTCCTTGTGATGTTTTATGTCTTTTAAACTTAAATGAGTATACTCTCGGAAAACAGGACATTCTCTTCCATACTGGAATTATTTTAATAGCGGATAAGGCTGAATTTGAACTTAAAACCTGGACATTGACCACCTGATAGCTCTGCTTGCTAGCCACCACCTGGATGCTCTGCTAGCAGCCTTCTACAGGTAGCCCTGCTTCCTAGCCTGCTACTGGTAGCTCTGCCTGCTAGCCATCACCTGGATGCTCTGCTGCTAGCCTGTTGCTGGTAGCCACCATCTGGATGCTCTACTGCTAGCCTGTTGCTGGTAGCCACCACCTGGATGCCCTGCTGCTAGCTGCCCGTGCTAGCCACCTCCCGGATGCCCTGCTGCTAGCCCCACTTGCTAGCCTCTACCTGGATGCTCTGCTGCTAGCCCCACTTGCTAGTCACTACCTGGATGCTCTGCTGCTAGCCCCACTGGCTAGCCACTACCTGGATGCTCTGCTGCTAGCCCGACTTGCTAGCCACCTCCCGGATGCCCTGCTGCTAGCCCCACTTGCTAGCCACTACCTGGATGCTCTGCTGCTAGCCCCACTAGCTAGCCACCATCTGGATGCCCTGCTGCTAGCCTGCTACTGATAGCCCTACTACTAGCCTGCTACTTTTAGCCCTGCTTGCTAGCTATCACTTGGAAGCCTCCCTGCTAGCCTCCATTCTGTAGCCCTAACTTTCTGACTCCAAGCTACTGCTCACCCCTGTTAAGGCTGTCTTCAACTAAACCTGGTAACTTGACATCATGCATTTGTTTATACTCTTCATACTTTTACAGTCCAGCCCTACACTAGATGAATTTAATATGCCCAAAATGAGAAGTAGTATACTGATACAGTTAAATTATGGTCATTTCTCAATTTCATCTACAAGTCATTATGAGATATACCGCCAGAAAATCAACCTGTGTAACCAAAAAAATTGTTCACAAATTAATAAGACCCTGTATCTCCAGAACCTACTGTTATTAAATGATAATTTTACTGTCTCAGATTACTCTTTTTCTGCAGTTCATAGAGAACAGTGGTAATGACAAATATTACCCAGCCAAGCAAAAACTACGCTGTATGATTATGCTTTTATTGTTGTTATCTGGTAATGTTCAGCCCAATCCTGGTCTTCCTAACACTTTGAAATCCTTAGCCACTCCTTCAGATTTGAAAAGCAGACATGGCCTTGGTTTTATACATTTAAACGTCAGAAGCCTTGTCCCTAAAATGGATATGATTAAGATCTGGGCTAATACAACCAATGCTGATATCATTATTATCTCCGAAACCTGGCTTAAAAAATCTGTATCTGATGAACTTATTTCTATTGAAGGTTTTAAAGTTTATAGAACTGATCGGGTTGGCAAAGGAGGTGGGGTTGGCATATATGTGAAATCTAAGTTTATAAGCTCGGTAACCCTATCACTAACTGCTAAACAGTTTGAAATTCTGACCGTGAAAGTGAATATCTCAAAAGACGCTGATATTACAGTAGTTGGGTGCTATAGACCTCCATCTGCTTCAAAGGATGCTTTTCAATCTATATCTGAAATATTACATGAAATTAATGACTCTGAATTTATTCTTATGGGTGATATGAATTGGGACTGGCTTTCTAGGAACTCTGATTGTTTTAAAGATTTGTGTAATGACTTAAATTTAGTGCAACTTATTAAAGAACCGACAAGAATAAATCCCAAAACAGAAATAAAATCTACTCTCCTAGATCTAATCATAACAAACTCAGTTCATAAATATACCTCAACTGCCGTATTTTGTAATGACTTCAGTGACCATTGTGCAGTCGCTTGTGTAAGAAATACAAAAATCCCCAAGGTAAAACCGCGCATCATCCTAAAAAGACATTTTAAAAGTTTTGAACAACAGGCTTTTCTGCATGATTTGTATCATAGTGAACTCAGCAGGGTGTCTTTGTTTCCGGATGCTGAAATGGCATGGGATTTTTTTCATTCAAATTTCAGCTCCATTGTAAATAAATATGTACCAATCAAAAAGTTTAGGATCAGTGGTAAGGATAACGTACTCGGTTACTAACGTAACCTCGGTTCTCTCTAGAGAGGGAACGAGTACTGCGTAATAGCTTACGCTAGGGGAAAACCTCTTTTCCACGAGATATTGAAGTCAAAAATTATCCTTAATTTTTTATTAATGTAAAACGCTTTGCAGCAGCAAGCAGACACAGGCGAGACAGCTCGCGCGCCTATTGGCTGCTCTTGCGGCAAATGCAGCAGCCTATCGAGAGAGACTCTGCGTGACGTAATGACCAATGGGGGCAACTCGCGCCCATATCGTCACGTCCCGCCAGAAAGGGCGTGGTCTCACTCTATAAATATGCTCGTTAGGCTGGTACAAGCTGGTTTTCATCGCCGAAGCGAACCAGAGCGTATTCCAAGCACGGCAAGATACGCAGTACTCGTTCCCTCTCTAGAGAGAACCGAGGTTACGTTAGTAACCGAGTACGTTCTCTTACGAGAGTATCTCTCGTACTGCGTAATAGCTTACGCTAGGGGAACACAATGCAACACGCCGTGCGTACAGGGATCCAACACCAAAGTCCCAGGGGCCGAAGCCCAGGGCTCATATAGTGCATAATCACCATAAACTCACATAGAGTGGAGGAAGAGAGGCTGGAAGCGTCATTCCTTATAAAATAGCACCCAGCGGGGCTATCATATGACAATAAAACGCGCAGCCAGGGTGAAAGCTTTCAGCCTGATCTGGGTGGCCATACGTGTGTCAACACTCATGGGGCTGCAGTAAACTCAGCATCTGGGCTGCACAGCGGGGCAGATAGCACTGAATTTTAGACCGCCAAAAGCTTAGCTTGTAAGGCGGGTACCTCCAGGTTATAGTATTTTATAAATGTAGACGGCAAGGCCCAGCCCGCAGCCGTACAGATATCTTGCAGGGAAACCCCGCTAGACCATGCCCACGAAGAGGCCACGCCTCTCGTGGAGTGCGCTCTGACACCCAAGGGGCACTGCTTTGCAGTGTAAGCGAGCGCAATGGCATCCACTATCCATCTGGATAGGCTCTGTTTTGAGGCGGCAAGTCCCTTGGAGCGCCCGCCAAACAAAACGAAAAGCTGCTCAGTCTGTCTGAAAACAGACGAGCGCGACAAATAAGCTCTTAATGCCCTGACGGGGCAAAGGAGACTCGCGTCCTCCTCCTCATTGAGAACCGGAAGGGCGGACAGGGAAATTACCTGGGCCCTAAACGGTGTATTGAGGGATTTCGGCACATACCCGTGCTTAGGTTTGAGAATGACCTTCGAGTCATTAGGCCCAAACTCCATACATGATGCGCTTACTGAAAGCGCCTGCAAGTCCCCTATGCGCTTCACTGAAGCGAGAGCCATGAGAAACACTGTTTTGAACGACAGGTGTTTCATGTCCACCAGCTGGATTGGCTCGAACGGGGCGCCTTTCATGGCCTCCAGGACCGTGGAAAGGTCCCACGTCGGGACTGAAGGGGGCCTGGAAGGGTTTAGCCTCCGAGCTCCCCTAAGGAAACGCACGACTAAGTCGTTCTTCCCCAGCGACTGGCCAGACACCGGTTTTGCAAACGTTGCTATGGCCGCCACATATACTTTGAGCGTGGATTGGGTCCTGCCCTTATCCAGTAGCTCTTGAAGGAAGGAAAGCACTTCCGAAACCCCGCATTCCACAGGTAAAAAGCTCTGGGCTTGACACCATGCAGAGAAAACAGACCATATCGAGGAGTAGAGCTCTAGCCTGCGCGATCGTGTTTAACACTCCTTCTGGGAGGCTAGCGGGTACCCGTTGATGGCCCATGCGTGCAGGGACCACAGCTCCGGGCGAGGGTGCCAAATCGAGCCCTCCGCCTGAGAGAGGAGGTCTCTCCTCAATGGTACAGGCCATGGGGCAGTGCTGGTCAGCTGCATCAGGGCAGGGAACCACGTCTGGTTTGTCCAGAGCGGAGCTACGAGCAGCACTGGGCATCCGTTTTCCCTGATTCGTTCCAACACCTGAGGCAGGAGCGAGACAGGAGGAAAAGCATATAGGGGGCAGCGGGGCCAAACATGAGCCAGCGCGTCCTTGCTTTTCGAGAAAAACTTCGGGCAATGAGCGTTTTCGTGGGACGCGAATAGGTCCACCTGTGCTCTGCCGAACGTTTTCCACAGCAGCTGGACCGTCTGCGGGTGCAGCGACCACTCCCCTGCTGGAACATTGTTCCTGGACAGTCTGTCTGGTCCCACATTCAGGTGACCAGGCACGTGCGCTGCTCTCAGTGAGAGCAGGTTGTGCTGAGCCCAGACCAGGAGGCGTTCCGTCAGCCTGTGAAGGATTCGTGACCTGACGCTGCCCTGGCGATTTATGTATGCCACCACTGACATGTTGTCCGACCGGACCAAGACGTGGTGGCCTGTTACCTGGGGACAAAAACGCCGTAGCGCTTTGTCGACTGCTATCATCTCCAAGCAGTTTATGTGAAGGAGCTTTTCCCGTTCTGACCACAGGCCAGCTAGCGGTCTGCCCTCGAGCAGTGCTCCCCACCCCGAGGTGGAGGCGTCCGTAGACACCACCTTCACACTCGAAGCGGTCCCCAGACTCACACCTGACTGATACCAGTCGGTTATTTTCCAAGGTTCCAGAGCTGAAACACACTGTAGGTCGACCCTGAGGCGAAACAGACCCGCTGTCCATGCCCTGGGTGGAACCCGCGCTTTCAGCCACATCTGCAGTGGGCGCATGTGAAGCAAGCCCAACTGGAGTACAGAGGCCGCTGAGGCCATCAGCCCCAGCATTTTCTGAAACCTTTTGAGCGGAACTATCGAGCCGTGGCGGAAGGATTTCGCGACGCGCTGAATATTTAGTCCGTTCTCTGGTGACAGGCGTGCCGTCATGGATAGCGAGTCTAACACTGTTCCCAGAAAGGACATTTTCTGACTGGGAGACAGTGAGCTCTTCGCCCAATTGACTGTGAGGCCCAGCTCCTTGAGGTGCTCGAGTAATGCGGCCCTGTGTTCTATGAGCTCCGATCGTGATCGAGCTAGAATCAGCCGATCGTCCAAGTAGTTCAGGACTCGCATGCCCTGAAGTCTCAGGGGTGCGAGCGCCGCGTCCATGCACTTCGTGAATGTACGAGGTGCTAGGGACAGGCCGAACGGCAGGACTGTGTATTGATATGCCTGGCCCTCGAAAGCGAATCTCAAGAATCGCCTGTGATGGGACGCTATTTGTATTTGGAAATAGGCGTCTTTCAGATCTATTGACATAAACCAGTCCCCGTGGCGCACTTGCGCGAGGATTTTCCTGGTCGTAAGCATTCTGAACTGGCGTTTCACAAGTGCTCTGTTCAGCTGTCGCAGATCTAAAATGGGTCTGAGACCTCCATCTTTTTTCGGTACCAGAAAATATCTGCTGTGTAGGCCCCCTTTGCTCTGAGCTTGAGATAAAGGTTCTATAGCACCTTTGCTCAGTAGTTTCGCTATCTCGGCTCGAAGTAGATGAGATACTTAGTTTTTCACCGTCGTCTCGACGCGCGCCGTATAACGGCGGGGACGTCGAGCGAACTGTAGTGAATAGCCTCTTTTTATAGTGTTCAGCACCCATTCTGATACCCCAGGAAGCTGTGCCCACACTTTCGCGTGAATAGCTAGGGGTAGAATGAGATCTGGGCTCTGGCCGAGACATAGTGACGGCAAGGGAGCTCCGGCGTGCTGTAACGCAGACACTGTGTTTACAGTGTGTGAGGCGGGGGGCGCGCCGATCGCGGCGGGCAGCCTGGCCGCGCTCAAAACCCTTATAGCAGTTTGCTGAGGGAGAGAGAGCGGGGCGAGCCCCGTGGGGCTTCACATTCACTCACAGACATGTTGGCGCAGGACAGCGGGCACATTTACTGCACTGAAAAACACCGTCGGCCTGAGCTGACTGAATGCGTGTTGGTTTCGTTTTTACAGAACCCGTGGGACATGTGGTGTGTAGTGTTTGTGGGCACTGAGATCTAGGCACATTCACTACATTTAGTGCACAATCGACATGAGGCGATTTTGTTTGTGCGAGCCCTGCATTTTTGCGGGCTGTGTTTGTGTGTAGAAATGAGCCCTGGGTTGTGGGCATTTTCAATACACTCATAACACCATCGGCTGTGGCCGGAATACCAGAAAATACACCGTTTGTGTGATTTATCTGGGTCGCCGTGGGAACAGCATTTGTGTGCAGGCAAGCGGGCATGGTACTGGCTTGCTTACTGCAAAATACACTGGAACAGTCACATTTTCTGGAACTGAACGAGCGAAAATTTCAGTGGAAGTCTGGCCACGGCGAGACTGAAACACCGTCGATTTCCTAGGAGGCTAGGAAGACTTGTGTTGGTTTCGTTTTACTGAAACCGTGGTGGGCACATTCACTACATTTAATGCACAATTGACATGCGTCGATTTCATTTGTGCGAGCCCTGTACCGTGGCGGGCTGTGTTTGTGTGTAGAAATGAACACTGGGCTGTGAGCATTTTATTACACTTATAACACCATCGGCTGTGGCCGGAAAACCAGAAATACAATGATTACATGATTTTTCTGGGTCGCCGTGGAAACGGCCTTTATGTGCAGGCAAGCGGGCCGTGGTACCAGCTTGTTTACTGCAAAATACACTGGAACAGTCGCATTTTCTGGAACTGAACGAGCGAAAAGTTTCGGTGGAAGTCTGGCCGCGGTGAGACTAAATTTTAATCTGCTGCGAGAGCCGGGGTCGAACACGGGTCTCTCGCGCGAAGGCTTCGGGTTCCGCCACTGGGCCACAGGGAGAACTACATTAGCGCAAGCAGATAAGAGAGTGTCATCACAGTTTTGTGTGTGTCGGCGTTTGTATGCAGGTGTGCGTGTTATACAACAGGCTCATTGCTGCAATAATGACATTTTCAGCCGCTCAAACTAGGAGCTGAGAAATGTTTGAGAAATGGAGATTAGTCCGGCCTCGGCGGGGACTAAAACACACTCTTTTCTCATTTGCCGGTGACGCACGCCCATGGGGGGCGGGGTAGATTTCTTATAACGTAAAGAAAGCTAGCCGCGGTTTTAGGGCTCGCGGTCTTGATGCTGGCCCGTTTCCCTGACGACTCGCGGACAGAAGGGGGGAGTCCACAGAGCTCGCCTGTTGCGCGGCGGTTGCGCGGGCACCTCCCAGTCGAGGCCGATGCTTTCCACGGCCTGAGAGAGCAGACGCATCAGCTCAGTCTCAATGCTGGCTCTCTTACCAGTGGTTTGGCGGGAAACGCTAGCGGAGGGGAGGTCCACGGAGCTCGCCCAATCCTCGCTATCAGATGCCAGAAGAGAACACGCCTCGGTGGGTTCGTCGAACTCGTGGACGGACGCGGCGGCAGGCGGCGGCCGTTGTCCGTCAGTGAGCGACTCGAGCGAAGCTGGCGGGCGAACCGGCGAGCTTTGGCGGGCTGGAGAGAGCTCGGGAGCGCGCTGGGCGCGGCGCTTCTTGCGGCGCGGCACCACGGCAGGCTGTGGTGAAGGCTCGGAGAATGATGCCAGGCGAGTCCTCAGAGTCACCATAGGCAAAAGCTCGCAATGAGGGCATCCGCCGTCAGCGAGCGTGATGGCCGCGTGATCCTCACCCAGGCAGGACACACAGATGACGTGACGGTCCCCGTCGCTGAGTGGGGCGCGGCACGAGCCACAGGATGGCATCTTTAAAAAGACGCAGCTCTTTTGTGATGAGAAGTGTGAGTCGCGTCAAGTAAGCAAGCAAACACTCTCAGCAGAGTAAGGATACAAAGTGATATAAAAGGATATAGAACGCCGGAAAGCGCAGCAGGTACGGCAGTTGAAGGCGGCGAGGCCAGCGACTCCAGAGCTCGTCCCGCTGAAAAGCTTGCTTCGACGGCGCGGCTTCTCACTCCGGATCCAGCGATGCGTGTGCTTCGCTGAAGAGATGAAAATCAGCTTGTACCAGCCTAACGAGCATATTTATAGAGTGAGACCACGCCCTTTCTGGCGGGACGTGACGATATGGGCGCGAGTTGCCCCCATTGGTCATTACGTCACGCAGAGTCTCTCTCGATAGGCTGCTGCATTTGCCGCAAGAGCAGCCAATAGGCGCGCGAGCTGTCTCGCCTGTGTCTGCTTGCTGCTGCAAAGCGTTTTACATTAATAAAAAATTAAGGATAATTTTTGGCTTCAATATCTCGTGGAAAAGAGGTTTTCCCCTAGCGTAAGCTATTACGCAGTACGAGAGATACTCTCGTAAGAGAACCATTGGTTCTCAGACAGTCTATCAGAGCTAATCTGTTTGAGAAATAAAATGTGGGCACAAGCTAGATTCTCCAAATCTTCTGCTGATTGGACTGCATTTAGAACTGTAAGAAACAAGTGTACTTTGATGATTAGAAAGTCCAAATCTGAGTTTTATTTGAAGTCATTCACAGAAAACTTAAACAACCCTTTAAAGTTTTGGAAATCAGTTAAATCTGTGTCGGGTGCACGTGTGACCTCAAACCTCCCTGAACAGATTCTCATCGGTTCAGATGAAATAAAAGACAAAGCAGTCATAGTCAATCAGTTTAATAAACACTTTGTTCAGGCTGGATTCATATTTAATCAAACCGTAAATAAATCTGTCCCATGGCCTGCCATGTCAGCATCTGAAAATGTAAATGTAAATAGGGAATTCTTTACTTTTAAACCGATTTCAGTGTCAGAAGTTCATAAAGCCCTCAGAGACATTGATCACAAAAAGTCAGCAGGTACAGATAATCTGGATCCCTTTCTGTTAAAAGTGGCAGCTGATATTATTGCTGAGCCCATAGCGCATATTTTTAATTTGAGTCTTCAGTCCCACTTTATATTAAGTGGCCCTAATACCTGTGAACTTACATGGTTACTAGATATGTACTTAGTATGTAACTACAGTGTAAATACACATTGGTACATAGTTTTTACAACTGTAATATTTGTGTAACTACACATATGTAACAACCCACGGAAAGGTATGTGTAAGTACAAATGTGTAACAGGACATTGGTAACAACACTTTTTCCACTAGAGTAAGTACACATGTGTAACATGCATTATGTAACTACATTTTGTAACAACAATATGTATTCACACAAGTTGTTCCACTTCCACACGCAGTCTTCCATACCGTAGTTACCAGTTAAGAACACACTGAAACCATGATGATTCCTATGTGTACACCATGTATTTACTATATGACCGGCAGGAATTATGTTGAATTAAAGCTAAAGTTTTCCCTTGTGGTACCAGTACATGGTAACTCCTCAGGAACTCTGCACTAGATACAATGTGTTAAACTGTCATAACTTACATGTATTATGCAAAACCCAAACCTCTGTGCAACTGTACTAACAGTGTACTTACATGGTAACTCCTCAGGAACTGTCCACTTAATATAAAGTGTAAAATGGTCATAACTTACTGTGTATTATGCAAAACCCAAACCTCTGTGCAACTGTACTAACAGTGTACTTACATGGTAACTCCTCAGGAACTGTCCACTTAATATAAAGTGTAAAATGGTCATAACTTACTGTGTATTATGCAAAACCCAAACCTCTGTGCAACTGTACTAACAGTGTACTAACATGGTAACTCCTCAGGAACTGTCCACTTAATATAAAGTGTAAAATGGTCATAACTTACTGTGTATTATGCAAAACCTAACCTGTGCAACACTGTATTAACAGTGTACTTACATGGTAACTCCTCAGGAACTGTCCACTTAATATAAAGTGTAAAATGGTCATAACTTACTGTGTATTATGCAAAACCCAACCTCTGTGCAACACTGTATTAACAGTGTACTTACATGGTAACTCCTCAGGAACGGTCCACTTAATATAAAGTGTAAAATGGTCATAACTTACTGTGTATTATGCAAAACCCAAACCTCTGTGCAACTGTACTAACAGTGTACTAACATGGTAACTCCTCAGGAACTGTCCACTTAATATAAAGTGTAAAATGGTCATAACTTACTGTGTATTATGCAAAACCCAAACCTCTGTGCAACACTGTATTAACAGTGTAACTTACTTACATGGTAACTCCTCAGGAACTGTCCACTTAATATAAAGTGTAAAACGGTCATAACAGAGACCATCTCAGCAAACCCAAACCTCTCATAGTTTTATTAACAATAGCATTAAAATATATTTTGAGCCACTAATCCTACTCATACCCAACCTACCCATAACTATTCCTTAAAACTACGTAGGCTAACGTTACACTTATGAAGAAAATAAAAACATAACAGACAGACAAGTAACGTTATAAATTTCACAATAATTTGTTTATTACGAAAATGTCAAAACCGGTACCAAAAGTCGTTCACATGATGATGCGTTGCAGCCGCAGTCCTCTCTGGCAGTATTATAATAGTTGTGTATGAGGTACAGATCAGAATATAAATTATTAATCCATGAAAATGTTAATCCGGTTTCGGTTCGCTCTGTGAAGGCGCGCGCGCTTCTCCATTTCAAATGTAGCCTACTACACCGACTGAATCACGGCATGTCGCAATCTGTGACGAAGCAGGCGAGAGCCAATGAGAGTTTGATATTACGGCCGTAAAACATGTCGTAACGCTTCTTGAAGGCGCATTTTTTGAATTTGAATTCATCACCAGCGCGCCTGAGCGCGGGATTTGACGTTGGCTTGGCAGTCGCTGCTGACGCCCGTTTCACACATACTCCGTGTGCAGTGCGTATGCGGTGCGTGTTGCGGTGCGTATGCGGTACAGGAGCAGCACGCGCTATAGTGCTTTCACATATGCTGCGTGCGTTTGCAGTGCGCAACTGATCCGCGGCTGTACCACAAACACATTTACTCACTATTTGTATTTAAAAAAATCATCAATCAAATCAAGTTATCAGCAGCAAAAGTTTTTGCCTCCAGTGCAATTCTCTTTGTAGGCCTATTCACGTTTAAAACACAATTTAAACAACGTATTATTCAATGCATTACTTTTATATAGGCCTAGATTATATATTAAGTTGCTCAAGCAAGTGGTAACATATTTAACCATGTACTTATATTAAAATCGCAAACATTTTAAATTAAAACTTAAAATTGACAAAAACAGCAGACTCATACCTTTTCTTTTGCATAATTCAAATCTGTATACAATAAATCTTGCATGTCACAAATAACTTGTTTTTCCACCTCAACGAATGAGACGAGTGTCGTTCATTATGTGGCCTTGTTGAAGTAAATTGTAGCTTTCTTTGCTTTACCCCGGTCTTAAAGTAAAAAGATGACTGTGAAAAAAGTAGTATTTAATTAAATGCATTTATGGTTACATTTTATTGAATTAAATACATTTATGGTGAGATTACTACATTTTATTGAATTAAATGCATTTATGGTGAAATTACTACATATTCAGGTCAGTCTGTGTTCATTTTGACCACGAACCGTGCGCTGTCACTTTAATTCAGCGTTTGCAGCACAGCAGAAATATACTCGGTGCGGAAACGATCTCTGCACTGCTGTATACGCACCGCAACTGGAACGGATCGACGGACCGCATCCGCGTGCAGTGTGAAAGCTGTTAACATGGGTACGGAAAAAAATACGCACCGCATACGCACTGCAAACGGAGTATGTGTGAAACGGGCGTGAGAAATGGAGATGAAGATCATAAAGGGCTGAATTTGGATCTGTTTCTTGCAAACAACGTATGGATTCTAAAGATTTGGATTACATCAGGCTAATACAATTGATGCTTTTTTGTGAATTTATGTTGTGTTTTATTGGAGAAAATGCTTTTTGTGTCTCAAGGTAAATAAACTAAATACTACAAAATGGTTAAACGATTAAACAAGGTATTTTTAAGGTTTAAAGTGTAGGCTATTCTTGTTTATTGTTTACAGAACACTGTAATTTACTGTAAAGGCAAATAGGTCACCACAATGTCGAACAAAAAAAAATCTAAAATAAAGAGTAAATCTTTAAAAGTGCTATGCCGTAATATCCCAGAATCTATCAAAGCATAACTATCACATTTATATTTCAGAGTTACTACGTAACCTTGTGTTTTACATTTACTGTGGTACACAACAATGACCCTAACCATTACACTTTATATTAAGTGGACAGTTCCTGAGGAGTTACCATGTTAGTACACTGTTAGTACAGTTGCACACGGTTAGGTTTTGCATAGCCTAATACACAGTAAGTTATGACCGTTTTACACTTTATATTAAGTGGACAGTTCCTGAGGATTTACCATGTTAGTACACTGTTAGTACAGTTGCACAAAGGTTTGGGTTTTGCATAATACATGTAAGTTATGACAGTTTAACACATTGTATCAAGTGCAGAGTTCCTGAGGAGTTACCATGTTAGTACACTGGTACCACAAGGGAAAACTTTAGCTTTAATTCAACATAAGTCCTGCCGGTCATATAGTAAATACATGGTATACACATAGGAATCATCATGGTTTCAGTGTGTTCTTAACTGGTAACTACAGTATGGAAGACTGCGTGTGGAAGTGGAACAACTTGTGTGAATACATATTGTTGTTACAAAATGTAGTTACATAATGCCTGTTACACATGTGTACTTACTGTAGTGGAAAAAGTGTTGTTACCAATGTCCTGTTACACATTTGTACTTACACATACCTTTCCGTGGGTTGTTACATATGTGTAGTTACACAAATATTACGGTTGTAAATACTATGTACCAATGTGTATTTACACTGTAGTTACATACTAAGTACATATCTAGTAACCATGTAAGTTCACAGGTATTAGGGCCACTTAATATAAAGTGGGACCGAGTCTTCTTTCCAACTCCATTCCTAAAAGTTGGAAAGCAGCCTATGTCCTCCCTTTACATAAAGGTGGAGACCCATCAGAATTGAACAATTACTGTCCAATATCAAAACTCTCTGTTCTGTCAAAGATCTTGGAATCATTTGTGAATGTACAGTTAAAACAGTATTTAGCTGACAAAAACATTTGAAATAATTTTCAGTCAGGGTTCAGAAGTGGCCATAGCACTATTAATGCTGCTACATTAGTGACAAATGATATTATTGGGGCCTTAGATAAGAAGCAACAATCTGCTGCATTATTTATTGATCTGTCTAAGGCATTTGATGCAGTTGATCATGGATTGTTATTGACCAAACTACGTTCAGGTGGTTTAAGTGAAAAGGCTGTTGCATGGTTCCAAAATTATTTTGTAGATCGTACTCAATGTGTTTATGCTGAAGGTTATAAATCTGATTTTCTTGAGATAACTAAAGGTGTCCCTCAAGGATCAATCTTAGGACCCATTCTGTTTTCAATTTTTATAAATGATTTGGATAGAGATGTTCAAGTGGTTTACACCCAGGCTTCCACCATTTCAGTAGCAATGCAGGAACTTCAGACTGCATTTCAGGCATTGCAAAACACATTACTGAGTCTAAAACTGGTTTTAAATACACAGAAAACTAAGTTTATGGTCTTCTCAAGAGCTCGAGCACAGCTACTTGACAACTGTGGCCTCTTGTCCTTAGATGGGAAATCAATTGAGAGAGTGTCTTCATACAAGTACTTGGGCATATGGATAGATGATAAGCTCACCTTCAATGAACATATTACTGCTTTAGTCAAGAAACTTAAAGTCAAGCTCGGCTTCTATTTCAGAAACAAATCTTGTTTTACTTTTAGTGCTAAGAAGAAACTTGTGGAAGCTACTTTTCTGTCTGTAATTGATTATGGAGATATATTGTACATGCATGCTGCATCCTCCATCTTGCGTCATGTTGATTCAGTTTACCATGCATCACTACGATTCATAACAAATACAAAGTCCCTTACCCATCACTGCATTCTTTATGATTTAGTTGGTTGGACATCACTTAAAATTCGTAGACAGCAGCACTGGTATATCTTTATTTATAAAGCTATACTTGGCAAACTTCCACTGTACCTCTGTAACCTCCTCTCTGTCTGCTCTGGTACCTATCAGCTACGCTCCTCAAAGTGGTTGCTTTTTAACGTGCCACGAGTTACAACCGAATTGGGAAGAACTGCTTTCTCTTATTTAGCACCTTGGGGGTGGAATAATCTACAAAAAGAGCTAAGGTTAGAAACCCTTATGTCCATAAATGAATTTAAAACTACTGTAAAGAGTGTTGTGATGGAGACATGTTCTTGTTTTTCTTAAGAGTCTCATTGTGTTCTTTTTGTACTACTTTTATCATGAAAATGTAATTTAGAGTTTGTTATGTATGCATTTGTTGTGATTTGGCTGCTACCTTGGCCAGGTCTCTCTTGTAAAAGAGATTCTGAATCTCAAAGGGACCTCCTGGTTAAATAAAGGTATATATAAAAAAAAAAAAGATAATGTCTGTACTATGTTATGATTGTACTGTACAATTAAATACAATAGTTGCTGAGTCTGTGATCTGAACACTTACCTCAGAGCATCCATTAACTGAATGAATTGAGAATATCACCTCAAAATTCGATAACATCAGCAATTTTCATTCAAGCAGCTGATTTCTGTAAATTAATGTAAAACTAAATGTACATTGCAGCACAGGGTGAAGTCATTTACGATGATTTGAGACAAATATAATGTAATTTTAATATAAAACTATGTAAATGGCGCTCTGTGTCGCGGCAGGATTTTGAACAAGAGCCGTTGCTGGGTGCCGCGGACAGACACCGAATGGCACAACCGGTGTATGTACACTCGAAGAGAAAATGTGTTCGAATTTTAAAGACGTGGCGCTGCGCTTCTCGTTTGGTGTGCGACCCCCTTTAAAGTGCTGTTTTTGCCCCCATTTTTCATGAGCTGAACTCAAAGATATAAGACTTTTTCTATGTACACAAAAGGCCTATTTCTCTCAAATATTGTTCACAAATCTGTCTAAATCTGTGTTAGTGAGCACTTCTCCTTTGCCGAGATAATCCATCCACCTCACAGGTGTGGCATATCAAGATGCTGATTAGACAGTATGATTATTGCACAGGTGTGCCTTAGGCTGGCCACAATAAGGCCACTCTAAAATGTGCAGTTTTACTGTATTGCGGAAAAAAAAGTTGTTGATTGTGGCCTGTGGAATGTTGGTGCACTCCTCTTCAATGGCTGTGTGAAGTTGCTGGATATTGGCAGGACCTGGAACATGCTGTCGTATACGCCGATCCAAAGCATCCTAAACATACTCAATGGGTGACATGTCCGGTGAGTATGCTGGCCATGCAAGAACTGGGATGTTTTCAGCTTCCAGGAATTGTGTACAGATCCTTGCAACATGGGGCCATGCATTATTATGCTGCAACATGAGGTGATGGTCGTGGATGAATGGCACAACAATGGGCCTCAGGATCTCATCACGGTATCTCTGTGCATTCAAAATGCCATCAATAACATGCACTTGTGTTTGTTGTCCATAACATACGCTTGCCCATACCATAACCCCACCGCCACCATGGGCCACTTGATCCACAAGGTTGACATTAGCAAACCGCTCACCCACACGACGCCATACTCGCTGTCTGCCATCTGCCCTGTACAGTGAAAACTAGGATTCATCCGTGAAGAGAACACCTCTCCACAGTGCCAGACGCCATCGAATGTGAGCATTTGCCCATTCAAGTCGGTTACGACGACGAACTGCAGTCAGGTCAAGACCCCGATGAGGATGACGAGCATGCAGATGAGCTTCCCTGAGACGGTTTCTGACAGTTTGTGCAGAAATTCTTTGGTTATGCAAACTGATTGTTGCAGCAGCTGTCCGGGTGGCTGGTCTCAGACGATCTTGGAGGTGAAGATGCTGGATGTGGAGGTCCTGGGCTGGTGTGGTTACACGTGGTCTGCGGTTGTGAGGCAGGTTGGATGTACTGCCAAATTCCCTTTGGAGATGGCTTATGATAGATAGATAAATGAACATTCAATTCACGGGCAACAGCTCTGGTGGACATTCCTGCAGTCAGGATGAATGAATGTGTTTGGGATGCTCTGGATCGGCGTATACGAAAGCATGTTCCAGGTCCTGCCAATATCCAACAACTTCGCACAGCCATTGAAGAGGAGTGGACAAGCCACAGGTCACAAACAACAACCTTTTTTTTGGTTGTTGTTTGTGACCTGTGGCTTGTAAAAGCTTGTAAAACTGTATAACAGTACAGTAAAACTGCACATTTTAGAGTGGCCTTTTATTGTGGCCAGCCTAAGGCACACCTGTGCAATAATCATGCTGTCTAATCAGCATCTTGATATGCCACACCTCTGAGGTGGATGGATTATCTCGGCAAAGGAGAAGTGCTCACTAACACAGATTTAGACCGATTTGTGAACAATATTTGAGAGAAATAGGCATTTTGTGTACATAAAAAAAGTCTTAGATATTTGAGTACCCTAACCCAGCTCATGAAAAATGGGGGCAAAAACAAAAGTGTAATGCAATTTGTATTTTTTTTTTATAGAAAGCCATTTTGTTCCTAAAGTAGAGTTGCTGATGAGTTCTTTTTAGGTCCAGTAGGAATAATGTCATTTTATGTGTTATTTCTTTAAAATGGGGGATAGGGAGAGAAATAGATTAACACCACAAAACAAAGAAAGCAATGTTATTTAACCACAGCTTTGGAATTTATCTTCCTTACAGTCTTTGATGCAATACTTTGTGATTCATGCCTGTCTGACTGGATGGAGGGGGTTGATGGTTGAATGGATTCTGAAGAGTTTCCACACACTGCACCAGGTGGCAGGCGGTGGGTCCTTGACAGTGGGGGTAAGTAGTACAGGGGGCCTAGTGGTAATAATGGGGCACTGGCTGGTTGATGGTGGCAGTGGTTTCACAAAACTGAGGTTTAGGGGTATCAGCAACCTAGTGGAGGTAGTGGTACATGGAGTAGGAGGTTGGAGGAGCTTTGCAGCACAAGCTGGGCCACTGATGAGAGCTGTTTGGAGAGAAGATTGTTGATGTGGTCCTTGTCACTTAAGAAATATTTCCAGTATATGCTTGTTCATTAAGTAAATGTGTACCTTGTTTTGTTTCAATGGCTGATACTTTCTCCATGACAGAGGAAAGGAACTGTTGATCTGGGGAAATAAATGATCAACAAAACACTTGCACAAATCATTGGTGACTTTTAACTATTTCACAATTCTGCAACTTCTGCTGTTTACTTACCATTCTTCATCTATTCAGCGATGTCCTTGGAAACCGTTAGAGTAACAACATCACCTTTGAGGTCTGCCACATTAATGGTTATGTTGTCCATTTTGTTTTGTGTTACACAGGGTAATGCAGGTTCTTTATATATCCAAAGGAACCATGGGACCATAGCCAACACCTTTTCCATTCATTATTACTAATAGTTAACTTTCAGTTTTTGTTCTAGTGATTAGGTAGCTTTATGTAAATAAGGTAAATTAAAATAAATAGACTTAAAAATAACTTTTAAGACGTGTGTATAAGTGTTTTTTTTTAAGGGTGTCAAGAGAGAAACAGGCTTTAAAGGCACACTATGCAAGAATTGTACCTTAATATAACAGCTTCAAAGTAATTTCGGTGGTAAACAAACTCATAGTAGGGCGAATCATCCTGGTAGTAAAGCTTGGGGGGGGGGGGCGCCGCTGGAAAAACCAGCAATGCAAGTTTGAGAGGAGCGCCCCCGACAAATCTCGCGAGAATCACGACATACTTTACGGCAACGACGTTACACACATCAACCACAACATGAAGCACGAAGACACTTGCGCGCATTTCAGACGTGATACTCGACGATGGAAAAAGCAAAGAAAACGCGGTCAGAAGAGCCTAGGAAAAGGAAAAGAGAATGAGCCTTTCAACCCGTAAATAAATGCATCTATCCGCAAGTTTTGTTTGAGTTCTTTAATGGTCTAGTGGTAGATATTTTGCCAAGCGTGTCAGAGGTTACAGGTTCTAAGTTTTTTCTCTCTCATCAAAACTGAATATGTTCATCAGTGGTTACAGTCTATATCAAGCAGGGACACGTTTTTTGTGCATTTTATTTTGTGATTTCACTGGAATGAATAGAGTCTCCGCAACTGCGATAGATTGAAGAGCGCGTCCGAGTGAAGACTGCGCGCGCGCTGCCACAAGAGACACTATGTATCCATGACACTGATAGCAGCGGACAGGAGCGCTCAGCTTGAGTTCAAAAACACATTTTAGCGCTAGATCTCTTATTTAATGCAAAAAATGCACACTATGCAAGATTTGTACCTTAATATAACAGCTTCAAAGGGGTATCAGGCTGTGAGTACAGAGACCAGTCTATGGCAGAGACGCTCTGCGTGAGTGGTATTTACGACAGTAACATTAAATACAAGTACTCCACAGCGACTCTAGGGGTCGCTGTTTGACAAAAACGGAATTCCTGCATAGTGTGCCTTTAAGTAAATAAACTGAGAACATATTGGATATATACTTTATCAGTCTGATGAATTACATGGGTGTTTCTGCTACTACGAAAAATAGGAGAGAGGCCGCACTATGCATATGTTCTTTTATTTTATTTGCACAGACGCGTTTCGGCCCGACTGTGCAAATAAAATAAAAGAACATATGCATAGTGTGGCCTCTCTCCTATTTTTCGTATTTTAATCATCCAGGCCAGCACTCTTAAAGTTTATAAGTATATGCATTGAGTGAAGCCTGCTCCTATCCTCACTTACTTGTTTCTGCTACTACAAAATGATAAAAGTAATCTATAAATAAAACAATTCCCTGATGGGTATGAGTATGTATGTGTTTTTCTTTAGCAAGTTTCAGCAACACGATTTACAGAACCCTCCAGCTAAGCTCTTTTTTACCATTTTTAAGACAAAACACCATTCATTTTCATACACAGAAAAGCACAATTCTGTTGGATTTATATTGTGATTTACACCAACTTCATGAAAGTGAGAATGTTGTCCTGTTGTTAAGTTGAAGATGCAGCCTAAGTTGTTTGCAGTTTGTTAACCACATGCAGGTGAAGTATGATGAACACAGCAAAAGAAACTAGAGTATATGAAGAAACCATATGAACAAATGGAGGAACAATGTATTATGCAGTATTTGTACAGGAGCATATACAATTATGACCACATTAGATTATATGTTTTAAGCATTTGAGTTATTCTTATTTTTTTTTTTTTTTTTGAATAGGTTATGCAGCTGAGTACTGTAACCGTCTGTATGAAAAAGAAAGTCATAGAAAATAAACATATACTGTACACAAAACCTATATAAACAATATAAAACAAAATATAGCTGCAAGCAGCCATTACGTGGCCAAGCGCAAACGCAGACGACAAGACATGCCAACATGGCTGGAAGTTTCAGACCGACAGCAGCAAGGAGCAATTAAAGACATTTAAAGATGAATTTAGGCAAAATGGCTTAAATTATATATATACAGTAACTTATAAAATGATTTAATGGTTTATCACTTTCGACCAATAGGTGGGCAGTTATGAAATCAATGCATTGTGATCAGAGTGAGGTGACAATGACACATACAAAGTTTGGTGTCAAAATGTGAAGGCATTGCAGAGATAAAGCCTAAATAGTCATTTTGGCAGCATGCCTCAACTTTGATGCTGTGGTATACGAAAACAGTTTCGTCTATCGTCACGAAATCCATAACTTTTAGTCGGCACGGTCTGGAGATGACACGATTCGATTTTGGGGAAAATCGGATCAACGGTCTTGGAGAAGTTCGAAAAAGAAGGTTTTTAAAAAAAAAATAAAGATGGCGGACAGGAAGTTTGGCTGATTATGGCAAACCTGGTATATATGTTTTCAGCATAACCCAAGGAATCTATTAAGATCAGTGTCATTACTATAGGCAAATGTATTCAAAGGTTATTAGCATTTTCGGAAATTAATTATAACTTTTGACCAAAAGGTGGCGCTGTCTCAAAATCTTTTGAGTACCTTCAGGGCATGCTGCTTATGGCACACACTGAGATTCGTAATGTTACAGCAATGCATTTGTTAAGTATAGCATTTTACTTCACAAAACTGTATTGAAGTCAATGGGAATTTCACGTTTTGTTCTATTATAGCGCCACCAAGAGGCAAAATCCCACAATTTTTTTCATGTGTCCTCAGAAGGAGCCCATACATGTGTGTGCCAAATTTAGTGAAAATATCTCAATGCGCTTCAGAGTTATAGACATTTATGTGAAAAAACACGTAAAAAATGACCGACACGTGACTTTGATTGAATTTTACTACCCCTTACTATCAATATTTTGGCATTTGGGCGGTAGTATTTATCTATCGACCTATGTTTCCAATTTTCTGACGGTGGTTTCGTCTCGATCGGACTAACAGTTTCGAAGATATCGGCAAATGTTTTTTAAGCGCTAAATGACAACGCTGCACAAACCATATGCCGAAACCTGGCAAGTCTGGTATCGTTGGACTCGGCAAGGATTCAGGAACTCAGCGAGATGACTCCCGTGAAAATAAGTCAACCACAGCCAGAGTTATAAGCATTTAAAAAAATAAATGTTACCACTAGGTGGCGCTGTTTCAAAACTTCTCAGGCTCCTTCAGGGCATCGTACTGATGACCCATACCAAGTTTCGTAACAATTCGTTAATGCGTTCAAAAAATACAGCATTTTTGCACATAATTCAAAATGGCCGACAGCCAAAATGGCCGATCCTGGAAAATTGGATATCAGTCGACTTGGCATGACGCCCTGAATCTAGCGAGACCACTTTTATGATTTTTGGACAAACCGTTCAGAAGTTATGAGCGAAAATAGCCATTTTTCATATCTCCGGACCAGTAGGTGGCGCTGCACCGAAACGCAGCATGTAGCCTCCGGTCATGCTTGTGATGACATGTACCAACTTTGGTCTGAATACGATTAAGCGTTGCAGAGATACAGCCTTACGTCTGTTTTTGCAAGCGCTACGTAAAATTAGTTTGCGCGTTTATCGAAAACGGTTTGACGAATCGACTTGAATTCCATAAATTTTTGTCGGCACTGCCTGGAGATGATGTGGTGCAATTTTGGTGAAAATCGGACAAACCGTCTAGGAGGAGTTCGCAAAAGTAGGTTTTTTGGACAATTCAAAATAGCGGCCATATTTTTATGACGGAAAATGACGTCATAGGATGCGATCGAATCGTCATGAGCTCAGGAATCAGAGGAAAAAAGAATTTTGTTGATAGGCCTTACGGTTCAAAAGTTATTAGTATAATATAAGTGAAACTTTGGACAGGTGGTGGCGCTAGTGGGAATGAGTTAGAGACACCAAAATTGGTGCAATTACTGTTGGGACTGTCCTCTATCAGAATGTCAAACCGGAACAACTTTCCCGGAAACGGTTCTATGGGCTGCCATAGACGCTCAGTCGGAAGAAGAAGAAAAAGTAGGAATAATAATAATATCCGGAACAGATACAATAGGTGCCTCCGCACCTTCGGTGCTTGGCCCCTAATAACAATAAAGTAAATACAGTTAAAACATTTTTAACAATATCTAATAAACATTAAAAATAAGATGAAGATGACATGAAAGTGAATTGTACTGTTTTGAAAGTCTGTAAATGAGAATTAGTGGAACTGAAGGTGTCATAATGAACTTGAAACGCACGTCATTTGTGTGGTCAGCGAATCCGGCCAAACGTGAAACAGCTGTGTTGTCATCAGAGCTCGTCCAGTCGCTCTTGAGAAGCTGTGCTGGCTGAGTCCTCCGGCTGCTCTCGAATCGCTCTCGCGCTACTTTGATGGCATACGTTACAGTCACGTGGTGTCGGTGATGTCTCAAGTCGGACAAAATTTATAAATGCACTGCTTCATGTCAGCCACTGATCGGTCTGCGCTAATGCTCCTTCATCAGCTCTCACTGACACATTTTTGTGCGGCCCATGTTTGAGCTCTCCTCAGGATGGCCACTGCAATTCAAATGAGCAGATGACAGCTCTCTATCCAGACAGCACTAGTCCTGAGTCAAATCGCTCAAGTCATCGATAAAGCTGCCAAGTCATTGTGTGGTCACAATGACTGTTGAAATAAAACGATTTCATTGTGTGGAAAAGATAAAATACGATAAAAAAGTTTTACGGAAATGGGTCATACCATTGACATTACTTGTCCTGAGCAGTTGAAGTAAAACCCTACTTATTATTCATGGGCACACATTTATTGCATGGACGGAGAAACCACATAATGTAAGTGTCTAAAAACGCACAGTTCCGATGAATCATGAATCATAAATGAAATTTAACTTCATCCATCCATCCATCCATCTTCTTCCGCTTATCTGGGGCCGGGTCGCGGGGGCAGCAGTCTAAGCAGAGATGCCCAGACTTCCCTCTCCCTAGACACTTCCTCCAGCTCTTCCGGGGGGACACCGAGGCGTTCCCAGGCCAGCCGGGAGACGTAGTCCCTCCAGCGTGTCCTAGGTCTTCCCCGGGGTCTCCTCCCAGTGGGACGTGCCCGGAACACTTTCCCGGGAAGGCGTCCAGGAGGCATCCGGAACAGATGCCCGAGCCACCTCAGCTGACCCCTCTCGATGTGGAGGAGCAGCGGCTCTACACTGAGCTCCTCCCGAGTGACCGAGCTTCTCACCCTATCTCTAAGGGATCGCCCAGCCACCCTGCGGAGAAAGCTCATTTCGGCCACCTGTATCCGAGATCTTGTCCTTTCGGTCATGACCCAAAGCTCAGGACCATAGGTGAGAGTAGGAACGTAGATTGACCGGTACATCGAGAGCTTCGCCTTGCGGCTCAGCTCCTTCTTCACCACGACAGACCGGTACATCGACCGCATTACTGCAGAAGCTGCCCCGATCCGTCTGTCAATCTCCCGTTCCATCCTTCCCTCACTCGTGAACAAAACCCCAAGATACTTAAACGCCTCCACTTGAGGCAGGAACTCTACACCAACCTGAAGTGGGCAAGCCACCCTTTTCCGACTGAGGACCAAGGCCTCGGATTTGGAGGTATTGATTCTCATCCCAGCCGCTTCACACTCGGCTGCAAACCGTCCCAGTGCATGCTGAAGTTCCTGGTCTGAAGGGGCCAACACGACACCATCATCCGCAAAGAGCAGAGACGAAATCGTGTGGTCCCCAAACCTGACACCCTCCGGCCCCTGGCTGCACCTAGAAATTCTGTCCATAAAAGTTATGAACAGAACCAGCGACAAAGGGCAGCCCTGCCGGAGTCCAACATGCACCGGGAAGAAGTCTGACTTACTGCCGGCAATGCGAACCAAGCTCCTGCTTCGGTCGTACAGGGACCAGACGGCCCTTCAAAGGACCCCGGACCCCATACTCCCGGAGCACCCTCCACAGCCCGCCGCGAGGGACATGTTCCACGGCCTGGACGAAAACCGCACTGAAATTTAACTTAATTTCATTAAACTGGATGTACGAAGGAAACTGCTGAAATAACTACAACATTAACAACACTGAAATGAGAGCACGTGGTTTATCTATCAATCAGAAGCGCATTCAAGTTGCGTTCCTTACTATAGTCAAGTCATGTCACCTTTATTTATTTATCGCTTTTTACAATACAGATTGTTTCAAAGCAGCTTTACAGAGATAACAGGAAAATAATACAACAAAGCTTATTTCTAGAAGAAAATAGCGTCACAGAAAAAGGCAAAAAAAAGGCGACAGTGGCAAGGAACCAAAACTCCATCAGGTGACAGAATAGAGAAAAAACCTTAGGAGAAACCAGGCTCAGTCGTGGGGGCCAGTTCTCCTCTGGCCAACGATCGAACAGTGTATGATTATGATTAGGCAGCATAACAGGTCAGAAGTCAGACTGGATTGGAACATTCAGAATATTATCCAGTTCCATCTGTTTGAGGATCGGAGTCATCACGCGAGTATGGAGACGAGTTTGTTGAGGATCTGTGCTGATGGCTGTCGTGTCGATGAGGCCTTCACAGAGGAGAGTCTAGTTGACGCAATCTCTGCTGATACTTCCAGGATGCGTTGTGGTCGTGTCTAGGCGCAGGTCCACCATCTGATCTGAATATGGCCCAGATCCGGCTGACTACATCATGCGTTGTGGTCGTTTCTAGGCTCAGGTCCACCATCTGATGTGGATACTGCCCGGATCCGGCTGATTACATTAAACCTTGGAATAAACAGAAAGACAAAACATTAGCGTAGATGCCATTCTTCTTATGATGTAACGAGTTCATCGGGTGTTATAGGAAGTGTTCCTGGTTCTGGCTGACCTAATTTATGCCGCCTAATAATCATTTAATTAAATTATTTATTTATTTAAAAATGTATACAGTGTTTTATAGAAGGCCAATGCAGTGTTGACAGAACCGGGCTAATATTGTAACTAGGGATGGGTATCGTTAAGGTTTTAACGGTATTACTACTCTTACCGATACTGCTTATCGGTCCGGTACTTTAACGGTATTCTTATCGGTACTTTGTGTTGTTTTTTTTTTTTTTAAAAGAACAAATTGAGAACAGAATTAACATTGCTTTATTTTTTTAAATGTAAAATAAATAAAACAATGATCTATAGTGAAATAAACAGCCATGTTTAAACGTACCAAAAACAAATGAATGTAAAACAAATGAAATAAACTATATTTTTCTGTAAAAGAACATACAGTGGTACAAAGCAACACGGGTGGGGTATGCAGGTATAGGCTGCAAAATGACTTTGGTTTTTAACCATTCTTCTGAAGAAAGATTAACATATTTGCCTTTTCTGGCAAAAGACGGGACCTCTCCTGGCTTAATGTGTTCCCTGCAGTTGAAAACACCCTTTCACTTGGGGTGGGGCAGAATAGCTCTGTTCTCCCACCACCACATCACAGGATCTTCAGCCATAGTAATGGAAGGCAGGCTTTTGTAGAGCTCAACCTCTAGGTCAACACGTTCGCAAAGGGTGAGGGCCGAGGTATTCTGTTGGATGGTCAACCTCAATTTCCTGTCCTCCTCTGAGAACAGCTCCTCCAAGGCACTCCTTGTTTTGTGCAATGAAGGAATTGTCTCCATTTCCTCACTTTCTCCTTCAGATGACTCATCCTTTTGCTGGTGCTCTGTGTCTGTATGTTCCAGCCCTGGCAGCCCTGATGTTGGTCCTGTCACAGTGTCAACAGCTTTCTTCCTCAGTCTGTCCCAAGTTGCATCACTGACTGTCCTCCCTTTGAATCTAGGGTCCATTGCTGTGGCCTCATGCAGGAAGGATTGAATGTCATCATTCTGATATCGCTGGGAGAGGTTCTCCCACACCTTCTCTTTGATTGAAGCCACAAACATGGTATCCTCATCCTTCACAGTAAAATGGTCTTACAGTTTTTGAAGGATGGGTAAGATCTGTCAACAGGTGGCATTCTTTTCACATGACACACACAATGTGGATGTATAAAGGATTCTCATGAGCTGGACAAACTCCTCAGCCTTATGGAAGTCCTCATCTTTCAGACGGTCCAGGTTGTCCTTGGACAATGCTTTTCGCAGTCGTGGGTCCAAGGCTGCTGCTTGGATCGCTGGATACTGCTCCATAAATCTCTCTATCATTAGATATAGAGAGTTCCACCTGGTTTTGACATCCAGGATTAGTGAGTGTTGTGGAAGGCCTGCAACAACAACAAAACAACACACATTTAATTACCAAACACTTGAATATTGAATTATATTGTTAGCTGTGTGAATTTCAAAATAACACTTATAATAATAGATTGAACTGACTTACCAAGGAGCTGTTGCTTTTCCGTCAACACTGTTTTGGACATGGAGGATCTCTTGAACCACACAACCACTGCTCTGATTCGGGCTGCCCATTTATCAATGGATCCAATTTTGTAAATTTTCTGTGCAGCCAGATTCAATGTATGTGCAAAACATCCTATTTTTAGGATCTGTAGCTTCTTGATAGCAACATCCATATTGCCAGCATTATCAACAGTTACAGCTACAATCTTGATTGGCTCTATCTCAAACTCTTCCAGAATGTCTGAGATCTCCTCGGCCACTACTTCGCCAGTTTGGGATTTGTACACTGCCCTGGTGTGGAGGACCTTCTGTTTTACACTGCCCTGGCTTGTGTAATGCACTGTAACTGTGAGATAGTGATCCTGCCGGAGGCTGGTCCATCCATCTGATGTGATGGCCAGCTTTGGCACATTAATGTGTCACTGACATAACTTCTGGAGGGAGGGGTATATTTAGGGTTAAGTGCCCTGCACATATCCCTACAATAAAAACAATTATAGTTTTAATTTGTTATGTTATCATTATTAAATTATTGTGTTGTTGTTGTTTATTGTATTGTGGCATGATGGGGCTAAAATACAACCCTTTTTACAAAACATCTATATCCTAAAAATTAATATAACTATATACTGTGTTACTGACAGACTGTTTACCTAAAACAGCTGGACTCCACTGTTGCAAAGGGGTGTAGACCTTTCACAATGAACTTGGTCAAGGCTAAGTGGCAGTCGTTCACCCTCTCCTCGGGCATCCTCCCACTAGCTGCCAGGGTGAAGGGATTTTGGGCTTGTCTTAGGCCTTGTCCACACGGACACGGGTATTTTTATAACCGGAGTTTTTCCTACAGCGTTTAAAAAAAAAATCCCGTCCACACATGCTCGGTCTCCGTCTACATGAAAACGCAAAAACACGCTATCAAGCGCGGTCAAGAGCATGCCACGCCAGCAGGCGGCGATATAAACCTTAACCGTAAAGCCACGTTGGCCAATCAGAAGCGCAAATCTGACGTCAAACACAGCGGATAACGGCACACACTCTGACGTCGCAAGGCAAAAACCCCGGTTTCACTGTCTACACGACAACACTGTAACCGGCGTTTCTGAAAATCCTCACCCTGGCAGGGGTTTTAAAAAATGTTCGGTTTCAGTGCGTTTTCGTGTGGACGAACGGCCGAACCGCGTAAAAAAAGTCACGGTTATAAAAATACCGTGTCCGTGTGGACAGGGCCTTAGACCAGAGGTATTAGGACTAGGAGGAGTTGGTTGGTTCATAGTAGCTGCAGCTTTAAAAAAAATATATAATAAAAAGTTGCAAAATGTGGACAATGTTTACATTTGATGAATTCATGTTCACATGAATAAGTTAATTCTGTGTCTGCATTTCATCATTACAAATTAATTTCTGGGTATAATATCTAAGTATTATACATCTATTTGTTAACCCTCTGGGGACCAAGGTGTTTTTGGGGTCCTTGAGATGTTTTGACATGCCCTGACATTTGTGCTTTTTTCAGTTGCTTATAAACATATTAATGGCACAGGTGAAATTACACTCTATTTAGCACAAACAGGGCTACCATAATATGTGAGCAACATGTATGTACATGTTTGTATTTTTGAGAGAATATTGTTTATGCATGGTTATTGAAAAAACTAAAAATTAAAGTTTCTGAAATAAAGCCACAAAACACACACTAAATATGTGTCCACAAGACTTTTGACTAATGGAAGTTGTGGCCTAGAGTTTTTGCTTCAAAATGATCTGAAAATCATCCTGTCTAATCATTCACATAACACAATAGATTCTTTTAAATTGTGAAAAACATTTTTTGTTAGCCAAGGCAATATGCGAATGGGCGTGAACGGCTCAACCCCATTGTGAATAATTAGGTGGTTGAGAAGACAAAGTCCTGCATATTAATGAGCCTTTCATTCAGGTGTGTCACACAAGAAAGAATGCAAGGACAATACACACACACACACACACACTAGTGTTGTCACGATACTAGAATTTCTAACTTCGATACGATACCTTGAAAAATATCGATATTCGATACCATTTTCGATACCACGGAGAAAAAACTGCCACAATCAGTGTTGCCAGATTGGGACGGTGATTTCCAGCCCAAAAGCTCACCAAAACCCGCCCACTACAAGAAAAAAACGCCCAAAATTTTACTGCCAAAATAATGTGATATAATTTCATTACCATGTCATTTAAGGTTGATAAGCACAATTTGTATCTCCTTAAAACAAAATAACAATGATAAAATAAAATAAAAAATAAAAATTTTTTCCAGCAAAACAGATCAAGAATGTCCAGGTGGACACTGTCAAAACGGCAATCAAGAAATGAACCGATGACTTTAACCCTCGGAAGTACACATTGCAGAACATAACGCATAATTTAGCAGTCAAAACGGATTCATCGTTGATTCAAACCTTTTTCAGCAGCTGTCAGGGACAAGTAGAGTGCAGTCTGGATGGTGTAAAGTTGCAGATGTTTGGTTAGGCTAGTGTGCACATATGACATGGACAGGAATCGTCCCATTTTTGATTTCAATTCAAGTCATTCAACTGTGCTCTCCTCTCAGAGTTATATTCACCATAGAGTGATCTCCTTCCACGTGTGCGTTTTTTAGAGTTGCTCACTACTGTACACTCTTTTGTATAGTAGGCTATGTCACTTTGCCTTAGCGATCACTTTAATATACAGCTACAACTTCTCGCGCTCAATCGCGTCTGCCTGCGGATCGCTGATTGGCTAAAAGTGCGTGCTCGTCGGTGATGTCAACACTAACGCCAGCTGACTCTGCATGAGCGTGTGTGTACAGTAATGCCATGATGACTGATTTTATGGACTACATGCACTTTAGTTTAGTTTTTTAACCAATTATACTTTAAAATGTAGATGTTTGAAAACCGCCGAAATTATCCCAAACCAGCCCAAATTTTGACCACCCGCCCAAACCCTTTTTTACCCGCACAATCAAATTCAAAACCGCCCAATTGGGCGGGAACCCGCCCAATCTGGCAACACTGGCCACAATATTAAGGGGGTATTTTTTTAATTTAAAGCTAAATATAACAAGTCTAGAACATGACAATGATGTATATTTTACATGAACAAAAATGTCCTGAGTTCTATTTGTTTATATTTTTTAATTGGACCAGAGCTAACATGATGTATTTTTATTACCTACTGTTATCAAAGATTAAAATATACTGTAACAAAAAAGCACTTAACATTATCAAATTGGAGGATAGAGAGTCAGTAATGTATAATAATAAGATTAAACATTCAATTTTCAGTTAAAGGCATGTCATTATTGAATTCAGAGATGCCATTGTCTAGCTGTTTAGTTTAATTAATATCTGTGTAATCAAATTGATGATAATCGCTAATGAAGGAAAATTGCAGAATTAAATAATAATTTTTGAATAAAGTTAAATAGGCACCAGTTAATTTACATTTGACCACAGTTACAATATTTACTTGTCTAAGATTCCTCAGTCAGATTATGTTAACTTTAAGAATTAAAACGAGACAACACAGACTCTTATCAACAACAATACTAGGCCATCTTGGTTAATGTTTCAGAAAAGTTCAAATGAGAAGAGTTACAGTGTTTCCTTGAGGATTTTTTTTAGCAGTGGGGGCAGATCTGTCCAAACAACAAACACCCCTGATGCTGAGCATATGCTGCTAAATAGTAGCCTACCCCTGGAGCCTGTTCCTTAAGTCTGTTTTCACCTATACAATAATTTTAAAAAATGAGTGATGTGAGGGATTATTGATAGTCAAACAATCTGTTGGGTGCCCGCAGCCCGCTCGCGTGTCCGCGCTATTCTCCGACATGCCCGCTTGCGGTGTGTAGCTCGTGTCCGCGCTATTCTCCGACATGCCCGCTCGCGGTGTGTAGCTCGTGTCCGCGCTATTCTCCGACATGCCCGCTCGCGGTGTGTAGCTCGTGTCCGCGCTATTCTCCGACATGCCCGCTCGCGGTGTTCTTTATCAATCAACCAAAGCCGGTCGCGGGGGCGCCGCCCTCGCCATCTTTCCATTCACTTCACTTTTGCTATTTAACCAGAGCGAATGAGACGAGTGCGTCACGTGTGGTGTTTGTCAACGCGCCTTTGGAGAGAAGTGAAAGTGACTGCTCGGCTAGTATCGATACTTCGGGAAATTAGTATTGGTACCGTTCAGATATTTCAGTATCGATATTTATCGAAATATCGATATTTTTGACAACACTAACACACACACACACACACACACACACATACACATATATATATATATATATATATATATATATATATATATATATATATATATATATATATAAAATCAAAATATAAATGAAAGTCAAAAGCACATTTTTAGTCATACCTGGAAACAAATCCTGTTCAAATAGGTTATATGGGCCATTCTACAGAATTGGTTCAAAGTTAGAGCTGGAAACATCTTGAAAAGAAAATTGTCTTTTTCCATAAATGTCTTAGTAGGCCAATACATTTTATCATACATATTTCAAAGTTAAGGATTCATTATTTTGATATAGCTTGCATTGGAACAAACACTATAACATCTTAGTTGATTAGTTTATTGACAAAACATACTATATATTTAACATATGAGCAGAAACTGCTAACAAAAGCTTATTTGATGTCTATTTTAGAGTTAAAACTTTATAATCTATCCAAAACTAGTCACACACACACACACACACACAAAAACATGATTCAAATTTAAACAGTAGGCTATTTTTGCATTTACAGACACTAACGTTATTATATATCGCGATTAGAACAAAGCACAAGAATAAAACACTTACAGCCCAGCTCACTCCTCGAAGTGAAAATAAACCAGCACTTGTTCTGAGGTAGGTAAATGTCCCAGGATTATTCCTCACAGCCGCGCAAGACGACAGTACATTAATCTGATTAAATATAGTGTGTTTACCGAGTTTATGTGGGCGTTTACACGTCTCAATGTGTTGCTTCAGATCATTAGCGTTTGAATAGCGCGCGCTCTCCGTGGGCGTGTCACATTAGCGGAATAATGAGATGCGAGAACGATAATGAGAACGGCTGACACCTCTCTCTTTTCATAGAGATTACATAAACAGAGAATATTTATTTTAGTTTTAAATTAGATAATTTAAAAGTACAAACTTAAATGATCATAAACATATATTGCTCATGTCTGGGTGAATAGTATTCGCTGAGTTTTGTTTAAGTTTAGAGACGTGCTCCAGAAAAAAAGTTCACGGACACGGAGAGGCAGAACGCACACCCTGTTTATTTTCTTTATTTTACAAAAGCACAATATTTTATTTCGATTGTAGGTGGGCACATAAAAAAGTAGACATTTAACAGTTTATTTTTTAATATCTCTTAACTCTGTATGGCCAGAAATGATGGAGTAGTTTAAGTCAATTTTTCTGCTATGTGAAAAAAATCTGCCAAAACGCACCGGTGCGTTTGCCGTCCCCAGAGGGTTAATGCACCAGTCCTAAATATTATATTTGTTAATGCACCAATGTGAAGGCATTTTTTAGTGTTTAAGATTGCAGAAATTACTGAATTTTCTTTTATTTGCGATTTTAAAAACAAACTGTAGAAAATATGCTGAATGCATAACGCAATTTCTACCAAATTAAATCAACATAATTTCAACGTAAGGTAATCAAACCAATTATGGAGATTGTACATTTATTTTAAATGGCGTGATCAACCTTGATTCAACATGATTTTAATGAGCAAAAATATGTTGGATCAATGTCGGAGATTGTTGACATTGTTTCGATGACCCGAGAGATCTCGATTATGCTATGATTTTGTGTCATTGTTGTTTGGGAAGGCTGCTAGCATAGGCTACATACCTGATGTAGATGGGGCAACCACAGACGAGCTAGCTAGGCAGTCGAAAACCTTGCATTTCTCTGTCTGCACATAATGCACTTTTGAAAGATGCTTTGACAGATTGCTTGTGTTTCCGCCCTTACATGCAAACATCTTGTTGCACTTCTGACAACGAGCGTTGTCTGTATCAACTCTCGTGAAGTGTAACCACACTTTTGAACGTTTTGTTTTCTCTGCCATCTTCATTCTTTGTATTAAGCGGAGGTTTCGTCTGTTGTGCGTGTGCGCCGCGCTCGCTGTTGTGTGTTACAGACAGCCTGCGCGGAGTCCGCGCACGAGAGATCTCACTTCTGAATTGCGAATAATAAAAATACAGACAAACCTCTTAATATGATCGCAAATTAGAAATGGTTGGTGAGATAAAATGTGCAGGATAACATTATTAAGCAATAATAAACTGTAAATATATTTTCTTAATTTCTCCAGTACCGAAAGCAGAACCGATAGCGTCAGAGCTTATCGATACTACGGTCTTTCATAATTTAGCACCGGGGCCATTTTAATACCGGGTTTCGGTACCCATCCCTAATTGTAACAGGCAAAACGTTACTATATTATTGTATTTTAGCTCCTCTATTGGTGTTGATTTCCTAGTGTGATGTATTTGGGTCACATGTATTACCACTAGGAGCAGCTTGATGGCGCTATTGCCTGGAGGTAATTTGATATATAAGTGAGTTCGTTTGGTAGTGGGAAACCACACGGTTGAACTGAAGCTACCTACTTATTCAACTAAAGTAATTTCTTGAGAACTCTTTGAGTTTTGACTCAACTAAAGGACTATTTCACATGTTCTTTATCATTGTTTTCCTCGTGTGAACACTAATTGGATTCATCTTAAATCATCTGCTGGATACTAAAGACTTTGTATCCAAGTGCAGTTCATATTGGTAGCGAGGCTACAGCACGTGACCTTAACCAACACGACGCTAAGGACAATGACCCACAGAACGTCATTGACTTCGATAATTTCTCACATTTTGGATTATAGGACTACAAGCATTGCATCGCACTCAAATAACCTTGAGGATCTTCATCATCACTTTAAGGCATCAAAAGTCTGGACATTCAAAAGATAAGTTTACCTCATCTCATTGACTCATTTAAGAGACAAGAACCATTGAGATTGCTTTTCAGCTTATTTAGTGACTTTTTGGCAAATGTATATAAGCACTGGTGGGGAAATTAAAATAGGTTTAAAAGATTATTTGTTCTGTGAAGAGCTTTATTTATGTCGAAATTCTGTTGAACCCCTCAGAGTAACATCTAAAGAAAAAAGGAGGTGTTACAGAATGGTGGGACACACTTAATTGAGTCCTGTAGACTTGGAATTAAAGCCTCTTTTGTTTCCCCGTTATTATTTGATTTACGGGACCGGACACCAGTTATCTTGCCAAGAAAGATTTTTATTCTTATATGTCAGGAGAGAAACTTCAAGATGTTGTATTCATGCCAGGTCAATGCGTTTCCGTGTTTCTCTGAGGTAGTACAGTAAGATTGAGTTTTTATACATCACAGAGAGTCTTACAGCTTCCTTGTAAGGTAACAAAACATGTTGCTCTGAGCTTCTTAAAATTAGAACGTATGTCATACGTATACGTTATGTTTAACATGTCACAATTCACTTCCATATTAAGAACTATCCTTGTTGTTTACATCTGTGATACACTCACATCAGTCAAACATGTTACATTGTACACACCCCTTAGCAAAATATAGCTTCCCCCTGTCTGACATATGATCATCTCACGCTTCCATGCTATCTATAGTTTCCCTCATGCGTTCAACTCATGCTTTTGAAACTCCATAAGATAATACAACTTATTATGAATATTAATAAAGAATAATAATACAGATACATAATATTTAATAATGAAATAATATTAAAAGATGAAATTTTGAATCTTCATTTCCCTCCACTGGAACTACGGCCGTCAGTTCCACACCATCATTCCCAGGTGGCCAACCTATAGAAGTGATAGTGAGGAGAAGAAATAGCAGACCAAGAAAATAGAAAGAACAGAAGAATGGAAACAGGAAAGGAAAAAGAAAAGAAAAGAAAAACAAAACAGAGAACAAAACAAAACAAAGAACAAAATCCCAACCCATGTTATGTCCCTGTATACTGTGTGTATTTTAATATCTATGTGTATGTATTTAAAATGAACCCCAATCATCTAAGAAAAGAAAAACTAAAAAGTCTTCTGTCCGTGCCTGAACTCATTAATTAATTAACTCATTAATTAATTAAATCCTCCAGTTCCGAACCAAAACAAGAAATTAAAATAAATGTTGATGTTAAAGGATCCTATCCCTTGGGGTTGAAAATCAGTAAACGGATGTTCATTGTTTGTGAGGTAGTGTAGAATGTGTAAAATCTCTTATTTCACGCTGTATGTCTCATTCTTAATTCTATCCATTTGGTTAGAAATAATCAATTTGACAGGTTTGGTACTTTTCCTTCTAGTAACATATATAAGGACTTGGAATAACTTGCAACCATCTCTAATCACTGTCAATGGAATTGATTCCTGAAATGGAAGCAGAGAAATAATTAACATCACTTATTTGTAACCCAATCTTTAAAACTAATGGATGAACATTGCTCAATCTCAGGCCATAAGCCATCATTATCATCTTGTTCATTCACTAAGCAAGGTTTAACTTGTGACCAATGATACCATCTATCTGTTCCTACACCCTTCCCTTTGAGACAAACACTTGTATCAGTAGTTAGGAGTATCTCATATGGTCCTTCCCATCTAGGCTCTAAACCTTTCCTAGCAATTCGTTTGATCATAACAAAACTGCCTAACTCGGGAATGTGTGGAATGTCAGTAGTGGTGTGTTTTTTATCCCATTGCTGTTGAGCTTCTCGCACTTTCTTATTATTGTCTTTAGTAGCTTTGTCCAGCATTGCGAGATAGCGTCGTAACTTTTCTTGAAACAAAGTAGAGTCTCCTCCTGTTTCCGCAGGTGGCGGAGCATCAGGAGGTAGAACCATTGCTCTTCCAGTCATTAGTTCAAAAGGGGTTAGTCCTGTAACTCGGTTTGGAGTTGCTCTCAAGTTCCACAGAATAGCAGGTAATAACTTATGCCAACCTTGGCCAGTTTGCAGAATGGCTTTGGTAAGAGCGGTTTTCAATGATCGATTCCTCCTCTCTACAATCCCTGATGCTTCCGGATGGTACGGAATGTGGAATTTTTGTTTAATCCCCATCAATTGCATTGCTTCCTTCATCAATTTTCCAGTGAAATGAGTTCCATTGTCAGAATCAAGTTCATATGGAAGACCCCAGCGAGGAAAAACTTCTTCCACCATTACTCGTGCTGCAGCTTCAGCAGTACAAGTTTTTGTAGGGAATGCTTCCACCCATCTAGTAAATCTGTCCATGATTACAAGTATGTATTGATACCCTCCACTGGGTGATAAAGGTCCTGTGAAATCAATTTGGAGGTGTGTCCATGGGCCTGTTGGTCTGGGTGCATGTGACATTCGCACCTTTACAGATTTTCCCACATTTGCTTTGAGGCATATCAAGCATCTCCTACAATAATCATCAATGTCTCTCATCATTCTTGGCCACCACCAAGTCTCACTGATTTGAGATTTCATTGCTTTTGCTCCAGCATGTACCTTTCCATGATACAGCTGCATTAGTTCTCTTCTTGTTCCGATAGGCATCACCACTTGTCCTGTTGGAATTCTCCAGATACCTTGATCATCCTCTTTCGCTTCCGCTTTTATCCATTGTTCTTTCTCTTCATCTGTCTCCAGTTGATATGACAGAAGATGGAGCTCAGGATTATCCTTGCTGTTTTCCTTTACCAAGGTAACAGGAGTAAGAGGAAGTAGAGCTGCTTCTCTAGCTGCTGCATCTGCTGCCGTGTTTCCTTGACTTTCTTTGGACTTGTCAGATTGATGTGATTTTACTTTGATCACGGCTGCTTCTCGGGGTAAGTAACATGCTGTAATCAAACGACGAATTATGGAAGCATGTTGTATTTCGCTCCCACTGCTAGTGATAAGTCCACGTCTTTTCCACAGAGCAAGGTAGTCATGGACCACGCCAAAAGCATAACGACTATCTGTATAGATGTTGACTCGATCTCCTTCTGATAGTTCAAAGGCTTCTGTAAGTGCTATAAGTTCAGCTACTTGTGCTGAAAATTTCCCAGAAAGGGCTCCTTTCTTTACAACAGTTCCATCTCCTTTCACTACAGCCCATCCAGTATGTCGCTTTCCATCAACATAATAACTGGATCCATCAACCCATAACTCTTTGTCTGGGTTTTCAAGAGGGATTGGATTAACTGGACCAAGACTATCTTCTTCTACTTGTTTTTCACACTCATGTGGTATTCCCTCATGTGGTTCCAGCATCATTGTTGCAGGGTTAAGAGACGTGTCCCTGATGATTTCCACTCTTAAATACTTGTTCAACAAAGTTGCTTCCCATTTTACTCTTCTTGCATCAGTTATGGTTTTGATGTTCGTGTTGTTCAACAGTGTCACTATACTGTGTGGAGTGTGCAATATGATAGTTTGTGCTCCTATCAGATTCTCAACAGCATCCACTGCCCATGTGGCACCATCGAGGGCTTGTATACATCGTGGTTGCCCAATCATAGTGACAGGAATCTTTGAGGAAAAGTATCCAACTGGTCTGTATCGATCACCTGGTTTTTGACACAGTACTGCTGAATACGTCTCATCTCCTACCCTGGTCCACAAATGAAAATGCAACCGTCCGTCAGGAAGTCCCAAAGCTGGGGCTGAAGTCAGTTTTTCTTTCATAGAAGTAAACGCTTCCTCAGCTTCCGGTGTCCAATTTATCTGTTCCACTCCAGGCTTTCCTCCCTTGTACAGGTCGATGAGGGGGCTGGTGATGCTAGCAAAATCAGGTATATACTGACGACAATAGTTGAAAAGTCCCATCACCTTCCGCATTCCTGTAACTGTTTGAGGTTTTGGAAGTTGTCGTAATGCCTCTACACGCTCTGTTGTCATTCTCCTTCCCTCCACAGATATTTCTTGGCCCAAATAGATAACCTTGGATTTGGCCAGCTGTGCTTTGTCGGGGTTAACTTTGAATCCCCCTTTCCTAAGGGCTTGTAGGACAACATTCAGAGCAAATACATGGCTGTTTTCATCTGGGCTTGCAATTAACAAGTCATCAACATATTGGAGGCAAACACTTCCTGATTTCTCAATTTCAGCTTTTTGCTCCGTTAAGAACTGGTCCAAAGCTCTATGAAATACAACAGGAGAAAGATTAAGACCTTGTGGGAGTCTGTTCCAAACATACTGTTTTGCGCCCACTGTGAAGGCTAATTTCTCTTGAGATCTTTTGTCTATAGGTATAGACCAGAAAGCCGACAGTACATCCAGTACCGTAAAAATTTTAGCATTTCCTGGAATATCATTCAGAATGGTGGCAGGATTGGCCACAATAGGATGCGGTTTTGGTGTTACACTGTTAAGTCTTGTGTAATCAATGGTTAATCGCCATGAGTTATCAGATTTCTTGACAGGCCAGACAGGACTATTAGTGGTAGATGAAGTTTGTCTGATGATTCCTTCAGCTTCCAAGTCTGCCACTATCTCCTCCACGGCTCGTCTTGCTTCAGGTCGGATGGGGTATTGTTTATGAGGGGCATGTATCGGTCCCTCAATAACAATGGGATCAATGTTGGCTTTGCCACAATCCAATTTGTGTTTAGCCCAAACATCTGGATATAAACTGCACAGAAGACTCCACACACCGTCTTTTTTCCAGTTTCTGATAATTGGTTTTGCTGTACCAACAGACCTTAGATTACATGTGCGATCTTCGTGTGGTATTATCCCAGCAGTTGTAGCGATTTGACGACTGTCAGTGAATATGATCATGTTCAACAATGGAAGAATGTCCATGCCAATAAGGCTTCCTTGTGAATTCGGCCCAACCCAGAAAGATGTCCATAAGACTTCATCTTCATGTATTTGCAGTGGAACTTGAATACTTTTGCGAAATTTTGTGATACCTCCTCCAACTCCTTCAACTTCCATAGTTTCATCTGTTGTAGGTAGATTCAGATCTGTTATTGAAATGGCTGCTCCTGTGTCAACAAGGATGTCACATGGGTGGCCCCCTATTAATGCATTGACGAAAAGGCGATTGTCTCTTTTCTTACTAATACAGGGGGCCGCTGATTCCTATTGCGGACGCATAATTCCCTCAATGAGCTGACGGACTTGTGCTTCAGTCCACGTCTTCCCTTGAGGGGTTTCATTATGGTTTTTTGCACTAACCTGTCTAAATGATGGGCCTTGACCTTCTGCTCCACCTCCTTTAGCCTAACAATCTATGTTGGAGTGTCCACGCTTTCCACAGCTGCTGCAGAAAATCACCCTATTCTTTGTGTCCTTGTTGTATTGAGCTGTTGCCACTCCTCTTCGATATGGCTTGTTTCCTTCTTCTTTATTTGATTTCATAGCCATCTCTAAGCGGCCAGCCCATTGCATAATTTGGTCAAATGTCTCACCTGGGTTTACTCCAAGTGATAAGGCTTGTTGGTATTTTGCGCTAAGTCCATCCACAAGTGTGTCAGTGAACTGTACATCATCTCTGTCAGGTTGTTTCTTGGCACAGAGAGCCCATCTCTCATAAGCATTCCACTTACGTAGAGCATATTCATCTGGAGATTCATCATCCTTTTGCTTAATCAATGTCACTAATGTGAAAGGAATTTTACCACTGCCCAAGATTTCCTGGATTTCTTTTCGGAACACATCTAATGCTTGCCAAAGACCCAGGGGTCGTCCCTGGCTATCAACCCACAAATCTATCCATTGGGCGGTTGTTATCGAAGCTGGCAAGCGTTCCCATCTGTCTCTTGGGATTTTAGCTTTCACAATGGTGTGTATGTCTCTTAATGACATTTGATGTGCTTCAATCAATGAGTCTAATTCTCGCCAAAACTCTGTGTTTGGATCTTGTCTCTTCAGAGGAGGCAAGGCTGTGAGAATGGCTTGACGTTCTCCTGGTGTGAATGGTCTCTCTTCTGTCATCATTTCAGATCCTTCCCTTTTAATTACAGGTGAAGAAAATTTAGGACCGATCTTGTCAATTGTGATCATGTCGTCATCTCTTGTCTCATCACCCCAGTCAGAATCATAATTCCGAGCTGGTGTACATCGGAGCATGTCTCTGTTTGGCTGAACTGTTTTAGATCTTGTTATTACCGGAGCTGCTTGTGCAGATGCAATATACATTTTGTCAACTGGACCTCCATTTGATCTCGAAGCTTGAGGCTGTGTCAGAGGTTTAGATGAATTTGTATATTGTTCAGGCAAAATTGGATAAATTGGGTTGTAAGGAGGAGGCGTTACAGTTGTTGCAGATTTCACTGGTGCTTGTGAATATTTCTTTTCAGCTTCAGTTATTATATTTGTCCAATCTGGATCAAATGAATCATCATAAGTTGTATTTTCTCCATCTGAACATTTAATAGACATAATTTTGTTCAATTTGTTATATGCTTCAATTTGAGGCTTCATTGCTTCAACAAGTGGGAGTGGGCACCCATTGATACCGCAACAAATTCCACCTTGTTTCAAAATCCAATGTGCAGCGAGGATTGGAAATACTTTTGACTTGATAGAGTCCTTTTGGGACTCAAGCCAGCTTAACTGCACATCCATAGATGTGTTAATGTCCAGTCCTTTTTTCAAAAACTTAGCTTGCTTTTTCTGTTTTCTTTCTAAGTACCAAGCAGATATTGTTCTGCTGTTAAATCCACTTTCTGCCATTGAAAATTATTTGTCACTCTGTGTCTGTGTGCTCAAACAGCAGGGCTATTTTTGTGAGTGAGTGTGTGTGGGGAGTGAATTCCAAAGGGAGGGGCTCTCTGCTTCCCTCACTCTGCTTTTCTCCCTCCACCTGTTCTAATTTCTCAAAGAACAAAGAAGGGGTTGGAAAAAGAAAAGAAAAAAACAACTCTAATAATTTCTGTTTTCCTTTTTTTGTTTGTCTTAACTCAGATCAATTTATATATATATATATATATATATATATATATATATATATATATATGTATTTTAAAGTTGCTCTCAGATCAGTCTTTTCCTCCAAACACTGAACAGCTTTATTGTCAAAATCAGAATGCATGCAATTCTAGCTTCTATTCCATTGATACCCTTCTTCTAAGGGTTCAATCCTCTGCGTATTTACGTTTTAGGGTTATTGTATTTTTTTATACTGCACTGTACTAACTTCAAGCACAGACCCGCCACTGTAAACCGCTATAAATCACTGCTTGTCAAACTATCCTCGTCTTCTTCTGAAACGATTCTTCATGTATTGGATATATTTTAGAGATAAATCTGCCCTTTATCGCAGTTTCCCAATATTCCAACCACCTTACAAGCTAATTGCTAAATCGCCTTACAGCTATTTCCAAAATTTGACTAAGATGGTCTTTTTTCTAAAAAAAAATTTCCCCAGCATCATTCAATATTCAGAGGTTTACTGACCAGAGCAACTCAAATAAGCCACATCAAATTATAATTATTTAAATTTTTCTTTTTTCTGACACATATATTCATTGGCAACACAACTGGTACTTTAAACAACACAGTTCTTTTAAGCAGTTTCAGTCAATGTCCAATCATCAGGCAGACTTAGAATTATTTTTAGAATAGAAAAAGTCTTACCTTGAATGATTGAGACAAATGCCTGAAGATGCAATCCTGTTCTTCGTGACGCCAAATGTAGACTTGGAATTAAAGCCTCTTTTGTTTCCCCGTTATTATTTGATTTACGGGACCGGACACCAGTTATCTTGCCAAGAAAGATTTTTATTCTTATATGTCAGGAGAGAAACTTCAAGATGTTGTATTCATGCCAGGTCAATGCGTTTCCGTGTTTCTCTGAGGTAGTACAGTAAGATTGAGTTTTTATACATCACAGAGAGTCTTACAGCTTCCTTGTAAGGTAACAAAACATGTTGCTCTGAGCTTCTTAAAATTAGAACGTATGTCATACGTATACGTTATGTTTAACATGTCACAATTCACTTCCATATTAAGAACTATCCTTGTTGTTTACATCTGTGATACACTCACATCAGTCAAACATGTTACATTGTACACACCCCTTAGCAAAATATAGCTTCCCCCTGTCTGACATATGATCATCTCACGCTTCCATGCTATCTATAGTTTCCCTCATGCGTTCAACTCATGCTTTTGAAACTCCATAAGATAATACAACTGATTATGAATATTAATAAAGAATAATAATACAGATACATAATATTTAATAATGAAATAATATTAAAAGATGAAATTTTGAATCTTCAAGTCCCTTTTATTAAAAATATAAATTTTGACTGTACTGATACATTTTCACAAACAAATATTATAGACCATCATCTGCAATGGAAGAGGGCGAACCTATAGCTGATTTCTCAGATGAAGCTTTTGTTCAGCACAGATACCCTGTAGCTAATCTCAGAGACCCTGTAGCTAATCTCATTGATACCTTCAATGAGTTATATTTAGATTCTGAGGAAGAGAGAGCATGTAGAGATGTGTCCACTGAACAGATAGGTGACCATATTTCTAAACCAGATGATGTGCCATTACCTCCTCCACCACTTTAGTTTTATGAAGACAGACTGCAATTTGGTAATGAAGAAGCTTCCTAGCGCATGTGTAGCATTGAGGAGTATCTTGTTGATCTCGAGCATTGTGTCAGTGGACTTGTTACCACAGAAACAATGAATGTAAAGTTTAAAGCATGTGAAGACAAAATTAATTATTGTTTGCAAAGAGACTTGGACTTGTTAAGCAGCTGTTTCATTCTAAAATATAAAATATATTACATATAAGTGTTGTACATCATTAGATCCTGTTAAATGTCTATTTTTTTGTAGATACTCACAATAAAAACAAAGTGTTGTGCTTTTCGCCAAATAAATAAAAAATAAAAACATGATGCGAGTTCTGCGTTCTCTCTGTGTTACAGAAGAGGCTCCCGTTCCACCTCCTCTGCACCACCGGAGGGAGCCGTCTCCGGAATATTAAACATTACCGAACTCCAATTCCCATCATGCCTCTTACCTGGGACTGATTGCGCACACACCTACATCTCATTCACACACACACACATATAAACCACTTCCATGCATTACACCAGTGCGAAGTCTTGATTTGCCCTGGCTATCACTACCGAGCGTTTATTCATGTGGATTGTTTATTACCTTGACCTTGGACTGTGTACCCCGTTTCTGATTGTTCTCTGCCTACCTCGACTTGGATTGTTACTGGACCTTGCTTCTCGCCGCCTGCCCCGACCATTGCTTGTTATCTGGTTTGTCTCTGCCTTTTCTCCATTGCCCTGTCTGCTGTTGTTGATTCCCGCCTGTTTTGACTACTCTAATAAAACACTACAAATGGATCCCCTTGAGTCTGCTGCTTCCTTACACTCTGTCAGTGAAGTCCATTCTGAAACACGTCCGAAAATGAACTGTAACTCAGCGAATACTCAGTCACACAGGAATACAGGCACACAGGCATGAAGCTTGAATTCTCTTCTTTTAAATGAAGTAATTTTTATAAAAAAACAAATATTCTCAGTTTATGTAATCTGTACGAATAGAGAGAGATGTCAGTCGTTTTCTTTTCAGCTCATTATAGCTCATTGAGTTTTAATGTGACCACGCCCACTGAGAGCGCGCGCTATTCAAACGCAAATAATCTGAGGCAAGACAGACGTGTCAACGCCCACAACAGCTGGATAAAACACATCAAGTATAAGAATCATTTACTTTACGTCGTCTTGCTACGCTGTGAGGAATAATACTATCTAATAATCCTGGAAAAAACTTACCTCAGAAGTGCTGGTAGTTTCATTTCGAGGAGCAACGAATCAAGCTGATGTGATAGTAAGTTAGGCTATTTATTCTTAAGTGCTTTGTTCTAATCGCAATATGGAATAGTGTCTGTAAACCGCAAAAGACTGTTTAAATATGAATCGCAGGTCTGTGTGTGAATGAATGAATGAACACTCGACCAAGCTTTGACCAAACTATATTGCTATAGCCTACTGAGATGGTAAAAAATGCAGAATCGAATCGAATTTTAATGGTAATTATCTCGAATGTCTATGTAACCCTTGACATTTATATCCTGTTTCAATAGCTAGCTGCATTTCTTTAAAATTTGTTACTGCCCCTTTAAGAGATAGGGTAGTTCATGCAAGGAGTGAGTGCACAGCAATAGCGCGCAGAGTGAATGTGCATGGAACACGGAGAAAAACACATAGCGTGTGAGTAATTTTGACTTGCTGACTAAAATGAGCATTTATAGTGTGACTTGAATAGCTGATTTATTGTTTCATATATCAGCCAGGAAGTTGAATTGAATCACTGTGGAAGGGAAGTCGATGAATACATATTGCTTTCTGTGACCGTTTCTGAGACAGTCTGGTGAGTGTATTCTGCTTGTAACTAAATATTGTGTTATCATTTGAGCAAAACCAGTCAGAATGTATTCATGTCGAGTGTAGTGTGTGTAGTGTGTTCCCTTTCGAGGGAACTCGCACTGCGTCGTTGAAAAACGACTCTTTGGGGACGCTCCCTTAGCGTGCGCCTCTGAAGTATGAATGAAACTAATCCAATCCTGATTGGTGTTGCGTCATGATGTAACATGTGACGGCACATAAAAGTTACGCCGGCACAAACACACATTAGCTTTCGCTCTTCAGCAAGCGCTCTCTGTGAAACTGTCTGTCTTATTTGGTGTTGTTTGTCTGTGCAAAGCTCTATATTATGGCGAGTGAACAATACACTACGTGTGTGCACCCCTGCCCTATATATCTCACGGGTGGGGACACGCATCAGTTGTGTGTGTATTGTTTAGGGGCGCAGCACACACAGGCAGCTCTCGAGAGGGCTGCCTGTGAACACTGTGAAGCACTTCCTATTAGAGTGCTGCGCTCCCGCTTGGCTATATAATTTTCTGATGATGGCCAGGCTCGCGATCCCCGCGATTCGGGTCCCGCGTCCGTTGAGGCGGCGCGACGGCTTAGATCGTGGGTATCGCAGAAGGATCTCGCGGATGAGAACGAGACTGCTGAGGCACTTTTTCGTTCATCATCCGCAGATTCTATGACACTCGTTCACGACGCAGAAGCCCGCGATGCGGCTTCTTCTGCCCATGACGAGTGCCCGGTGCTCGAGCTATCTGTTTTTAAGGAAGTAGATGTGCTCAGCATCGGGAACGAGCAACATGAGTCACACTCGCCGGCTCATGTTTCTGCTCATGTGGCCAGACTTAAAAATAAATAAATAAATATATATATATATATATATATATGTATATCAGCTGGCCACAAAATAAGCAGGATGATCCCCGTCAAAGCAAGCTAGACGTGAGATTCCTGCAGCGCCGGGGCTTTCCGTTTTTTTTTTTTTCAGATCTTCATAAAGAGCTAGATCCTGGGAGGAATACCACTCTTTACGTATCTCATCACATTCATTATATGATTATTCGAATGTGGTGGGTGCGAGAGAGGCGGGTTATGGCAAGATGCCGCAGATGGAGGAAGCTTTACCGAGCTATCTTTCTCTTGATGCGGCATCTTCGCTTAAAGCCCCGGCGCTGCCCAACAAACCATGCAGGGACACCTCTGCACTGGTTGGCCGGGCTTATATGGTGGCTGGTCAGGCTGGTGCATGCCTGCGCTCTATGACGATTTTGCAGGCGTACCAGGCCGATCTTCTTAAAGATCTAAATGAGGGTGAGGGACCAACTCCTGCTGACTTCGCGAAGAGCCACAGATTTGTCTCTCCGGGCCACTAAGGAGACGGCACGTGAATACCTTTGGCCGCTCTATGTCAACTATGGTGGCTACGGAGAGACATCTGTGGCTAAATTTGTCCGGTATAAAGAGAAAGACAAATATTTTCCGTTGGACGCTCCGCTATCACCTTCTGGCCTGTTCTCCGACGCTGTCACTGCAGTCGTCGACAGGTTTTCAGGAAAGGGAAAAAACAGTCATCGGCGTTCCAACAGTACTTCCCTCACCGCTCTAAATCTGGATCTAGGAGGGCTGGTCCAAGTGGCCAGCCTCAGCCGTTAACCAGCTCCTCCCATCGGCAAGAGCAAAAAGAGAGCGTTGCCTCTAGAGCCCCTCCTGCGGGAGCTTGGCAACAGAGGAAGCGCTCTCAACCGAAGTCCTCCACCCAGAAGGGTGACCTGAGGGCCGTCCTTCAGGTGAAGAGGATTTCGGGAAAGAGGTCCTAATTGTAGTGTAGGACCTCTGAGGGCTGCCCCCCCCGCTGTGGAGCAATCGAGGTTGCTCTAGCAGCAGGAGCCCTCGGGAAAAAAGATGTTGCTCGCCGTCTTGCACGCTTCGGGCTACATTGGTTTCCAGAGAACGCCCCAAAAGCTTGCAACAGGGCACCGACTATGGTCACAATATCTTTCTCGATTTTTTTCCTGCCGGTCCTCCGCTTCAGGAAGTCGAGAATAGTGCTCGAAAAACACCCGAGGCCGGTCTCGAGGGGCTGGTTCCCTTAGTAGATTTCGTAGAAGAATGGCAACGCCTTCCGAATATATCTATATGGGTCCTGAATATTATAAAATATGGGTACAGATTGCAGTTCGGTCACCGACCTCCCAAGTTGCTGGGGTGGTACCGACTGCAGTGGTTCCAGAACAGGCTCGGGTTATGGAACAAGAGGTACAGACTCTACTGGAATTAAGGGGCCATAGAAACTGTTCCCCTACCAGACAGGGAGTACGGGTTTTACAGCCGGTACTTTATAGTTCCAAAGAAGGATGGCGGACTGAGGTCGATTTTAGATCTAAGGCTTTTGAATCGTTCTTTGAGGAGATTCAGGTTCAAAAGGCCTACTATTCCCATTATCGTGAACCAAATCAGATCTGAGGACTGGTTTGTCACGATAGATCTAAAAGATGCTTATTTTCATGTCTCCATCGTTCCATGTCACAGGTGGTTCCTGAGGTTCGCTTTCGGGGGCAAAGCATACCAATATCGGGTTCTTCCGTTCGGCCTAGCACTCTCTCCCCGCACGTTCACTATGTGTATGGATGCGGCTCCGGCTTCAGGGCATCCGTATACTGAATTACATCGACGACTGGCTCATATTGGCCCAGTCTCGAGAAATGGCAGTTCGGCATCGAGATGTCGTCCTTGGCCACATTCAGAACCGGGGGTTGAGACTCAACACTAAGAAAAATGTGTTGGACCCAGCTCAGAAGACTACTCTTCTGGGCGTGGTATGGAATTCGGTTACGATGCGGGCACGTATGTCTCCCGCTCGTATGGAATCCATCCTGGCCATGGTGTCAGGGATAAAGCTAGGCCAGGCCATCACTGTAAAGCGATTTCAAAGACTGCTGGGCCTCATGACAGCGGCATCCAACATAATTCCTTTGGGCCTGCTTCACATGAGGCCCCTTCAGTGGTGGTTCAAAGCCAAGGGGTTTTCCCCCCCAAGGGGAATCCGTTCCGTATAATAAAGGTTACGCGCAGATGCCTTCGTTCCCTATTAATATGGAAGAAACCTTGGTTCTTGTCCCAAGGGCCAGTGTTAGGGGCGTCGTGTCGCCGGAAAACCGTTTCGACAGACACTTCCCTTACTGGCTGGGGCGCGGCCATGGACGGCCGCTTTGCTAGGGGTCTGTGGCAGGACCATCATCATTCTTGGCATATAAATTGCCTAGAGATGTTGGCTGTGTTCAGGGCTCTGAGGAGCTTCCTCCCAGACAGCAAGGGTTACCACGTCTTGATACGTTCGGACAATACATCAGTGGTAGCTTATCTGAACCGACAAGGGGGACTCAGATCGCGCCCTCTATCCAGATTGGCGCATCAGATTATTTTTTTGGTCCTAAGGGAAAATATTATCTATAAGAGCAATATATGTCCCGGGGGTTCAGAATCAGGGAGCAGACATCCTGTCGAGGCAGGGGCTGAGGCCCGGGGAATGGAGACTCCATCCAGAGGTGGTGGAGTTGATATGGCAGAGGTTTGGACCAATGGAAGTGGATCTGTTCGTGTCTCGAGGGACGTCCCACTGTCCACTTTGGTTCTCCCTCACTCATCCAGCCCCACTGGGGTTGGATGCTATGGTACAGGCCTGGCCAAGGCTTTGCCTGTACGCGTTTCCCCCGATCGCTCTGCTCCCGGGAGTCCTGGAGAGGATCCGTCAGGAGGGCATCAGTTTTCTTCTGGTAGCCCCGTTTTGGCCGGCCCGAGTATGGTTTTCGGACTTAATTTCACTCCTGATAGCTCCGCCATGCCAGATTCCTCTGAGGAGGGATCTGTTGTCTCAGGCGGAGGGCACTATATTCCATCCTCGTCCGGAGCTGTGGAAATTGTGGGTCTGGCCTCTGAGGGGGCTCAGTACCTAGATGCTGGTCTATCATCTGGGGTGGTCGAAACCATACTTATCTCTAGGGCTCCGTCTACTAGGAGATTATATGGCCTCAAGTGGAATGTTTTTCCACTTGGTGTAGAGAACTTGAGTTAGGCCCAGTTAACTGCCCAATGGCTTCAGTTCTGGAGTTTCTTCAAGATCGTTTCTCTGCTAATCTCTCCCCATCTACACGTAGGGTGTACGTGGCCGCCATTGCGGCGTTCCATGCACCACTAAATGTTGGGCCTTTGAGGAGGCACCAACTGGTCATACTATTTCTCCATGGTATTTGGAGGATGAGACCGACAGTCAGGTACAGGGTTCTTTCCTGGGACCTGGCGGTGGTTCTCGAAGGGCTATCCCTGGCTCCCTTCGAATACCTTCAGTTGGCTTCGCCCAGGACCTCATGTTCAAGATAGCCTTTCTCTTAGCTATTTCTTTAAAGAGACTGGGAGATCTCCAAGCCCTGGAATTATCGCCAGCTTGCTTGGGGTGTGCCCCCTGCGGAGTTAAGCCCATCCTGCATCCGAGACCCAGCTATGTGCCTTAAGTGCAATTTAACATCGCTAGGTCCATGGTCCTGCAAGTATTTCATCCTCCACCTCATGTGTCGGCAGAAAAGGAGAGGTTCCTTGCTCTGCCAGTTAGAGTTCCGAGTATTTACCTTGAGAGGTCCTCTTCTTGGAGGAGGTCGGACATACTGTAGTGTGTTTTGGGTCACCTATTAGGGGCTCCCGGCTATACAAACCATAAGTAGGCCTACAAGGTGCGCAATTTGCCTTCACCTTTGGCCGTAAGGGATCTTTCTACTAGAGGTATGGCATCCTCTAGGGCCCTCCTCTCGGGAGTGCCCCTCCAGGAGATCTGTGAGGCAGCCGGTTGGGCTACCCCGCACACTTTTATCAGGTTTTATAGTCTGCGCCTCCCTAGTACGCCTGGCGCACATGTGCTCTCGTCCTAGCTGAGTGCCTGAGATCAGTTTCACTCTAGGGCAGGCCTTTTTCAGTGCGTGGCCTAGTGGGCATTCGTTCCCCAAAGAGTCGTTTTTCAACGACGCAGTGCGAGTTCCCTCGAAAGGGAACGTCTCGGGTTATGACTATAACCCTTGTTCCCTGAGAAGGGAACAAGACACTGCGTCGTCCTGCCACGCCCCTCAATGCCTGAGAGCGGCTTGCTTCATCGCTAGGCTAATGTGTGTTTGTGCCGGCGTAACTTTTATGTGCCGTCACATGTTACGTCATGACGCAACACCAATCAGGATTGGATTAGTTTCATTCATACTTCAGAGGCGCACGCTAAGGGAGCGTCCCCAAAGAGTCGTTTTTCAACGACGCAGTGTCTCGTTCCCTTCTCAGGGAACAAGGGTTATAGTCATAACCCGAGACGTTTTGAAGCCATTAAAAGGGCAGCTAAGTACAGCACTTCAATGCTAGCTTTGCTAGTCACGGAGAGCACGAGGTGTACGATGCCCATGTATACTGTTTTTCACATGTCGAGTGAAATGGTTAAAACACATAAAATGTAACTGTAATTTGATTTATGTTAATGTGTATTGATAGTTCTCCATTGTCAGTAAGATGATTCAAAGCTGGGTTGTTTCACAATTTTTTTCATAAGAGAAGGAAAGATATGACAGTAAGAAAAATACATGTGATCTCTCTTACAAGGAATGGTTTAAGTGTTCTGATGTTATTGATGTAATAAATTCGAAATATATATTTGTACAGACTGATTTTTCCCTTGGACTGGTTGTTGGTGATACACTTGGGACCCGGATCATTTGAGTGGATTCATCCGGAACAAATCCTTTTCATCATCTCATCCCAAACTATCAACTCTTCATCTCTTCTTTCTTCGTCCTTGATTTACTGAATATTTTGCTTGGGGAAGTGGTAGGACTGAGACATTTTGTTTTCTTCATTCTACACACGTTACATGGGACTGAGACGGTTTTTTTTTTTTTTTGCCCCAAGAAAAGAAAACTGAACTTTCCACATTTTGATTTTTTTGGGTTACAATTATATTGTATTAAATTCTGTTAACAAGCTCAATTAATTATTGGAAATTGAGTGTCATTTGAGGTTATCACTTTGGTGTTTTGAAGTGCCAGAATAGAAAGCATTTTAGTTGCCTCACAATATAGATTTTCTGGTTAACCGAATTCCTGTGTGTGGCATTACTTTATTTGTTTTTTTCCCTTTTTATGAGATTTTGATTATTCAATTAGTTCTGAGTATTTAGCTTAAAAAAAAGGAAAATTTCCCAAAGCTTCTTGACCGAACTTAGACAATTGATATTTAGAATTAGATAACAAAACCCTGAGTCGAGGGTTACATCTACCCAAAGGTTCACAGCCCTAGTATATGTATACTATGTGATGCATACTAATAGTTGATGCTGTGTTTTTGTTATCTTCTTGTACAGCGACCTTGAGCTTGGGAAAGGCGCTTTATAAATAAAACATTATTATTATTATTAGTTCCATCAAGCATCCGTCCAGTTCTTGGACTACATCATTGGTGCATCAGGAGTCAAGATGGACCAGGGAAAGGTAATTGCAGTTCAAGATCGACCATCCTCTGTTAGAGATTTGCAGAGATTCCTGGGATTTGCTAACTTCTACCATCTATTAATTGCAGATATTAGTAAGATTTCCTCACCACTATGCTCTACAATAAGCCTGAGTCTCCTTCCTGGACACCTACTGGTGCGGCCTCATTCCATCAACTCAAGGAAGCTTTCACTACCGCCCCCACACTGACACATCTAAATCCCGAACTTCCATTTGTGGTTGAGGTGGACATCTCCACATCTGGTGTGGGGGCTGTGTTGTCTCAGTGGCAGTAGGATCCACCCAAGCTCAATCCATGTGCCTTCTTTTCAAGGAAGTTATCCCCGGCGGAGCAGAACTATGACATTGGCAACAGAGAGTTACTAGCATCAAACTGGTCCTTGAGGAGTGGCGACACTGACTTGGAGGGAGCTAAACATCCCTTTAAGGTTATCACAGGCCATAGTAACCTAGAATACCTTCGGGAAGCCCATTGCCTCAATCCCAGGCAAGCCCGCTGGGCTTTATACTTCACTCGATTTAACTTCAAGGTCACCTACAGATCAAGGGAATAAGAAAAATAAGGCTGACACGCTATCCCGTTTACATTCTCCTGAGGCACAACCTGTCGCTCCAGAACCAATCCTCCCTCCAGCCATCGTATTAAACGCTATCCAGTGGGATCTGGATGAATGGATTACCGAAGCCACCCCACATTGACTATTCTACAAGATGATTTTCACAGATGAACACAACTTTTATGAATTTTGAAGGTTAAATGCAGCCACCAGAAGTAAAAAGTTGAAGGTAGGCTATAAACAAACTACACGACGGTCCTGCGACTTCAACGTCACCATCACTAAGCTCCCAACAACTGTTTTCAAGACACGTAACAGCTTAAAAAAAATCACGAGTGGGGTAATACTGATGTATTTTATGCCGTAGAATAATATTATGAACAGCAGCTATGCTAATTATTTCCCATCTGCTTTACTGCTGTTAGCGTCCCGAGGTAAATAGCGTTCGTCAGCTCCAGTTTGTATCCAGCCCCTCACGGAGACTTCAGATGTCCCAACACATGCGATGAGATGACTAAACGCCTGTGAAGAGACGACTCGACGCCTGTGAAGAGACGACTCAACGCCGGTGATATGTTATGCCCTAAATGAATACATGATTAACTACCTGTTTTTTCTATCTACATTTCTGAAATGCACTTTCTGTAAAGCTGCTTTGAAACAATATGTATTGTGAAAAGCGCTATACAAATAATTTTGAATTGAATTGAATTAATAAGGTTGTGCCATTAATGTCACAGGTTGAACCAGTACTTTTTTTTTGTTTTTAATTGGAAGAGACATTAGGGCCTTACTGTGTGTGGTGTATCATGTGTGATGGTGTTTACTGTGTGCATGAACATATTTGCACTCTGAATTTTAGTGGTTATTCACTGTGTGTGTGCATCAAATTTGTAGTGGGTTTTGTTGTGGCTACTACTTAATCTGCCCTACTTGACTCTTTTTAGACACTCGTTCATGGACAAACCTGGCAACCTGCTTCCTGTTCACTACTATGCCCATATTTGGACTGTGCTTCCTCCCTTACTAATGTGGTGAAATTAGTTTATTAGAACTTGTTATAATGCTCCACCTTTTTATCCATATTTGGGCGATACTTCCTGTCATTGAGTAATTTTATTATTGCCTCTGCCTTGATGCTGATGATTTCAATTACCAACTAATTGTTTACCGGCTGGCCATGCTTGGGTTGAAGGAAGATAAAAACTGGTCCTTTGGAAGAGAAAGAGGTCTTGCTTGGTGGTGGTTGATCGGCTGCCATTGTGGTCAATGAATGCTCCTGCTCTGTAACTGTTAAGCCCAGGTTCCCAGGCCTAGCTGTTTGAACACCGGTATACTGCAGTTGGATTTCCTCAACGCTCGCTATTGTTGCCTGAAGGGCCGTAACTATATTTTTCTACCACACAGAGTGAATGCGTGTTCTTCTGCTATCTGTGGTGTCGGTGTTCATTGTGGTTGCTTGTTCCTAGCCTCAGCAATACCCATCCTGTGGTTCCAGTGTCTGGCGTGGTCCTGAAGACTGTGTGGCTACCCTTGAACCCACCCTCAACGCTCGCTATTGTTGCCTGAAGGGCCGTAACTATGTTTTTCTACCACACAGTGTGAATGCGTGTTCTTCTGCTACCTGTGGTGTCGGTGTTCATTATGGTTGCTTGTTCCTAGCCTCAGCAATACCCATCCTGTGGTTCCAGTGCCTGGCGTCGTCCTGAAGACTGTGTGGCTACCCTTGAACCCCCCTCAACGCTCGCTATTGTTGCCTGAAGGGCCGTAAATATATTTTATTACCACACAGTGTGAATGTGTGCTTCTGCTACTGTTGGTGTTCATTGTGGTTGCTTGCTTTTAGCCTCAGCAATACCCATCCTGTGGTTCTGGCGTTGTCTCGAAGACTGAGTGGCTATCTTCGAACCTCCCTCGACGCTCGCTGCTTGCTGCCTGGAGTACCGTGACTTTTTCCTGTGGGTCTGACGACTACCGTGCCCCTCTGGACGCGTCCGTTTGACTGTTTTGAGGGAGGACAGCTGGAGCAAACCACTGAGAAGCTACCCAGTCACTGAATCTTAACCTCTCTCAAAAGGGTTTCAGAGACTTGATTTTAGTGAACTTTTTCTCCTACGTATTAGTGTTTCTATTTAATGCTTGCTGGCCCATCAATAAAGTATATTGTTTTGTATGCAACCTCGACTGTCTATTGGGTTTCTGTGGCTGGGACCTGAGTTTATAATTTAACGTTGGTCACTAGGTGACATTAACACTATCCTCCTACAATAGTTAACATGAACTAACAATACTTTTAAAGTCTTTTTAAATGTTGAGTTGTGTACATTTCTACAAATGCCAATTTTTTAGGCTATTAAAATAAAGTGAATAATAATAGCATCATTAAGAACTAACATGAACTAACATTAACTAATGGACAAAGTTTTTTTTTTTTCTCCCCTCACTCTCTGACACATAACAGCTTAAAAAAAAAATCACGAGTGGGGTAATACTGATGTATTTTATGCCGTAGAATAAAACGTGAAAGTATTTTGAGCTTGTGTTAACCACAGACCTTTTTTCAGCCATTTAACCAAAAACCCATTCAAAAAACCCATTTACTTCGGTATGATGGAACCGGATCTCGTTTCTGTGTTTTGGCCTACAAATTTACATCATACCACTCTATAGGGATGCAATTGTTAGAAACTGCTTTTGACTGGTTCATCTCTGATGATTGTGATGATTTATATTTGTTTGATATTAATAGTTGTTTTGGGTATTATTTTTATTTACTTTACTGTACTAAAAGGATTAATATGTTGCCCAATGTTTACTTTTAATTTATTACTTTAATTGTGAACTGACTACCATGTAGATACTCGTGGAAATTCCAAATGATGGTGAATTTCAGAGCAAGATATTCAAGATTATCATCAGGGAATTTCGATTCACTTTGACTTGCATAAGTAATGTCCCAGGGTTGCCTATTCTGTTCTTGGTAGTTGGTACAGGGCAGCTTCCAACCTTGTCTTGCTTGCATTCATGTGCAATATACAGGGTAGCTTAGAATCAGCAATTGTAAGAGACACGCCAGGTTCTGTCACCAACCAATCCCGGAGAGCACCATCACTTGAGTTCTACACCCTTTAAACTAACTAGCCAGACACCGTATTTAAGCACACACCTCGAGCCTCATTGTTGTCTGGTCTTGTTTTGAAAAGGACTGCTTACCTGTACTTCACGTTCCAGCGACAATTCTCCAACGAACTCTTCTTGTATCTGTTCTCCACGTCTCCCGAGTCTTCTCCGTGTGTGTGTGTGTGTGTGTTCCAAGTGTGCTACCTTCCTCAGAACTCTCCCGTTTCTCCTCGAGGTGTGTGCTCTCCTTTTTTCTCCAGTTGCGAAGTCCACAATCTCTTCACCCTCTGCATAAACAGTAATACTGTTATCATATCATCTCTCCATTGATTTACGATCTATGCACCTGCATCTGTTTACCTTGCTTTGCTGCAAATAAACATATCTCTGCTGAATTGTATGCCATCTGTTGTTCTGTTACAACCTGGAGCTGACACAAACTTGTTGATAATGTCACAGGTCGGGGTGGGCTCTTAGCAGGGCCGTGCACAGGGGGGTGGCCCGGTGGCTAGAGCCACTGCCCTTCTGCCCTCATCAGCTGAGGTGCCCCTCTCGCCCCCCTCCCTAACCCTCCAGAGGATTTCCATAAAAACGTTATGTTATCGCTCCAGAATGTTCGCACGTTAAAAAATAAATACGACCTCACGTTATGTCAATCACACTTGCACACTGCCTCCGAAACTTTCGTCCGTCATAAAAAAAATCGAATCGGGTAAAAATCTAATCGAACGGTAGCCAGCAGTTTGAATAGAGTTTGAATGGTGTTTTGACAATTCAGAGCCAACGAATCACGAATACGAAAAAACGCAGTGTGCAATGGCCTTTATTCTGTATTTTTTTCTGTGCGTGCACACACACACACACAAACACACACAACCCGACGCGTGCAGCCCTGCACATAGACAGAGCAGCGCGCAAGGACTGAACTGAGCTCTGTTTCGCGTCTGAATGGACAAATACACACAACATTATGTCTAAATGTCCGTTTTGGAGAGTATTCACTTAAACGCAGTCAGTTATGTCTTTACAGAACGTACAGTATTGAGAATATCGGATGTGCATCAGTGCAATTGGATCTGCACACTCGGTCTTAAAGTGACAGTGCGTAATAAACCTAATGCCGTCTGTGCACTTAATATTAATCAAACAACAAAATAAAAAGAGAAAAGAATTCACTGCTCTTTAATAGCTTTAATAAGGATTAATTATATTTAATTCATACAAATAAATATGTCTGCTTGAAAGAATAAAGAATGATGTATGTAAGACTTTAATTTTAAGATATTATTTTATGTCACAGTGCTAAATATGTGTCTGTATTGCATGTTCAAACTTTAAAAATTATTAATATTATCAGGTTAATAGATGTTTTCTACGGGAATATATAATGGGTTTGGACATTTTAGAGAAATTCTAAATTAATGCATTACAATTTAACACTAAACCCATTAAATTTTAGTCGACTAAATCTACTGTAGATTTAGTCGACTAAAACCTTATTGTATTTCGTCGACTAAAACTAAAACAATTCAGATGACTAAAATATGACTAAAACTATAAATGGCATTTTAGTCAAAAGACTAAGACTAAATCAAAATTTGCTGTCAAAATTAACACTGATCTAAATGAATAGTACCTTAGTATATTACCTAGATTACAATGTGGCTAAAGGCACACCCTAAATATTGCTTTTCACATATGATTGCAGAAACATATATGTTTGAAAATTGATGGAGCAACAGATTTTGTGTGAAAATAAATCATAAAGGTCACCATTGTGTATGTTGTCAGTCAAACTCCTTATAGTGCCCCCTTTTTTGGTTTAAGCCACTGCCCTTCAAAATGTCTGTGCACGGCCCTGGCTCTTAGTGACCGGCCGGCACCCCTGACATGCACGCCACCGTGAGGAGCTGAACCACAAGACACAACAGACAGGATAACCAAAGGTAAGTACAAAAAGTCTCTTTATTTAATTAAAACATCTCTTTAAAACAATGACTGTAGTAGCTCTGGCGTTCGCCTCCACAGGACTCGAGTGGGGGGAGAGAATGGAGGTGAGTATACTTCACAGCTTAACTGCTTCTTCACGGCCTCAACAGGCCCTTTCCACCAGCTTAACTGGTTCACAAGACTCAGACGGAGAGACTGAAGATAGGGATTCCACTGCTTAACTGGTTCTTTGCGGGGCTCAGGCGGAGAGAGAGAAGGTAAGAATCCACCAGCTTAACTGGTTCTTCACAGGACTCAGACGGAGAGAATGAAGATAAGTGTTCCACAGCCTAACTGCTTCTTCACGGCCTCAACAGGCCCTTCACAAGACTTAGACGGAGAGACTGAAGATACGGATTCCACTGCTTAACTGGTTCTTCGCGGGGCTCAGGCGGAGAGAGAGAAGGTAAAGATTCCACAGCTTAACTGGTTCTGTACAGGGCTCTGGCGGAGAGAGAGAAGGTAAAGATTCCACAGCTTAACTGGTTCTTCACAGGGCTCAGGCAGAGAGAGAGAAGGTAAAGATTCCACAGCTTAACTGGTTCTGCACAGGGCTCAGGCAGAGAGTGAGAAGGTAAATATTCCACAGCTTAACTTGTTCTTCACAGGGCTCAGGCAGAGAGAGAGAAGGTAAAGATTCCACAGCTTAAATGGTTCTTATTACAACAGAAAGAATGGCGCGTCGGCTGACTGGAACCACCAATGCTTTAGCAATGCACTCCCACACTCGTGTTTCACTGTAACCCACACAAATAATCACACGTGAATATATCAATGTACAGCACTGCAGAATCTCTCCACTCACAAAATAGGGCGTTGGCATGCGGTCCAGTCCACCACTCGCCGATGGAGTCTCATTGGCAACAGCAGTGAAGCGTGGAGTATTCAATAACTATAAACTTCTCCCAAAAGACAATTTCAAATGACATGAAGTCCCATCCAATTCCAAGAGACATCAATTATGTCACAATCCAGTTAAAGACATCACTTATCGATGTCAATTCTCCTCTCCAATCCTTCAGTTATGCCTCACCCCGTTAAACTCGCCCTTCGCCCGGCTTCCGGTCTCCTACCGCGTCTAGAACACATGACTGCCCGCCCCATCACCGCTCGGCTCGACTCGCCTCCACTCCGCTGGACGGAGGCGCTCCTCTCTTTCTCTCGTTGCTCCTCTCCCTCTTCCTTTGGTTTGAATGTAATATCTTTTTATACTACCCTCAATCAATGCGCACCTCAATCGCTGTTCTGCTCACTCTCCTCCCGCACCTTCTTCTTCTTCTTCTATTCCTTTCCGGCAGACTAGGCACTGTTAGTGCATTGCTGCCTCCCACTGGTGATAAAGACAATCTACATTAAGGCTCCCCCTAGCCTATATTTTCCAATATAGACCCGCAGCCTTTAGGAAGTGAAATAGTTCCAATGCTCTTTCTGTTTGATTAGGACCATCACCCATCAGAGTTTTAACAGAGAATAGATCAACTCCCAGAACGTTTAGACCAATGAATAACAATCTTCTTTCCTCAGCATATTTCGGACAGAACATAATGACATGCTTGACAGACTCCTGTACTCCACAGACTTGACAGTTGCCGTCCCTGTGTTTTCCCACCAGAAATAGCCCACTTGCCAATCCACAATGACCCAGTCTTAATCGGGCCCACTTAATCTGATCCATCCGAGGCAGGATAATTGTATTTCCAGGGTTAACTAATGGTTTTACGTCATAGAACTTCCTCCCGCTAGTGTCTTTACTCCACTTGTGCTGCCATTGTTGTGTCAGTCTTTACTTGATGATGCTACGGCACTCCATTCTGTCAAATGGCACCTCCACCTCCACATTTTCCATAACTAAACTTGCCCTAGCAGCCTCATCAGCAGCCTCATTCCCCTCAACCCCCACATGTGCTGGAACCCACAAGAAACCCACACTACATCCCCGCCTCTCTAATCTATAAACCCTTGTTAAGATCTCCCCGACTAAATCCAACCTAGCCCCTCCTCTTTCTCCCCCTATCACCATCAAGCCAGATAGTGAATCAGAACAAATGATGGCTTTCTCCACCCCACCTTCTTCCACCCACCACAGAGCCCATATGATTGCTACCAGTTCAGCTGTAAAGATTGAAAGACCATCAGGCAGTCTATGACACTGTCTAACATGAAAATGTAGAACATAAAAACCAAAGCCCACTTTTTTACTCTCAGGGTCTCTAGATCCATCTGTATAAATATCTATGTAGCTATTCCATAATTTCCTAAGATGCTCCTGTACATAGTGAGCAACATTTCCTACACTTCCTTCCTTTATTAAATTTTTAATAGATATGTCTACATCAGCCTCAGGCAATAACCAATGAGGGATAGATGACCAGTAGACAGAATGCACCATTTTCCTTTCATTAAGCTTAAGCTCCTCTGCGTATGTCTTAACAGAATGTAAAACACTATATCTATTAAGTCTACTCTCACTAAACTCCCAACACTCTGCTAACAAAGAAACTGAAGGAAGAGCTGACCCAAAGCTTTTAATTTTTACGAAATAATTTAATGCCAATTTTGCACGTCGCAGCCTTAGCGGAACCTCCCCTGCTTCCACTAGCAGCGACAGAATCGGCGTTGTTCGGAATGCCCTAGTACATATCCTCAAAGCCCTAGATTGAACCACATCTAACTTATTAAGCGTGGACCTAGCTGCTGATCCATATACAAGACAATTATAATCAAAAACTGATCTTATAGCTTTATAAATCATCAGCATAAGATTCCTGTCTGCACCCCAAGAGCACCCCGCCAAACACCTCAAAATATTAATAACCTTTCCACATTTACTCACCATTCTACATACATGTACTTTATACGTTAGATTTTCATCTACCCAGACCCCAAGAAACTTGAAGACCCTAACTCTCTCAAGAGGTTCCCCATACAACTTAAGACCTAGACTGTTTATATTCCTCTTCCTGCCAAAAACCATATACTTTGTTTTTGTCAATGATAGTCTAAAGCCCCACTTATCACGCCAAGCCTGCACCTTATTCAAAGCACACTGCATTTGTTTAAATAAATACCCAGTATTCCGGCCTCTTTTCCACAATGCTCCATCATCTGCAAACAAAGATCGCTGAAATCCACTTCCTACCTCATCAAACATATTATTAACCATTATATTGAACAAGACTGGACTGATTACACTACCCTGCGGAGTCCCATTATCTACAGACACAGAGTCAGAAAAACTCCCTCCTACTCTTACCTGAATACACCGTGACCTCAGAAAGTCCTTAATCCAATTAATCATTCTGCCCCGAATCCCTGCATCATAAAGCTTAATGACTACTCCTTCTTTCCACAGCATATCATAAGCCTTCTCTATGTCAAAAAACACACCTACCACCACCTCTTTATTTACAAAGTCTTTCTTGATGTCATCATCCAACACTAAAACTGAATCCATAGTACCACGACCAAGTCTGAAACCATTCTGATATGTAGAGAAAAAATCTTTCTTTTCCAATCTATATACCAACCTATCAGTAACCATCCTTTCCATAATCTTACAGATGACAGCTGTAAGAGCAATTGGTCTATATGATCCAGGGCTTTCAGCTTCCTTACCGGGTTTTAAAATCGGCACAATTACTGCATGTTTCCATTCAGCTGGAATTGATCCCTCCTCCCACACTGTATTAATCAATGCCAATACCTCCTCTAATGCAAAGTCATCCATATGCTGAAAGATTTCATATGCCAATCAATGTTCCCTCTAAGCTGCGCGCGTGCGCAGCCGCGCACTTCTGATGCCTCGGCCGCGCACTTCTGAGATCTATATAGATCAAGAAATTTCAAACAGATACGAGGGAAAAATCTGAGATTAATTGAGGTCTGTAACAGAACAAGAAATTTCAAGCAGATAAATAATCTGGGATTAAGTGAGAACTGTAACAGATCAAGAGATTTCAAACAGATAGGTACCCTGAAAATTAGTTGTTCCACGACGGAGCAAATTGTTTTTAGGTACTGAGGCTAATTAGGGGGAACCAGAATTTTTTGGTAAACCTTAATTAGGAGGGCACTAATAGTGCAACCCGACCGATTTGGGTTAAAAGAAAAGAATCGGATTTGTTTAGGGACGCCTAACAGATTAAAGAAAACGCGCGTTGAAGAGAAATCCACAGAGAACAGAAAACAGCCAGTATGGGGATGTCTCAAAAGCAAGCTTGCGAAATTTGATACACCGGTTTTCTGTAGAACTAGGAAAGTATGGGGGGAAATGTATGTTTTAGAAAAAAAAAAAAAACTGAGAAAATACCATGATCATGAGCTACCATGAGCACAAATAGACTAAGAGTGTGCGAGAATCAGTGGAACAGGGCAGCGGGACAAAAGGTTGTTGTGGCTGCGTTCAACATGTGTGTAAAAAATGTGAACAGATAATGGATTGTTCAGTTGAAGATAAAATGTCGAACTGCCAGGAGAAATAATGTTTTTTACTTCTTCATCCAGTAAATGGATGCATGACATTAGATGTCTATAGAACTCAAATTTATATGACAAGGATTAAAGTAGCAAGAAGCAATAAGGCTGTCTGTGTGAAATAGAGGGAACTGTAAGTAAAACTTGGTACTGGTTAGATAATGAAGGAACTGGCATGTTTGAGAAAAGAAAGGAGAGGATAATGAAGGAACTGGCATGTAGGGAAAAGAAAGGATAAATATAGTAGAAAACTATATGTGATGAAAATAGACATGGTCTGATAGAATTTATGGAAGTTTAAATGATATGAAAAGTTTTAGAATAAAATAAGGCATTGAATGATTGACAGGGATTAACATGATATGAAGAATGTTTTAAGCAGAATGGGGAACAATTCTAGATTTTGATAAAATAATGATTGAAATGATGATATATCTGCTTTATTTTATTAATGTTAAGAAAATAAGATTAAAGAAGCAAGTAGCTATAATGGTTGTCTGTGTAATTTACGGACTGAGTAATATAATCTGTTTTGGAGAAACAGTAGAGATAAGACTGAGACAATAATGTGATGGAAGGAAAAAAGGCTTCAAACCAGTTGTAATGAAAATGATGATGTACAAATTGTTACACTTTATGAAGAGTAACGGAACAGTCCGGGAAAATAAATAAGTAAATAAATAGTGAGACAGAAGAGAGCAAATGCTGTAAACAGCTCTGCTCTGAAGATCTCACTTTGAAGAGATTTGCAGATGATGTTTTGTAAAAGATAAGCTGGGATAACAGCAACAGTGCTTGCTTATTCGCCCGGTTTTCCGGATGTTAGACATGTACTTGTAATTAGTGTTGTTGATGATAATACCAAATTAGTAAGGTAAAGACAGAAAACAAATTAGAATATTTTGAGCATTTGCTGTGCTGCTCATGAAAATTATGTTCTGCCAATAATAATGATGAAGAGTATGATTTGGCTATTGTGATTGAATCCGCCATTAGTGGAGGGTCAAAGGAATACAGAGAACTGCTTATCAGTGGGTCTGTTTACATTCCTGAATGGGACACACACTGCTTCAAGGGCGTGTTAAGTTGAAGCCCTTTGGAAGCTCACAGTGATCAAACTGCAAGGTGTCTGATGCTGTAGTTGAGGCTGACACACGAACCAACCAGATGACAGAGATTGTCTTGACTGTGGTCAGTAGGACCATTTAACACGTGACACATTTCTGATAATAATGTAGGGTTGAAAATAGATCAGTGTTTAAATGACGACAGTGACAATTTTTGGTCTGAGAAATAAGAGATAAAAAAAAAGGTCAAAAGATTGAAGTCTTAAAGTGAATCCTTTTGTGACTCCAACAAATGTGAGTTGCAAAATATGTAAAGGTAATATAGAGAGACAGATCTCAAAGATGATTTATAATAACTGCAAAAGATGCAGAGTAGCCTTGTCAAAGTTAGTGTGAATCCTGATTGGAGACTGATAAACTCCTAGAAGAGAAAACTTTGAAGTCAGAGATTAAGCTATGGTAATTGAGATTGAGAAATGTGAAACGTTATTGAGAACTAGAATAATTACCATTATGTAAGAACAAATAAGCAGATGCAGTAGGCTACTGAATTAACAGTTGCTAAATGTAAAATGTGTTGAAAGGCATCTGATTAAACAAACAGCTTGAAAAGTTGACCATGAAAGAACTAGAAGCTGATGTTTTGCTTTCAAAAGATAAGTTTGTTACGGGCTGTAATGAAACAGTTCGCTTATCTAAAATCTGATGTGTGCTGTGCCTGAAACTGCCAGTGCGACAGAGACTCAATCTGAGTGGAAATTTGTAATGTCTAAATTCCCTGAGGTGGGCAAAAGACAAATATAAATAATATGTTTATTTGAAACCGTATGTAATTTCTGGCAAAGATGCCTTAAGCTGGGATAGAGTTAAAAGATGATAGATAAAAGTTTGATGTTAGAAGTATATGAGAGAGCAGTGTACCATCCAATAGAGTCTCAGAGTCTCTCTCATTCAATGAGTCTAAAAGCTGGTATCTGTGATAATAAGTAAAGCACAGTGTTTCAGTTGAAGGATCATAGACACAGAGATGTTTTAAACATAAAACTGAATGACTTTAAAGAAGTATTTAAAACAATAATACAGATAGAGATGACATTTTGATTAGCTTATTTTAGGACCAGTAACTTCTCTGTCTCATTTAGTCTCCACCATTCAGGACCGATGGCTCCGGCTACAGATGAAGTACACTGAATGTACGGTTGTGATCTAAATTCACTGAGTATAATCCAAGCAGCTAGGTTGCTGCTTTTAAGATGGTTAATGGATTTAAGTGATTAAATACTGTTGTTATTGACCTGTCTCCCTATGTGAACACTATTAGGCAATCGGAATGGCTCTGGTGACTCTTGAACGTGCCTTTCCTAAGCTCTAGAAAACAGCTGAGTTCTGTTGAAGCAAACAGCCTGTGATGGGAAAGAGCGGTCACCAGTGGGTACAGTGGCTACTCAATGACGGGTTTGATCTTCCTGGCCAGGGGACAGCCTAACGCAGGGGGTCACGAACATTGGGCACCTCCGGGATGGAGGTGTTATATGTGAGAAAGGTATGAGAGTTGAGCGCTGATTACTGGAGGCCACCGGGGTCAGCAGAGCATTGAGAGGTGAGATGCGCTGTGACGAGTCACGGCGGTCTGACCCAGAAAATGTGAGTTTCCTCTACACACCACTCGCCAGAAGAAACCGCATTCATTGTATGGCTTGTTTTTTATTGTGACAAGCGTCTGCAAATATGCCAGGGGAAAACACCCTGATGGAGATTATAGATAAAGGGCTAACAGGAGTGGGCGAGCAGGAGCCAGCTGAGGCCATGAAGTGATTCCCATTAGTTGTTGTGGAGACAGTAGCAAAACTTTTTATGTACTGGTTTGCCTTATGGGCAAGGAAAATCATAGTGTTGATTTTGAACTAATATGTTATAACATAGTTTTAACTCTTGAAGGTCGTTAGACATGGTGGTGGCTAAAGATGAAGACAGCTTTTGATTTAAGGAAAGTCTGGATGACAAAGGTGAATGGTCAAAGGTTATTGTAATGAATACAAATTTTGACTAAGTTACAGCCTTAGGAGGCTGGTGAAAAAAATTATTTGTTTATAGTGAGAGAGACTGCTTGAGCGGAGGAAGGGATGGTAACTGTGTCTGTCTTTCTGTTATTGGCCTGCTAGAGCAAGCTGAAGCAAAATAATGATAATGAAACAAAACAACCCAGCTGACCTTGTTAAATTCTAATGAATAATGAACAAGACATGCTTTGAAACTGGTTGGGAGACCATGTAAAATTAGGTAGAAGCTACCGGAAAATGGGAAGTTTAAAATCTTATTTAAAATTTAAATCTTTTAGCAATAATATAAAGAAAAATGAATATTGAAAATGAACAGTTAACATATGTGTGTCTAGTATGAGTGCGTGTGATGGTGACAGCACTTTATGTCTTGTATGTATTAGTTTGGGGCACTAATATTCCGCCTGAATGGTGTGTATATTGCGTCATTAACCTCTGGAATGAGTTTATCATTACAGATGGGTTAAGGCAAATGACAAATTTTAAAGAAGCTGATAATTCTGATGAAAAAACAATACAGAACATGGGACAAGCTTTAAGTTGATTGGCCATCAAGCTCTGTCTGGTAGTAATAATTTTGTCATACATAATGTAGATTTGAAGATCAGTAAATTGGAATTGTGTAGTTGTAGATCACCATCTGGCATGGGCTGAGATAAATGAAAATGTTGTAGATTTGAGGGAAACAACAAAGTGACATATTGGCTAAGTCAACATGAAATTATCAAGAGAGCCTCTCACATTTATGATTATTGTGAACAAAGGGGGAGAAATGATTGACTGACATTGACCAAGTCTGTACAGCACGACTTGACCTGATAGGGAAAATTGATGACTTTGGAAATGTTTGTAGATGACTGACTTGAGAGACCAAACAACAGGCCTGAAAAGCAAGATTCGATGTGAGACTGAGGGCCGTTGCCTTTCAAATACTTCGAGAAGAAGATGAGATTGTGGCTTTAAGTGAAGAATGTAATATTTTGTTTCAGAGACAGAGAAAGATGTCTGGGCAAAATTTGGCTGAAGGACGCCGTTTGGGTTAGTGTTGATGGCAAACTTTATAAAAAACACTATGTTAAATGTTATGTTAAATTGATGCTCGAGTTGTGTCGTGCATCAAGAGGGAGATGGTATAACAATTGCCAAATATGGTTTATTAAGGGGTTCACATTTGCTGAATAAATTTTGGGAGAACACTAGGGGCCATTTTTCTGCCTAACAAAATTGATGTCTGTGAGTGTGCACACACCGATAACAAAGATTGTTTCAACAGGAAACGCCAGGGCATCGAAGGACACGGGAGAACAGTAGACAAAAGAAACTGCGTACTTTACTATCTGACAATAACCTCGAAATTTGTTTCTCTTTACAGAGAGCATGCAGGATTGGGAGACAGGGCAAAATGTGCCAATAAAATAATGGTTATGGATGAATTTGGCTAACTGTCCTGGCCTGGGTTATTAGTGTGGCAGAAAGGTGCTACACCTGCGCAGCGCATAACTTAAAATTTTCCTTTTACAGAATGTCAGGATGGATTGGATCAAACAGAACTAATTCTGTTCCAAATGTATAAATATTGTGTGGACATGAGCAAAGTGGGTTGAGTGTTTTTTCAGGGTAAAAGGACCCCGAGTGCTATTAAGTGAGCAAGAAATTATCCGGAGATAATGTTTCAGGTTGTTGATTCCACAGGTCACACCAAAGGGGACGAGCGGCTGTCAAGCGGTCACTAACAAAATACTTAAGGTCTCCATTCACAGGTGACAGTTCACTCCAGTGGGGGTGCGGTCGTGATATAAGGGAAAACCTTATAAGGATCAGAAAATGGTTGGAGAGTGTGACACCTGGGTCCAGGCCTCTCACCTACACCGACAGGCCACAACCATCCCATAGTCCATGGGGCGAACGAGATGATCAACACGCCTGGAGGAGGATGTGAACCAACTAATGGTTTAAGAATGTGGTTTTGTGATTATTTTGAGGATTTGATTTGATTAAATCAAAATAGGGCTTAGTATTGATATACAGTAGATCAAAAGATTTGATTGGTTACTTATTCATTAGGAAATATTTAAGGAAAATGTTTTTGGGAAGAGAAGATCTATTAATTAATGTAAATGGTAGGCTAAGTGCAGTAACTACGCAAACAAAGAAACGGAGAAAAAAGGCTTTAAAGTTTTTATACCAGCCAGTCAAACATGTTATGGATAGATTAGTGGTAATGCATCTCCGAAACGGGACATAATTTAACCCAGATATTTTTTCACAAGACAGAACACATGTCATAAAGCCCATTAGAAGTCTTAACTCATTTTTGACCAAATGTGTAGTTACTGCGCTTTGCCTTTGTAGGGCAGAGTGTTGAAGCTTATTAAGTAGAACCACAGCATGTTTGAATTAAAAGTTAAAGGTAAAAGAACACAGAACGTCCGTGGGGCGAACGAGAGGATCAACACAACTGATGGTTTAAGTTTAACAGAAGAATCTGTTTTTGTGATGATTTTGTTTGATTGAATCAAACTAGGTATTGATTTGATTGTAAATGTAGAAAATATATTGATTGTGTCTGTAATGGAAATATTAGAGTTAATATTGAACAACTGCATTGGTTAGAAGAATGGATAAAATTATAAGACTTCTCTGGTTAGATTTTGTTAAATATGGCATTAAATAGAGCTTACTAAATTGAATTAGAAGTGAACAAAATATGGTTAGGAAAACCGAGGTGAAATATGGAGATGGGCGTAGAATAATGGAAAAGGCTTAATGATAGGAGTTAGGATTGTTATTCTAATAATTTTGTTATTCATGGGTGAATATGATTACAGTGACAGGTGAAACATGCTGTCTGTTCAATTGGTGAAAATGACAGTGTATCCCAAGGATGAACAAAATTATGTGACGATACATGTAGCGGGAGCTACAGTGAGATATGTGTTAAATGTATGTTCTGTTTGTTTTTCTTCTATTTGTTTATTTTCTGAGAAAGATTAAGGGCAAAAGATTTAAAGAAGGTTACAAGCAGCGGTCATCCGTGTTACGAGATGGCGTACAAAGATAGGGTTTGAAACTGAGTGATTTTTATTATACTTTTATCTGTTTGTTTCCTTACTATGTTATAACTACCTTTTTCCTTACTGGCGTGACTGAGGGTCTGTTTACAGGAGCGCAGGAACAGAGATTTCTCGCTTAGCCCGGCGCAGTAAAAATGTTTACTTGCTAGCTAAAATATTACGGGGCCTTTCCCCAACAAAAACAGCCTTATGCTTCTTCATTCTAAACTTTTCTTCACAGGTTCAAGGAGAGTGATCATTTATGCAAAAATCAGAGATAAAGAGTATAAGTGTGATGATATGACTTAAAATTTGTTTTATTGTTTATTATTGTGATTATGGGTAATCAGAATGATAAAAAGTGAGGAGTTGTAGTGGCAATTTTAATGATATTCATTGATCTTTAGTAAAATATAGATGATTCAAAGAATGTCACATGTGTGTCTCACTTGTAGTGAGAGAAGATTCTGTTTATGTACCTGGGGAGGCAGAAGAGGGAGACACTCCAGAGAACAGACGAACAAGGACCTCTGACCTAGATGTCAGAAGGCCATTTTGGTGCAGGGGGGCTTATTGGGCCAACTAGTGACGTCTATGGAAAACTACTGGGAGGAAGGCACTGGGGGGAAGAAGGCCTTGAAACTAAGATAAAAGCTAGTTCAGTCTGTCTGGGGGTGTGTCACTCTTCTGCACAGGGTAACAACTGTGTATTAGACTGCTCCTATTCTTGCAAGAATAAATACTTCTATTTTATATAATTTGACTCTGAGTGTCTCTTACGCAGTTTGTTTGAGATGAATTTTTGCCACAACACACTTTACAGGTTTCATAGAAAGAGAATGATGTGAGCGCGTGTGATTGGCAGTGAGTCGTGTGTGCGGACCACATAGCTCAATACGAGAGGCAACGAGAAATGCAAAGACATGTGAAATAAAATCACAACATAATGTTTTAAAGAAGAGCGGTTTGATTAAAGTGGTGGAAATAACGGTTGATGGACACAGAACGGTAACAATTACACACCCACCCGCGTGCAAATTCGACAATATTTTAATCTGTGGTGATTTCAACATTCATGTTTGTTGCCCCTTTGATAAATCTGCTAATGATTTTAAGGCACTTTTAGACTCTTTAGACCTAGCCCAGTCCATATCCTGTCCTACTCATAGGCTAGGTCACACTCTTGACCTGATTATCTCGCGTGGGGTGACAGTGTCTTCCTGCGAGGTTTTGGATTTTCCCGTCTCTGATCACTCCCTCATACGTTTTGACATCTGTGCTGCTCCACCTCCACCTATATCCACTGTCCCCCGGCGTCGACGCATTATTACTCCATCTACAGCTGAGGACTTCACCACCGCCTTTTCTGCTTCTAACATAACCTCCACTGCTGAAGTGGCCCCGCATCTATGTCCAGAGCTTCTCCTCTCCTCATTCGACATCACCTGCTCCCGGATTATGGACTCAGTTGCGCCCTACAGGGTGAAGTCTGCAAATGGCTCTTCGGACCCTTGGCTGAGTGAGGCGACATGGACCCACAGGCGCCAGTGCAGGCAGGCTGAGCGGAAATGGAGAAAAGACAGGCTGCAGGTATCATTGGAGGTATTTAGAGACTGCCTTGTCATCTATCAGAGAGCAGTCAAGGAAGCCAAAAGTCAATACCTCTCTAAGCTCATTAATAACAATAGCCACCGTCCTGGTATTTTATTCAGTACTATAAACTCTGTTATAAATCCAGCCCCTGTTGTATTGAATGATGCTTCAGTTAATGCATGCAATGTATTTAAAACATATTTTATTGATAAGGTCCAGTCTGTTAGGCAAACTATCATACCAGCCCCTGTTGTCAGTACTCCCTCCCAGGCGACGCAATGTGTATTGGAGAATTTCGAAGTGGTTTCTGTTGTTGATCTTAAAAAAGCTGTTCATGACTTGAAGCCAACCACCTGCCCTCTAGATACTGTTCCTGCTAGGATTCTGAAAGAAGCCATCGACATCGTATGCCTGGTCTCCTTCATGAATAGCTGTTTTAGTCTGGGCGTTGTTCCCAATCCTCTCAAGCACGCCATTGTTAGACCACTTCTTAAGAAACCAAACCTTGATCCTTTTGTACTGTCTAATTTCCGCCCCATATCCCATCTGTCATTTTTGGCTAAGCTTATGGAAAAGCTTGTTTTCTCCCAGCTTCAGTCATACATCGATCTGCATGGTATGGGGGACAAATTTCAATCTGGCTTTAAGTCTAGACATAGTACAGAGTCAGCCTTACTGAGGGTTCATAATGACATTCTTAGAGCCTTGGATAACAAAAACTCAGTGGTTATGGTGCTGCTTGACCTTACCGCTGCTTTTGACACCGTCGACCACGCAATCCTCATCGACCGGCTCCAACATGTTGTGGGTCTACAGGGCACGGTGCTAAAATGGTTCTCGTCATATCTCACCAACAGAACTTTCTCAGTAATGCTTGATGACTTCTCATCCTCAGCTGCCCCTTTATCATCTGGTGTGCCCCAGGGTTCTATTCTTGGTCCTTTACTGTTCTCCCTTTATATGCTGCCACTAGGTCAACTCATTTCTAAGCACAACGTTCAGTTTCATTTCTATGCTGACGACCTTCAAGTCTACCTTCCTGTGGTTTTGAACAATCATTCAGCATTAGACCCCATCCATAACTGCATCCAGGACATTAAACGGTGGCTCTCTCAAAACTTTCTTCATTTGAATGAAGGTAAGACCGAGTATATATTGTTCACGCAGGACTCACCTTGCAGCTCTCTTAGTTTTGGCCCTCTCACGCCCCAGTTTGCATCCACTGTTCGTAACCTGGGTGTTGCTTTCGACAATAGATTGCATTTTGACAAACAGATTGGTGCAGTCGTTAAGAGTAGCTTTTTCCAGCTTAGGCTCCTCAGTAAGGTGAAATCATTCCTGTCCCGTGCTGATCTAGAAAGAGCCATTCATGCATTTATCAGCTCAAAGCTGGATTATTGTAATGCCCTCTACACTGGGCTTAACCTATCACTTCTCAACCGTCTTCAGATGGTTCAAAACGCAGCAGCCCGTCTCCTTACAAATACCCACAAACATACTCATATCACCCCCGTCCTCTGTTCACTTCATTGGCTCCCGGTACGTTTTAGGGTGGAGTATAAGGTTCTGATGTTTGTTTTTAAGGCCATTAATGGTCTGGCCCCAGCTTACCTCTCTGAGCTGGTCACTGTATACCATTCTGCCAGAACCCTCCGCTCCTCTCAGAACACCTCTTTGATTATCCCCAAGTTTAGATGCAAAAAGTTTGGAGGCCGATCTTTTGCCATCCAGGGTCCTACTTTGTGGAATGCCTTACCTACTACCCTTCGTAACATTACTGTGTTTAGTGTTTTTAAATCACAGTTGAAAACGTTTCTTTTCAGGAAGGCTTTCAACACGTAATCATTTGTTTTGTTTTTAGTCGTTGTGTTAGTTACTTTCAATTTTTATATACTGTTGTCTTTTTATGTGTTTTATGGAAAGCGCTTTGTGCACCTTTTTGGGTGTTGTAATGGCGCTATATAAATAAAAATTGAATTGAATTGAATTGAATTCAAAATACATCATTAGTTTAAATAGATGTTTTTGTGTGTGGGGGAGTTTCAGGGATGGTTAGATTATAAAAAAGTTCACATTCACTTTTCTTGAAAATATTTAGCTATTAGATCTATTTAAATGCTTCAGTTTGTTTTCATATTATAATAATATAATATGAATATATTCATTAATATGAATACTGATATATTATATCACTTCAAATACTTCAATTCATTTTTTTATATTATATTATATTAGGCCTATATTGTATTATATTATAAGCCTAAATAAAGAATCTCACAAGGGTATTGTTTAGGGCTCCTTGCCATTAAAAAGTTTGAAACCCCCTGCTAAAGAAAATATTGGAAATTCATAAGCAATAAACAATCATTTAACTTTGATGGTTTAATGCATCCTTTACACAATTAATTGACTGTACAAAAACATTTTATGGTTTTCCCAAACCATCTCGGTGTAACAGCTTACTTTTCTTTCATACTATATTCTATTATTGTAAAGAATTGAACTGTCCTGCAGAAGATTTTGTAAATTATTTTTCATAGGATTTCTTGGTAAAGACTGTACAGTTACAACGCATTCTCATCCCAAAGCGTGATATTTTGACTCTTTTGCCAAAGCGTCTATATCCAACGCTAATGGCACCCTTTAGCGTCAATATAACACGCTTCGGTTTTGGGTAGGTTTAGGTCTGGGGTAGTGTTAGGGTAGGAGGCGCCATATATCTGCGTCTCATATGACGCTAAAGGGTGCCATGTGCGTTGGATATAGACGCTTTGGCAAAAGAGTCAGTATATTACGCCTTGGGATGAGAACGGGCTCACAGTTAACAGCACGGTAAAAAAAATATCAGGTAACCTAAAATGTGCTTCATTTAGTGACTTAATTAACTGCTTGTTTTTCGAAAATATGATTTAATACCAATAAGTTACATCAAGGGTCATATAAAATAGAAATGGCACATTCAAGTTAAAAGTTAAAACTGAATGTTGAACCCATTGTGTTTCTACGTATGCTGTACAGGTCAGGTATAAAGAATATTTTTGCTCAGGTGGCGAAAAATGTCCGCCCAATAGAAAAAAGTTTTGCTCAGCAAGAAAAAAAATTAGAGGGAACATTGATCCCAATCCATCTCTCCCAGGAGTAGTGTGTCGCCCACGTCTTATTGACCTCCTTAATTCATATAAAGAAAAGAACATATTAATTACATCACTGTTGTCATTATTCTTGTTAAGTTTATATCCTTCCTGCTTAAGCATTAGTTCCCTCCTAATCAAACCTTCACTACCAACATTCCTATCACTGTGCACTTGCTGGACAGATCAGCCTTGTCCTCGTTACTTACCACTTCTCTACACCCTTCTACCAAAACAGGAATAGAAAAACCTCTATTAATTCCCGCCATCCGATGAATCATATTCCAAACCTGTTTAATATTAGTCTCAGAGCCGAGAGTGCCACAGAACTTCTGCCAACTCTCTCTCTTCGCACACTTTATAACCTTCCTAGCCTCAGCTCTCCGTTTCTTATATTCAACAACAAGACTCTCAACAGGACATCTACAAAGCTGCCTATAAGCTCTATTTCTAACCCGCACAGCCTCATCACAAGCCTGATTCCACCATGGCACAACTTTATTCTCTTTCCTCTCACCCTTCATTTTAATGGCTTTTTCTGCTACTTTCCTCACTACTCCACAAAGAGAATTAGTCCACTCAGCAGTGCTATCATGGCTAATTACATCTCCTAAACTTCCTACCAACTGATCTCTAAATTTATCCCAATCTGCTTTTAGAAAATTAAACCCTCTCTCCACTCTCTCCCTCTCCCCCTGCAAAACACTGCCAAATTCACTAAAAATAGGGAAATGATCACTCCCTAAGGTGTTAAGATCCATAGGATACCAATTCCCACACCTAGCAAGTTCACCTGACACAAAGGTTAAATCAATACATGACAGACTCCCTCTATTCACCTGAAACCTAGTCGGTCTTCCATCATTTAACTCCACCAAATTGTTTTTATCTATAAAATCTTCAATTAAAACCCCATTTACATCTCTAATTCTGCTGCCCCAAAGAGGATTGTGAGCATTACAATCTCCTGTCCACACTACTGGAGGTCTCACCTGATCCATTATATCATCTAACTTATCCATTTCCAACCGAAGACAAGGATTATAAAAATTCACCAATGAAAACCTACCTGCTGTGCTCCATACTTCAATTGCTATACATTCCAGTCCTGAGGTTACATTTACTTGCTTATATTGAACACCTTTTTTAACAAATATTGCACAACCCCCGAATTTCTGTCTTTACGTAAACAAATAAAACCTGGCATCACAAAATCTAAAGACGGTTTTAACCATGTCTCCTGAATACATATTAACTGTGGTTTATTTTTACAACCATCCACAAACTTTTTAAATTCCTGTCCATTAGCTATCAAACTCCTGGCATTCCACTGCAGGATACAAAACATTAATAGACTAACTATCAATTTCATCATCATCATCATCTTCCATTTGACCTCCATTATTCATTCCCCTTCTGTCTCTTGAAAACACATATCTATAGAGGGCAGCTGGCTCAACCTCTACAACCCCAAGACTCCTCTCAGCAGCCTTCACCACACTTCTAACAACATCTGAATTATTCTTAGTCTGCTTCATTTCACACATCACATCCACAATGAAAGCCAGGAATTTCATCTTACTCACCACCACTGATTCTTCTGTTATATAAGCTACCGGCGGAGGGCTTTCCACTTCTCTCCTCCTTGAGTCACTCACCTTACTACGAGTATCAACCTTTTTAACAGCCTCAGCATAAGACACCCCTTTATTAATCTCCCTAAACTGCTGCACCCTCATAGCCTGCTTAAATTGTTCACATTCACGATTTCCAGCTATGTGCCCTCCACCACATTAACCACACTTTACCACCTTCTCCATACACTCTGAGAACTCATGCTCACCTCCACATTTTCCACATCTTCTATCTCCTCTACAAGCAGCCACAATATGTCCATACCTCTGACACTTAAAGCACCTCAAAGGTGGCCTTCTATATGGATGCACTTTAAATGACAAACACCCTTGGAACACTCGTTCTGGCAGGGCTCTTTCCTGAAAAGATAACACCACAGTTAATGATTCCCACTTAACCCCATCACGAAAGACTTTAATTCGTGTAGCCTCATCAATCCTCACCCCCTCTATGCCCCTCACCAACTCAACCATGGAAACCTCCAAAGAAACCCCATAAATCACCCCTTTCAAGCCCGCCTTGCTCCCTGGAATAAATCCTTCCACTCACCTCTTCCCTATCGCATCCAGTAAAACAGCTTTGTTCATCTGAGCCACAGACTTGCAAAATACTAGCAGTTTCCCATCAGCCAAAATTCTTGCACTTAGGATATCACCCAACTCTTGTTCCTTCAATGCCTCAGCAAGCCTAATTGGATTGAGAGAACTAAACCCGAAAACCCTAACCCCTAAACCCTCCGGAACCGGAGTCTTCACGGGTCCCACACCGGAAAAAGCTCCCCATAGGAAACTGCGGCCAGAATTAAAAGTTCCGCCTCAAAGGTTCCGCCTCCTTCATAATCGTCACCCGTGACAATAATCTCATTGAATGCTTTCTGGTACTGGGCTCCAACTTCACACACACACACACACACACACACACACACACACACACACACACACACACACACATATATATATATATATATATTATTTTTTACATTTTTTTATTTTGTTTTAATTACAAATTCAAGAAACACTTACAATACAATGTAATATTATACTTCAGCATGTAACTTGTCCTGTACAGTTTGTGCTAGGCACATGAATGAGACCTCAAATTATGTGCTTTATTGTGGAGGTGTTACATTTAAAGAGGGTCTCCACACCCAAATATCTAGAGACTAGAATATCACAGACTTGGAGGTTGGCTTGGGTCAGTAAGTATCGACCTTGCAACACCCTATAAACCACATAGCAATCAGGGGCGGACTGGCCATCTGTGTGATCTGGAGTATCACAGAACGGCCGGTACTCCAGGACGGCCGGCGGGCCGGCCCACCACCCGCCACACACGCAAGCAGTCATCACCTGTTGTTTTTTCCCCCCACTAATCTGTTTCACACTCCAGTACTGTAGGTGGCAGCAATGCACCTTTAAGTTGGATGCCAGCGCGGAGCATTATCAGCTCGGCCCAAAAAAACTGCGATCGCGGCCGAAGCAGCTGTGCGAACTGATCTCGATCACGCGAACATTATTACACAGAGTTGCGCGATCCACTGAGAAGCATTTCAATTCAGCGCAGAATTCTCTATCTCTATTATAAACCCACAGATGGCTGTGATTTAAGCTAGTTAAAAGCCAGATTAAACAGCGCTGATATTCTCAACATCTTGACGCAAAAAAACAGGCGAAACATTGTTCCAAGAACAAACCAGTTAGAAGACATTTCACTCCACAACTTATGAATTAACTGTAACTTAGTAAAACAAACTTTTTTGGCAGAAATGTGCCTGTATTCATATTAAAAATGCTGTCATATTAATAGTCATGTAGGCCTATAAATGTAGGCTATTAAATGTAATGCAGTAATGTTTTTGTTTAGAAGTTATGGCAGTTTATTTATTTATTTTGCTTTAAATATTTATACTAAATTTTTATGCTACAATAGGTTTTTAGAGAATAATATATATATAACGAATTTTTCACCAATTGTTGAACCAGAATATCAAGATATTTTATTATTTCGCATATGATGGTGAAAAATAAAAAAGTTAAAGTTAAAAGTAAAGGTAAAGGTAAGGTAAAAAACACCACCATGTTATATGTATAATACATATTTTTGAGTATAGCCCTTCTAGATTATTTTATCCCTTGAGGTAGCCCTCACACACAAAAAGGTTGGAGACCCCTGGTATATAGTAACTAAATGTTTTATAATTACAAGTTAGGGTTTCTGTAGCCAGTGACATTTCATTATTTGTATTTTATTTTCAATGCAGATGTAATGGCATTGTACATTTTTTTGTTTTTATTTGAAGACTGAGGCTTCATTAATAAACAAAACCCCAATTGTCATCATTGTTTTTGAGATATTACTTGCTGTGAATACCTTGTCTGATATAGGTTACAGTATTGTGGCATAGTATCAGGACATTCTAGTGGCTAGGGGCGAATGGCTGGATGATGGGCCTATTTGGGAGAAAGTCCAGGGCTGTTTTTTAGCCCCAGTCCGTCCCTGATAGCAATACATTAATAAAACCAACCCCTCTCTCTCGTCTTATGTCTCTCATTTTGCCTTTCTGTGGTCTGCTGTTATGAGCGATTGTTCTCACACTACTTTGCTTGCCTACCGCTGTTGGTCACATCTTTGCTTCTATGTCATTGGTCATCTGGTTTGGGCCCGGATACCAGTGTATTCAGAAAATGGAGCTCATTTGCTGCTCACATTTAATCAGTCAACACACACTAGAGGATTTTACTCTGGAATATCCAAATGTTGTTACTAAAGTAGTTGCTACAGTATATTATTTGAAGAAGCTGTGCAATCAAACAATCACTATATGTTTGCTTGTTTATCCAAACCCTTTATTACTAATTATTGCTATCTCTAGGTACTGAAGAGCACTTACTTGACTCCCAAAGTCCTGGTATTTTTAACAGAAAGGAAATGCAGATGTTAATAGAGCTGTCGTAATCTGACATTTAGGGGAAAGACTCAGCAGTCCCTATCTAACAGAGCCGAGTTCTGAGATGGCCAGTGCCTTGATATACAAGATTAAGGCAGTTTAATGAACCCATGGGGCCTGTGGAGGCCTTCTAATGGCCCATTTTTTCCCTCCTATGACTTCCTCCAACTCTCCCTCCAGGGAGGGGGCTCCATAGTACTGCTGGAGTCCACTGATAAAAGCCTTAGCTTGGGTTCACAGGCTACTAAGAATAAACCAGGCCTTCCAGTGACAAACTGTTGCTACCATCAGTGTGCAGCAGGCTAATTATTGTTAACTAAAACTTAAACTATGCAAAATATTGTTTGTTCATTTTGATAAAGCTGAAATAAATGAAAATATAAATATTAGTTAGTGAAACTTAGAAATGTTGCCTTGGCAATACATTTAAATAAGTTAAAGGCACAAAGGTTATTAACTGGGAATAAATAAAACTAAATCTAAAACTGAAATAAAAATAAACTTAAACTTGAATAGCAATATAAAAAAGTAAAAAATTAAAATAAAGATAAATTAAAAAAAGAACAAAATGACCAAAAACTATAATAAACAAAGTAAAACTACAATATCATTGGTGTGCAGTACCTCAGAGGGCATTGAAACATTGTGGCATGGTGGGAATAGAGGAAAAAATGCAAGACTGTGATGCCAGGAGTTTTAAACCTACCAAATGGGAAAGGAGAGCGAGTATACCTTTCCAAAGCTTTCCATGTGCTAACTGCATAAGCTGGCTTGCACCAATGGGTAGACTGACTGAATACCACCAATACAGAATGTAAACATTGTTATATGTACAGCACTTTACTGATGGACAAAAAAATCTGTGGTTGTGATTTGAACTTATGATTGTACATGGGCAGTCTTTGCCAGTGCTGCTTGTTATAGTGGGTGTGGAACATTCTCCCTTGCGATTCAAGCACCTCTTGAGAATATTTAATTCAGAGTGTTTCAGGAAATGTGTCTCTAGGAGACTCCTGTGAACAAACAACCGAATCCATATATTTCTCTTGTTTGGCCCCGCATTAGAGAGACTCAGCAGAAAGGCACGCTGGACCTTTTGGAGACCCAGAGATGACCAGGCACAGATTCTTTACAAGCTCCTCCAAGAATTCCTGTTCGCTTCCCACGACAAATGGACCAACGTCACATCTACGACAGCAAGCAGGAAGGGGGTGGAGAAAATAAGAGGAAGAAAAAGAGACAGATCTAACTCAGAGAGAGGGGAGTAGATAGAAGAGGGTGTGTAGTAAGCCCAGGGGACAACAGTGAGATCTGTGATTGGGGTAAAATGTGCTGCAGTCTAAGTAATCATTGCTCAATGCTTATATGAAGAAACAGTGCTGTAATAAATGCAGGGCAGTAACTGAGATCATAAATGTCCAAATAAGGCTCAACTGTTGGCAAAGATAACACATCATTTAGAGCTTTTTCAAACTATAAATTATAATTTTTTAACCTTTTTCATCTGGAAAAAATAAATAAATCTAAATATACTTCCAAGAGCTTTCAAGCTATATGCTTGATGCAAACACCTCGAAATGCCTACCAAACTATCTATGTATCCATCTGTCTGTCAGTCCGTATAATTATAAAGACTTAATTAAGTGATATCACGCTACTGTTGTGCCTCACAAGGCCACTGGTAATCACAACTGCATTGATATAGAGACCAACAGTTTACTAAGAAGTATTTCTGATCGATGATCGATTGCTCCTGTCTGCCTCGCTGCCTGCTGTTCTGTGTGTTTGTTTGCTTCAAGGCTGTACGCTCCGTCTAAACCTCGTATTAGCTCCGTATTTCTTTCTGTTTTTGAGCCATCATTTCTAGTTGTTTATACTACTAAATACATCTTACCCAACATCTCAGATTAACCTTACACCGCTAGCTTCCGTTATAGTTAGCACAACACACTAATAACTCGCTAGCCTGTTAACGCGTCACCCGTGCGCTTATTTATTTATTTTCTCTCGCGCCCGCGCCTCTGAGTTCAGAAAAAGCCCAGGGGTCTCATTTATAAAGCGTGCGTACGCACAAAACGGGGCTGGAAACGTACGTACGCCAGTTTCCACGCAAAGGTTGTGATCTATAAAAAACAAACTTGACGGGAGAATGTGCGCAAGTTTAAGCAAACTTTGAGCCGTGCGTACGCACGTTTTGGAGACGGAGCAGTTTGGCGACACCGATGGTGAGCTGGAGCTAAATGTCTTTTTGGTCACTTTTAGACCGAAAATCTAAAGAAAATTATACATACAGTATACAGAAAGATAATACAAATATAATTTCACTCACCAAGCCTATCACATGAAGCAAACATCCATCCCTTTGTTAAATATCCATCCCTTTGTTCTTTAGTGAAACTGACGCAGCCTATCTAAAATCGTAAATCTTCATTATAATCATAAATACAGTGTTGTGTTGAGAAGCATACAATACTTGATGTTCAGTTCATAGTAATTGCTGACTATAACATATTAATGTGGAACTGCACCACTAGGGGCTCTAGTGAGGAATAGTGTTGAATAATGAAAAAGAGAAAATAAAAAGTTGGATATAGACACCACATGGAGTGTGTTCTGTTGAAGGGTGAAAACACCACATACAGTGTTCTGTGAAATATGTTCACAATAACAGTTTAAAAAATTAAAACTATGTTTTACTTCTGATATAAACATTTAGATTAAATATGCCATTCTGATTAATGGAGTTAGACACTTAAATTACATGAAATCATTACTGAGAAGTTACAACATTTTTTTATATTCAAGAAATAGAAATATTTGTTGTGGATGCAATGCTTTCAAACACTTTTCCTCTGGCATGCTGTGTTTTAATCTTTTAACTACAGAGATAATTGCTTATCATGATAATAGCAGATTGTCTGAGAAAATAGTATCGTGCAAATAATGCACTACAAGGTCTATCTGTTTCCATTAAAAATATAAATCAATTAAAAATACTCTTTGGCCAGTGGAAAAGATTGAGAAAAACTTTCTCTGAAATGTATTTTACACTATTTGATTTATTTATTCAAAAACAAGGCAAGGATATAGGCTACTAAATTATTTTTTATTAATGTAACTAATGTGACGGCACATCCGTATATCATATTTTCCAAATGTCTTGTACCGTTAAAAACATGTTATCACGTGGATGAATAATCATATGCAAATGATATGCAGATGAGGATATGCATAGTAAAACTAGGTGTTGTAAGCTCCATATATGGTTATTTCGGGGTGGAGACGCATGTGCTCACAATCTTCCGCTGACTGGGATTTATAAAGTGAATTCTGCGCAGGTTCTGGCGTACGCACGGTTTTATAAGTCAGAATATTTGTTTGCGTACGCCATTTTTGGCTTTTCGGACGCACGTACACTTTTAGGAAGGATCCTACGCACAGTTTTATAAATTAGACCCCAGGTGAGTAAGAATCAGTCAACAAACACGGTGAGTAAGAATCAGTCAACAAACACGGTGAGTATGTCTTGTCCTGTTATTGTCACCTGTATCACATGTCATATGTTTAGTATAGCCTTCTCCGATGGCAATATAGGATTTATATGTGATAAATGCAAGGAGACAGTCAGGCTGACGGAGAAGATTTCAGAACTAGAGACACGCATCCAAACTTTAATTGAGGATGGTAAGAATGCTAGATCTTTAGATAGTGTTTTGGATGCGCCTAGCATAGTGAACTCTTTACATGATTCGGTTCCGGCTGAAACAGAGCCCGTGCAGCAGGGCAGATGGGTGACAGTCAGGGATCGCCGCTCTAGTCGTGGATCAAAGAACCACTCTTCCATTCCGATTCCCATAACAAATCGATTTGCCCCACTCAGTGAAACACCCACTGAGAATTCTGTTGATTGTGCCCTGGTAATTGGTAATTCGATCACACGGAACGTGAAAATAGAGACACCAGCCACCATAGTCACATGTTTGCCGGGAGCCAGAGAGCCTGACATCAAAGCAAATTTAAAAGTGCTGGCTAATGCTAATCGTAAATTCTCTAAGATCATTATTCATGTCGGCACTAATGATGTTCGACTCCGCCAGTCGAAGATCACCAAAATTAATATTAAAGAGGTCTCGCAAGAACGCAAGTACGCAAGTACGATGTCAGGCACTGTAATTTGCTCTGGCCCCCTTCCTGTTCGCAGGAGTGATGAGATAGTTAGCAGATTGGCCTCACTGAATCGCTGGTTGTCTGATAGGGGTGGTTAATCTGTCTGATTTCCCGATTCGATTCGATTACGATTATTGAAGTCCCGATTCGATTACAGTCGATTTTCGATTATTAACGATTCTCGATTAGCGATTATTGATTTTCCATTTCACAACAGTAAACGAAAATACACTACAAAGTGTTTGCAGTATTAAAAAAAGTCAGCTGCTTTACTCTTTTATTGAGTAACAACAACTCAAAGCACTTTCTGTGTCGTGTAGTTATAACTTCAGAATTATTTGTATGTAGCTTATGTTCTGTAGAACACAGAAATGAATACATCACATTGTGTTGTGACTCATCAAGTTGAACTAAACAATAACAAATAAATGAAAGGCTTATTTCCTTTAGGAAGTAGATCAGAACCAACATTCTGTAGAAATTGGACAATTTTCTTCCAGAAAAACAAGGTGTTGTAGCAAGCAACGCTCGTTAGGCCGGAGACACACTGGCTGCGTGGCGTGAGCGTGGCGTTTCTGTTGCGTGTCAGCTGCGTCGCGTTTTCTGTGTCTTTGCACACCAGAAACGTGTCTGACGCGGCGCCGCTGCTGCTAGGTGACATAGAGGGACAGTCTACATTTGGGTTAGCGGTGTGTTAATCCTTACTACAACAATTTCAACTCTTGCCTCTTGCCTTTACGACAACAATTTCAACTGTTATCACACATCTTCCAAAATCCGAAAAATAGGGAAGTGGGCTGTCTGTTTATTTCAATAACATTTACAAATTTTGTGTAGCTTTAAAGAGCCTATATTTAGCCTGATGGTGGACCGTCACTCAGAAGACAGACTATGTTGTTATTGTAGCCTATTATCTTTATATCCTCCTGAGGCCCAGAACGTTTTTTCCAAAAGTTTTTCTTCTTCTTCATGTAATCACATTGTTAAGAGCATAAGAAACAAATGAAAAAAAAAGAGATATTTTATTCATATGTTATGCTATGACCTCTGTAGTGAACACCAGGACTCGATTGTTTAAAAAATAAAAATGACAAATTTGTATATAGGCAAAAATAATGGCAATATTTGAAAATCGATAATTATTATTATTATTTGTTTAAATTACATTGATATCTGAATTTATATCAAAACCTAGACTTTCAAACATCAAAATGTAATTTATTAATATGTATTCGTGTACAAAATGACATATAAACATCGTTTCCTATTCTATTTTGCCTGGGAACGCTTCCAACACGCTTGTGTGTCGCGTGAAAAATAGGCGTCGGTTCTATTTCTAGCATGCACGCGTTTTCCGCGCGGCTCATGCAGGCAGTGTGCAAGCTCTAACCTGTTGACATGGGAGCCGAAATAAAAACGGACACACTACGCAGCTGAGACGCTCACGCCACGCAGCCAGTGTGTCTCCGGCACACCTGCTCTCACTCGCTCTGGCTGCCGTTACACGCGCTTGCTAACTGGAACTTAGTCTCGCGTAGCCAGACCTTCAGGCAAACGTTCCGTGGGCGTGACGTCTGAGGCTGAGACTAACTGGAACTGGGCGCGTTCGTGACGTTCAACTTCCAGTATAACATTTTTTACAAAATAAAATAATGCAATTTTTTTTTTTATAATAAAAAATCGATTTTTGAAAATGTAATAATCGATTCATACTCGTCCATAACATACTCGCGATTAATCAATAATCGATTTTTTTCACCACCCCTATTGTCTGAGTGGTTTCCGCAAAATAATGTAGAATTCAGACAATTGGAAAAGTTTTTGGGGCAAGCCTGACCTGTTGAAAAGAGATGGTATTCATCCCTCCTGGGATGGTGCTGCTCTTCTCTCTTGTAATTTGGCTCATAGTCTTAGAGCTAAAACATGACAAATTTGGCACCAGGTCAGGAAGCAGACAGACTGGCTAAACCGACCGTCTGCTAGCGACTTCGCGTCACCAAGGTCAGATAAATCCCATCACATAGAGGCTCTTTCACCTAGATATCATCATATAGAGACTGTGTCTGTTCCCCGAACTTGGATATCCAAAAAACGTCAGATTAAAAATTTAATTGATGTTCAACAAATAAAAAACAGATATAATAAAGACGAGCAAATGATAAAGCTTGGGTTGCTAAATATTCGATCCCTTACTTCAAAATCGCTCATATTTAATGATATGATTTCAGATTGTAATCTAGGTGTGCTGTGTTTGACAGAAACCTGTCTAAAATCAAACGATTACATTACTTTAAATGAGTCCACCCCACAAGATTACAGTTATGAACATGAACCTCGTCCGAAAGGCAAAGGGGGAGATGTTGCTGTAATTTATAGTAATATCCTCAAAACCACCAAGAAATCTAGTTTTAAATATACTTCTTTTGAAGTATTGGTGCTTAATGTAAAAATATATAGTGTAAATGATAAATCACATTTGAGAATTCTGCTGGCTACTGTATACAGGCCACCAGGCCACCATAAAGATTTTATCAAAGAATTTGCGGATTTTCTATCAGAACTAGTATTGGCTGCAGATAAAGTACTAATTGTTGGTGATTTTAATATACATGTAGATAATGAAAAATATGCATTGGGATTGGCATTTAAAGACATTGTAAACTCAATTGGAGTTAGACAACACGTGTCGGGACCTACTCATTGTCGTAACCATACTCTAGATCTAATACTATCACATGGAATAGATATTGATGCCGTTGAAATTCTGCAGCAGAGCGATGACATCTCAGATCATTATCTAGTCTCATGTAAACTTCACTTAGCCAAAGCAGCAAAGCCGACTCCGTGTTATAAATATGTTAGACCTATAACTTCTGCCACTAAAGATTGCTTTATCGATAATCTTCCTAATCAGTTGCATCATCTCAGCATCCCGGATAGCTTAGAAGAACTCGATATTGCAACAGAAACTTTTAACTTTCTCTTTTCCAGCACTTTAGACGCAGTTGCCCCGTTGCGCTTAAAGAAGATTAAAGAAAATAGTCCAACGCCGTGGTACAATGAGCACACTCAGGCCCTTAAGAGAGCAGCCAGAAAAATGGAGCGTAGCTGGAAGAAAAATAAACTAGAGGTATTTCGGATTTCATGGAAAGAGAGCTCGATTGCTTACAGAGAGGCCTTAAAAGCTGTAGGATCTGCTTATTTTTCAACCCCAGTAGAAGAAAATAAACATAATCCTAGATATTTATTTGAAACAGTCGCTAAACTAACGAAAAAGAAAGCTTCAAGCTCAGAAGTGTCCAAGCAACACAGCAGTAATGACTTTATGAACTTCTTCACTTATAAGATTGATAATATCAGGGATAAAATTATAACTATGCAACCGTCTACCACAGTATCGCATCAGGCAGTGCATTGTAGTCTCCCTGGGGAAAAATTTGGTTCATTTGTTGCTATAGGAGAGGAAGAATTTTGCAAACTCGTTAAATCATCTAAATCAACAACTTGTATGTTAGACCCTATTCCAACTAAGCTACTGAAAGAGATGCTTCCAGATGTCATAGATCCTCTTCTTAATATCATTCATTCGTCTTTGTCTCTAGGATACGTACCAAAAACCTTTAAGCTGGCTATGATAAAACCGCTTGTTAAAAAAACGCTACTTGATCATATAAAATTAGTCAATTACAGGCCGATCTCGAATCTGCCTTTTCTGTCAAAGATACTGGAAAAAGCAGTATCCTCACAACTGTGTTCCTTTCCAGAAAGAAATGATATCAGCAAGGATTTTCAGTCCGGATTTAGACCGTACCATAGTACAGAGACAGCTCTCGTTAGAGTTACAAATGATTTGCTCTTATCATCCGATCGTGGTTGTATCTCTCTATTAGTGTTACTTGATCTTAGTGCTGCATTTGACACAATTGACCACAACATTCTTTTAAATAGACTAGAAAACTATATTGGCATTAGTGGAGTTGCACTAGCATGGTTTAAATCATACTTATCTGACCGTTATCAGTTTGTAGCAATAAATGAAGAGATGTCTTATCGATCACAAGTTCAGTATGGTGTACCACAAGGCTCAGTACTAGGACCGCTGCTGTTCACTCTGTACATGCTACCATTAGGAGATATCATTAGGAAACATGGAATTAGCTTTCACTGTTATGCCGATGATACTCAGCTGTATATTTCTTCAAAACCCAACGAAACCAATTCACAAAATTAACGGAATGCATAGCTGATATAAAAAATTGGATGACTAGTAATTTCCTACTACTAAATTCTGAAAAAACAGAGATGCTAATTATTGGACAAAAAACTCCCACACGTAATAACCTAGAATACTGTCTAACACTTGATGGTTGCTCTGTCAAGTCTTCGTCGTCGGTTAGGAACCTGGGTGTGCTCTTTTATACCAATCTTTCATTTGAAAGTCACGTGTCTAGTATCTGTAAAACCGCATTTTTCCATCTTAAAAATATATCTAAATTACGCCATATGCTCTCATTAACAAATGCAGAACAATTAGTTCATGCGTTCATGACATCAAGACTAGATTATTGTAATGCTCTACTGGGTGGTTGCCCTGCACGCTTAATAAACAAACTACAGCTTGTTCAAAACGCAGCAGCTCGAGTTCTTACCAGAACCAGGTAATATGACCATATTAGCCCGGTTCTGTCAACACTGCATTGGCTGCCTATTAAACACCGTATAAATTTTAAAATATTGCTCATTACTTACAAAGCACTAAGTGGTTTAGCTCCGCAGCACTTGAGCGAGCTCTTAACGCATTATAGTCCTTCACGCCTATTGCGTTCTCGAAATTCCGGCCAGTTGATAATACCTAGAATATCAAAATCGACTGCTGGCGGTAGATCCTTTTCCTATTTAGCACCAAAACTCTGGAACAATCTTCCTAACATTGTCCGGGAAGCAGACACACTCTGTCAGTTCAAATCTAGACTAAAAACACATCTCTTTGGCCTAGCATACACATAACACACTATAGACTTCCTTAATTCAAAATTAGGCTGCATAGTTTAGATCAGCCGGAACCGGGAACACGTCCCGTAAATCCTGATGTACTTGGTACATCATAAGAAGGATGGCGTCTACGCTAATATTAGTCTCTCTGTTTATCCCGAGGGACCCTCTATGGTGGACCTCCGCCTGGACCCATCCCAACTCATCCTGAAGTGCCAGCCTCATCAGCCCTGTGAAGGCCTCATCGACACGACGGCCATCGGCTCTGATCCTCAACAACTCGTCTCCATACCGGCGTGATTACTTCGACTTCCAAACAGATTGAAATGGATAAATACTCTAAATGTTCCTATCAAATCTGACTTGTAACGCTGCCCGAATCATACACTGTTCCTTCGTTGGCCAGAGGAGAACTGGCCCCCGACTGAGTCTGGGTTCTCCCAAGGTTTTTTTCACCATTCTGTCACCTGATGGAGTTTCGGTTCCTTGCCACTGTTGCCTTGGCTTTTGGCTTGCTTAGTTGGGGACATTTAATATTCAACAATATTATTGATCTGCCTTACTTAAGGTGGACGTTGATGCAATTTTCTTCTAGAAACAAACTTTGTTGTATTATTTTCATGTTATCACTGTGAAGCTGCTTTGATACAATCTGTATTGTAAAAAGCGCTATATAAATAAAGGTGACTTGACTTGACTTGACAATTTCTTATAAAGCAATGCGGTATTTGACTCTGGTCATGTGTATCCGTAGCAGACTGAGAGTGGCCTTGGATAAAAAAATGACCAGTGCATTATGACACTTTCCTACCTATAAAAGGGAAGACAACAGCCTTTTTTCTAGTTTTCTTTAGTCTGGTTGCCCCAATTACATTTTTTTTCACCTTTTACTGCATTGTGTTGAAGTACCCCTTTAAGACAGTTGGTGAATATACAGAGACTTCCCCTGAAGCCGCCTTTCCACTGCACACGACATTCGCATATGATTGTCGCATTTCGCCCCCTAGTTTCGCACGGAACTTTGAAATCGGTCGTGAAGCAACCGTTATCCTTGGCTATTCACAATGGTAAAATGAATGATTTTAATGAATGTAATGCATGCATGAATATATCCACACAAAACAAATGACCCTCAATACATCTAAAATAAAAACAGTATATTTTATAGAGCTAATCAATATAAATATTTTTCTGTCATAATTATTAATAACCGACATTTTACAGAAATAGCGTTTACAGAATAACATTGAAGAGTTAAAATATTGGTAATTATAGCCTCACGCTCATAGTTTTGATTAGAATACATCACATCTGGTCGCATACGGTCTATTCGCAGAAGTTCAGATATTTCAATGGATCCGAATTTTCTGCATACGCATATGATCGGAACTCCCCGCAGCTCCCGTACGACTCTCCATTGGAAATTAATGACTTCCTGTCGTTTGTTGTGTGCAGTGGAAAGGTGGCTTGAGAGCTACCTATAGGCAGAGTAGGCAATTGACCCTTCGCTAAGCCCCGCCCTCCTGTCAAGCTTTCGCGGCTGGCACATCTATTACAGTGTGTATGCACCGGTGTCAGACATTCCCAATGAGATAATTAGTAAATTTTGGCGAACATGTGAAATATCTGAGAGAGCAAGACAAAAGGGACTGCAGTATTCCATTCGAGGGATATATATCCACGACATAATATGCAACCGATTAGAGAATAATTTCTTAAAAATTGAAGCTAAAGCCTATAACGTTAGTCCCAGCGCAAGCAGCAGCCGCCTCATATGCTGACCATTCAAATGGGAAACACACAAATTGAGGAACAGCTATGTTCGTGCACAGCAGGGTAAGTGAATTGTGAAAATAATCCTAATAATTATAAATCAAACAGTTTATCCATAAATCTTGTGGAATAACACTAACACCGGGAGAGCCGCGATCGGATTGGGTTAAAGTTATAGTCAGGGGCAGAGCCATAGAGAGAAAGAGTTGCGACACTCCCATAGACCGCCATAGGAACTTTGGAATGCGGAAGTAACGCGTGTCGTGGAGCACCCAATAGTTCCAAACACTGATAGTTTCTCCATTGAACCCCATTCATTTTCAGTGCTTCCGAAGTACGCTCGCTGGTAAATTAATGAAATTACTGTATTTTTTTACTTTTACACACATTAGCCGACCTCTCGTGAATCTAGTCTGTAGTTATATTTTATGTAGCCAGTTTTAGTAAATGTTTATTGGAAGATAATAGGTTAATTGCAGCTATAGCTTACGTGACCAACACTTCACTAACGTTAGCTAACTTACGGTAACTGATGTATATAATATATAATATTTTTAATAATATTTTATATGTATGTATATATATATATATATATATATATATATATATATATATATATATATATAGCCTATATATAATATTATATATACATACACACACACACAATTCATTTATTTAAATGGGTTAGGGTTATGCATATATGTGCTTATATGTATTTAGGAACATAGTTAATTCACTCATTAACTATCTCTCCGGTTTAATTTTATGAAGAATAATTTTCGGTTGAATATTTACCGAACATTGCTGTATATAGTCGTTGCTTTCTACGTTATGGGAGCAGTCTATTTCCCTCCTAAATCATTCATTTGTACATGCACAGCGTAATTATATATATTTTATGTTGGTTGGAATTCTGAACGGACTGCAGACCTCTTTGCGTGATCACGAAGCGGAGTTTATAAGCAAGATCACGGGAATCAATAGCCTAATACAGCCCAGTTGTGCTAAAATAAATATCATGAGACGTCCATCATCAGATGAATGACATGGAAAAGTTAAGTTAGAGCCGCTAAAAGCCAGTGCTACTACCCATGCGAACATGAACACTAGCGTTTCCCTCCAAAAATATAGCCTATAAACTTATCTAAGTTGTCACCCTGCCTCTCCAAATGCAAAACTGACATTAACAAAATGCAATAACAGCTGAAAAAGTACTTGGGTGTGTGTTTTATTTTATATTTACCGTTTAATAATGCAATCGCTGCTGTCTGTCCATAGAAGAACATGACAGCCCGCGTATGTTTTGGAACTATTGGGGGTTACATGAACCACGTGACAGCCGTCGCGGCGACATCAAAGCGTGTCGCAACTCTTTATCTCTATGGCTCTGGTCAGGGGTAGTAGGCCGTCGATTAACAAAATGCTGAAATATATTTTAAAGTATGTCAGTGAGCCTCCGTCTTGTCTTTAATCATCTTATTTTACGTTAAAATATATGCATTATGACCAAAGAACCGTCATTATTTCCAAGCAATAGGTGTTTTTGTTAATCCTGTCGACATTTAGTTGTGAATGGAGTCTCCCACACTGCTTGATCACGCCCATCATTTCTCCCCTTGGCTTTTAGATTTTCAGGAAGGAAAAAAATTCCACTCCACCGTCCAAACTTTTAGGATACCGGGTATCAGATTTGCACAATCCATGCGCACAATGCTTCGGCATGTTTCCCTCGCTCGAAAGCTTGCCAGACCTCCCGCGACCAGTTACGGTTGCTAAGACACGATTGGCCAGTGGCGGTTTTTGGGCGTGGCTTAGCGAAGGGTCAATTGCCTTGGGCAGGGCCTCGGACATGGAGGCAGGGCCTCCATAACTGTAACATCCCCCTAAACGTTAGTCCACCAATCAAGATAGGCAGCAAACTACTAGACTCTTTGACCATTGGATATAGATAAACTGTTACTTACCTGAAATGAAACAATTAATTAATTAACAATTAATGTCACAGTTTAAAAGTGGGTCCTTCTGAATGTATGAAAAGATAGGGTATGAAAATGTAACTTTTCTGCAGCAGACTGGCGCCAAAACTAACACATATTTCGGGAACTGCGAAGTGAAAGGCTAAACAGGCATGCAAAGTGCAGCTCGTAATGTAGGTGTGTGAGTTGCCATCATCTATTTCGGAGTCATTGTAATGTATTCTAAAAATAAACTTGTTCTGTCGATTGGTGTCATTTCAGGATTGATCATTTGCTGGCTTATTATAAGTTTTAAAAAAAACACAAGTGCCATTGACACATTCAGATTAGACACTTTTACTTTGCACGTACAATGAATGACATTGCGCCAGGAGCTGACTGTAGCAAAATACAAAAGTAAAAGAAGTTTGTATTCAAAGTCAAAGAGCAAACACACTAGAGCATTTTTTTAATGTTTCAAAAAAAGTTCCTCAACTGTCTGTATATTCTAAATTCTGCTGATGTTCACATTACTGCTCTAACATTTTTTTTTTCTGCTTTGTAGTTAGTCTCTTTCACTTCCACTTGCAGCTGATTTGTGCATTAGTGCTTATTTGAGGTATTGCACTGCAAAACATAATATGACGATAACGGATCAATAGAATGCAGAAATGCTGTTCCTAGCTGAGAAAAAACTGTAAAAGCACTGATCTTCATTTACTGAAGTGGTGTCCAGGAACTGTAAATAAATTACTTAACAAATTACTGCCAAAAATGTATTAATATGGACATATAAGTAAAAATATAAAAAAATTCAATGACAAATGTTGTATATAAAAAGGTTAGGAATCATATTCTGTGTCAGGGATCAGTCAGGCTCCACCATCACTCAATCACAGAGATCGCTATCACCTGAATACTAATCACCCGCACCTGCACGTCATTCATGATCACCTGCACATCATCATCTCATCACCACAGGCAGCATATAAGCACACACAATAGTCCTAACTCAAAAGAGGCCAGACAATGTGACAGTGTTTTTACATTGTCTGGTCTCGTTTGAGTAAGGACTCTCATTTATGTTCATCACTTATCTCCGGTATAGTGTATATGTTACGTTTACTGTTTCGTCTACCTGCATCCTCTGTGTCTTCATCGTTTTCTGTGGGTTCCTCGTCTTCCCTCTCGTACAACGGCTACTTACCTTTCTCCCATCTTCTGTGTGTGCACCAGCTGCCATCATCCACAACTTCCTCTACAACACAAAGGAACTGTCAGTATCTCATTCATCATTCCTGTTTATCAACACCAATGATACATACCTGTTTTATGTCCGTATATCTGCCGATCTCAAATAAACTGTTCATTATGTTCACATACATATAGAGTCCCATAAAATGGATGTTGTAACCTGTATATCTCATATTCAATCTATTATTTTATTCTTGCTATATTTATTTGTGCCATTCTTGGTGATTTAAATGTCTCAAATGATCACAAAGCAATAAGTTTAAGGTTTCTTGATAGTTAAAGAATGAAAAGAATACAGTAAATTGTTTTAAAGTCTGTGTAGTCTAAGTTGACAAGAGTGTGTTAAAGATATAAAATTTCAGATGACCTGTAATGTTCTTCTATTAAATTTAGCTAAGCCTGAGGTATTACTTATTGGACCAAAAACCAGTACACAGAATCTCAATTTGCATTTAGAAGGATGTACTGTTACTTCATCATCTACAGTTAAAGACCTGGGAGTTATATTAGACAGCAAATTGTCTTTCAAAAATCATATTTCATATGTTACAAAAACAGCCGCCTTCCACCTCAGAAACATTGCATCTACAGAACATGCTATCTGCTTCTGATGCTGAAAAGTTAGTTCAGGCATTCATGACCTCTAGACTAGATTCATTGAATGCATTACTAGCTGGTTGTCTTTCATCCTCAACAAACAAGCTGCAATTAGTCCAAAATGCAGCTGCTAGAGTTCTTACTAGGTCAAGAAAATATGATCATATAATACCAATTTTATCATCTCTACACTGGTTACCTAAGTTCTGTATCAATTACAAAGTATTGCTACTGACCAATAAGGCCCGAAATGGTTTAGCTCATGTGTATTTAACTGATCTTCTATTGCCTTAAAATCCATCACGCTCTTTAAAGGCCCCCTGAAATCGAAAGTTTTTTATTTTATTTTAGTATGAATATGTTAGGCTTAAGGTTATGAATAAGCTGGTGTGTTCCAAACCAATGACAAAATTCACATTTAGGAGATATAAGCATTCAAAACATACAGTCCCTCACTTCCTCTAAAATGGATCACAGATTTTAATGACGTCACCGCAGACTTCAGCTTCTCATCACATCTTCTGTCCAATCAAATGCTCTCTAGAATGTAAAGCGTCCTGCCCCCTATGCTATAAATACCACCTGGTCAAAGATACCATCGTTGACGTTGACATGTAGCGGACCAATATGGGTTTTTGCCAGGGTCGATATTGTCCCTTACCACCACTTTTTGAAACAACTCACGCCATGGATGTACCTAATAAAAATAAATAAAACATCCCCAGTTAACTAGGATAGCCCCTTGAGATGAACCATCTCATTTTTGAGGGGGTCCCTACAGTACAAAGAAACCAACATCATAATAGAAAATCATAATTAAAGTAAATTCAACACAGGACTATAACAAACATTTAGATACATTGACATTCACATGCATACACACACTCTAACAATGCTCACACAAACCTAGTCCCTTCCCTTTTGGCCCATACCATAATCAAAGACAATTGGTGAACCATCTGCGAAAATACAAATACAAAAGCAAGGTATAAATATAAATATGCTTAACACATCCATATACCCGTACATAAATGCAAACATGTACAATAAACAGCAAAAAAAAATAAAAAGAGGGAGGGATCAGAAACAAGAACACAATGTTTGAAAATAAGTAAGAAGAGATGATTTGAAAACATAAAAAGAGGTTATAGATCTGAGCGAGCAGGGAAGATTGTTCCAGTCTGATGGAGCTTTAAATTTAAATGCACGACAACCTATTTATTTGCTGATTCTAGGTGTATGAAAGAAGAGCTGATCCATATGCCTTAAAGGGACACTTCACCCATTTGCATTAAGAGGTCCATTGTTAGACAACTAGTCATACTATTGAATGGTCGTGCAACATTCTTTCCTTTTCCCCTGAGACGAGAGAAATCCACTATTTACCTTTTTCACTTCCTCCTACAATGACGCAAAAATCGTCATTTGACGTCATTGTAGGAGGAAGTGTAAAAAGGGGGGATTTCTGTATAGACTACAAGCACAAATTCCCACCCTTTCAAACCCGCCCATAGGGGGTTGGACCTAATGCGCTAACAGAGCTATCACAGATCAGTGGGTGGGGCTTCAATTGCAGATACTGAAATCAATATCAGCCATCTTGTTTATAAGCTAAGCTAACAAGCGCTGTGGAGATTACGAAGTTACGACAATGACGGAAGAAACTAAACATGATATGGAAGAAGAGGATTTTGAAATTCTGCTGCTCGAATCCGCTGTTCGTGGCTATCTTTACAAGCCGCAATATAGTGAAGAGCAGCTGAGGCTGATGGAGGAACAGGAGGCGGCTGCCTGTCGCGGACGAGGAGCCCGGACTGGCTCGAGCTGGGCGGACTGCTGGTGCCTGTGCTCTCGCTGTGCGCTACGGACACAGATAGAGTCCGTCTGCTGCAGAGAATTTCAACGATCGCAATTTCTCCTGGACGAAATCTCTGAATCAGACGAGCAAACGGACGTTTGTGTTGTGATGTGAACCATCCTAGTGTCGCACCGCATATGTTCTGACTGAACATCCAGGTAAAATGCAATAATTCACCATATAGAAAGAAATACAAACGAGGAGTAATTCGCTAATGAGTTTGCCAATGTAACGGGGTTCGTTGTTGTGGGAAGAAGGACGCGGGAACCGGCGAACATTTAAACATTTTAATAGTAAAATAAACAAATACAAAACAAAAGTATAAGCCAGCTGGCCACACACAACAGAAACAAAACATAAAATCAGGCCTGTTCCTTTTGTGCTTCTGCTCCTCCGTGAGAGATATGAGACCGCAGCACAGGTGTCATTCATTATCACTCGCGTCGTCCTCTCACGTCCCTCGCCCTCGTCCTGCTCGCCACAGCCAACTAACTAGACATTTTGTGTGAAATGAATTTCAAACTCATTTGGCAGCTAACGTTAGCCTTGTAGACGGAAGAGTGATTTCTCTGATGTTTGCGCTGCTGTTCTGGATTAGTGGGAGTGGCTTGCGGAGCTGTGCAACGTGGTGCATTGTGGGAGTTGTTGTCTTACATACAAATGCGCCCTAAAGTTATTTTCTGTCTTTTCTCGGTCAAGAGGGCACCAAATTCAAAATTTATTTTACATTTCGACTACATATATAACCCACTTTCAATAAAGATTAATGTTGAAATGGGTGAAGTGACCCTTTAAGTTGTACTGTGTATTAAGAGGAGTTAAGTAATATTTCAGATATGGAGGGAAATTGAAATGAATACACTTTAAAATAAGTAGTGACCAATGGAATTGCCGCCTTGACTTGGGAGCCAGCCAGTTCAAAGACTCATACATTTGACAGTGGTGAGTTCTATAAGGACATCTGAGCACAAATCTACAAAGACTATTATATAATACAGAGATAGGGCGAAGATTTGAATCTGAGGTGTTCCCGTATATAGCATCAGCATAATCAAGTATGGGAAGTTCTGTTGTGAGAAGCAATCAGCAGAGCGATAAAGTGACTTCAATTGACCATATATTTTCTTGCAGATTGAGTTAATATGAGGTTTGAAGGAGAGCTTGGTATCAAGCCAGAGACTCTGTTCCATCAAGAAAACTAATAGACCAATTTTTAGATAAAGGCAAGACGGCTCGCGTGCCTATTGGCTGTCCTGCGGCAACTGCAGCAGCCTATCGAGAGAGGCCCTTGGTGACGTCAGATCCAATGGGGCCCCTCGTGCCCACTACGTCACCTCCCGCCAAAGCGGGCGTGGCCTGGGCCTATAAATATAGCTCAATGGGCTGATATGATCTGGTTTTTCATCGCTGAAGCGAACCAGAGCGCAGTTTCCTTATCAGTGCAAAAGAGACTCAAATTACTCTGTTCATTTTGATCTTACATATAAGTGTTGTACATCATTCGATCCTGTTAAGTTTGTATTTTTTTTGTGGAACCTCATAATAAAAACAAAGTGTTGTGCTTTTCGCCTAATAAAGAAAAATAAACATCATGCGCGTTCTGCGTTCTCTCTGTCAGTGAAGTCCATTCTGAAACGCGTCCGAAAAATCATCTGTAACTCTGCAAATACTCAGTCAAACAGGTACACAGGCACACAGGCATGAAGCCTGAATTATCTTCTTTTAAATGAAGTAATTTATATAAAAAAATGTTTTTCTCATTTTATGTAATCTGTACGAAAAGAGAGAGATGATAGTCGTTCTCGTCTCAGCTCATTAAAGTTAATTTGACCACGCCCACGGAGCGCGCGCTCTATTCAAACACAATGCTCTGAGGCGATCCACGCCCACACATCAGCTGGATAACACACCGAAAGAGACTCATATTTACGACGCTGTGAGGAATAATAGTACTATCTTAATAATAATCCTGGAAAAAATTACCTCAGAAGTAGGCTACAGGTAGTTTCATTTGGAGGAGCAACGGATCCAGCCGAGGAAATAGGTACATTCTTTATTTTCAAGTGCTTTGTGCTAATCGCGATATGGAATAGTGTCTGTAAACAAAAAGACTGTTTGAATCGCGTTTTTGTGTGTGAATGAATGAACAGCTTTTACCTAACTATATTCCAATACTGAGATGAGTAAAAATCGACTGAAATATGTTGAGATAAAATATTTTTGTATAAGCAACGTATTAAACTGCAAATTAACATTTATATGTCCTAATCATAAAAACGATATGTTACATATGAAAGACAAGATGTCGTTTTTACTGTAAAATACTGCCACATCAAATAAGCTTGTTTGCTAAGATGTTATTATAGTATTTGTTCGATTGTAAGCTATATTCAAACTAATTAATCCGCAACTGTGAAATATGTCTGATAAAATGTATACTTTAGTATATAATACAAAGAAAGATTAAATTTGAAATATAGTTACATTTTAATTGTTGTTGTAATTGTAACCTTTTTATTAAAATAGCAAAAATATATGTAGGCTACATATAAATAAATCTTAGGTAAATCTTAAAAGCTCAATATAAGCCTCCTCTTTAAATTATTTGTATTGTGTTTTATTAGTGACACATTTGGGATACATTCCCAAACTTTCTGTAAAAACAGTATGATAATTAACTGCACAATTACTATAAATTTTTACATTTGATATTATACAATTTGCAAGCACAATTTGCAAAATAAATAAATAATTGGAACTGTGAACCAATTTTGTATTATATATATATATATATATATATATATATATTGTCATTGCATTGCATTCTTGTGGCTCAGTGACACACCTGAATGAAAGGGTCATTAGTATGCAGCTCCATTATGCGCTCATTATGCGGGCCCATTGTCTTCTCATGTGTGAATCACAGCAGGTCACACCCCTGCGCATATTGCCTTTCCAAACAAAAAGTGTCATTTTTAAATTTAAACCAATCTATTGTTTAATGTGAATGATAAGGCAGGATGATTTTCAGATCATTTTGAAGAAAAAACTCTAGGCCACAACACCCATTAGTCAAAAGTCTTGTGGACAGATATTTAGTATGTGTTTTGTGGCCTTATTTCAGAAACTTTAAGTTTTAGTTTTTTCAATAACCACGCATAAACAATATTCTCTCAAAAATACAAAAATGTACATACATGTTGATAACACATTATGGTAGCCCTGTGTGTGCTAAATAGAGTGTAATTACACCTTTGCCAGTAATATGTTTATAAGCAACTGAAAAAAGCACAAATGTCAGAGTATGTCAAAACATCTCAAGGACCCCAAAAACACCTTGGACCCCAGAGGGTTAACATGTCTGTGAGTGAATGTGGGCGCGGGACAGCGGGCACATTTACTGCACTGAAAACACCGTCGGCCTGAGCTGACTGTATGTGTGTTGGTTTTGTTTTTACAGAAACCGTGGGACATGCAGTGTGTAGTGTTTGTGGGCACTGGGTTGTGGGCATATTCACTACATTTAATGCACAATCGACATGAGTCGATTTTATTTATGCGAGCCCTGTACTGTGGTGGGCTGTGCTTGTGTGTAGGAATGAACACTGGGCATTTTTATTACACTCTTAACACCATCGGCCGTGGCCGGAATACCAGAAATTACACTGTTTATGTGATTTATCTGGGTCGCCGTGGAAACGGCATTTGTGTGCAGGCAAGCGGGCCTTGGTACCGGCTTGTTTACTGCAAAATACACTGGAACAGTCACATTTTCTGGAACTGAACGAGCGAAAAGTTTCGGTGGAAGTCGCTGCGGCGAGACTTAAACACCGTCGTTTTCCTAGGAGGGCTAGGAAGACTTTGAGGCCTCGGGCTTTATCTCAATCTTTTGCCGGGGCTCACGCGGAGGGGGAGCGAGAGCATCGTTTCTGGTCCCGGGCGGAGGCTGTGGCTGGGAGCTTCGAGCAGACGGCTGTTTTGGGCGATCTGCTGCGAAGCTAGAGCACTTTGGTAAGAAGTTCTTCATAGCCTGTGACGTCTTCTGAACCTCAGCGAATCTATCCGCGAAATTTTTGACGGATGATCCAAAGAGGCCAGCTGGGGAGATGGGCGCGTCGAGGAACGCGGAGCGCTCCGAGTCCGGCATGTCAGATAACGTCAGCCATAGGTGTCTCTCAGCAACGGTGAGAGAAGCCATGTTCCGCCCAATAGAGCAGCTGGATAGAGCAGCTGGCCTCCTCTACAGATGCAGCTATCGCGTCGTCATAAATGGCGGAAGTGGCGGCGGATGGCGGCAGTTGTCCGTCGGTGAGCGACTCGAGTGAAGCTAGTGAAGCTGGCGGGCGAACCGGCGAGCTTTCGCGGGCTGGAGAAGGCTCGGGGACCCGCTGAGTACGGCGCTTTTTACGGCGCGGCACTATAGCGGGCGGAAGTGTAGACTCTGAGAAAAATGACAGGCGAGTCCTCAGAGTCACCATGGGCAATAGCTCGCAATGATGGCAGCCGCCGTCAGCGAGCACGAGAGCTGCATGATCCTTACCCAGGCAGGAAACGCAGATGAAATGGCGGTCCCGTCGCTGAGTGCGGCTCGGCACGAGCCACAGGAACGAGGCATCTTTAACCCCCTGGGGTCGCGCTGGCGCGATTGTCTCTCCTCTTTTCTTGTCAGTGCAAAAGAGACTCAAATAACTCTGTCGATTTTTGTGATACAGGCAAGTGTTATACATAATTTAAAACTGTTAAATGTCTACTTTTATTTGTGTACACTAATAATAAAAACAAAATGTTGTGTTTTTCGTAAAATAAAGAAAATAAACATGATGCGCGTTCTGTCGTCTCTCTCAATGTGAAGTTCATTCTGAAACGCGACAGAAAATGATCTTTAACTCAGCAAATACTTGCCACCTACACGTGATAGTTATGTCTTTACAAAGCTTTAAGTCTCCATTTTTAAATGATGTAAATCATACCAAAAACAAATATTCTCTGTTTAAGTAATGCGTATGAAAGCAACGACATGTACAGTTTCTTCAGCCCGAGCTCATTAACTCTAATATGACCACGCCCACGAGCTGTTCAAATTCAAATGATCCACGTGAAGGAACGCAACGCCCTCATCACCTCTAAACAAAGAATCGCGACTTCAGTCCTGGTCTGTTTTTTGTCGAGTTTGGAAGTGTTTGGTCTGTGCACCTTGGATTTACCTTGGAATTAGAAGAACACGATTTGATTATGAGAACGATTTTTAAGGTAAGACACATAATAAGCGTCTTATGGTTGTATATACTTTACATTGTAGCTACTAGTTAAACTTCAGTAAATGTCCTCTGCACGCGCTGAGTTTGAGTCACTCGCGCTGTGGGTTTGAAAAGCAAAACACGCCAAACATTAGGCTTCATGTTTTTCTCCAATCTCATTTCATAACGAATGGAAACGTTTGAAGTAACATATGATAATCCATATATTTTTGTCTAGTGTAGTGTTACTGAAGTGTTCCTTTTTAACGATATATATGGGCTGCCTGCTATCTATCTGTTATTATTTTATGCAGCCCTATACATAGGCTATAACAATGCACAGCAAACTTGGTGTTTTTATATATATTTAATAATAATTTTAACCAGAAAAATCTCAAATGTATTTCCAAAATCGTGCCGCCCTATAGTTTCTCTTGATATCAGCATGTTCACGTGTTTATTTTTATTTATTTATTTTTTTACAGGGACGAGATGCCCCACTGATGAGTCCTGCTGACTTCAACATTCACAGGAGACTCTGTACATGAACATGGTTAAGTGAAAAATCAAACACCTAGGAAATGACAGGTATATACTATGTTTCAGGAATGGCACAAAGTTTTGTGACTGTTCAAGCCTCTGTCTTTAGATTTGTCCTTTGTTGTGTATCTTTGGATTATGTTGTGTTGTAAATAAATCCAAACAATCTAAAAGCCATTCTTTTTTAAATCTCCTTCTTTGTGCAAGGCTCCTCATAATGATAGGGCCTGATAGCACCTAATAGGGCCATTAGGGGAGGGTCTTTGTCTTTCTCAGGTGTGAAAAGCAGTAATATTAATGAGATCACATCCCTTTGCATAAAGCTATCTTACACAAAACACCTCATACAAATTTTAAAAGACTTTATTGTCTTATCTGAATGAGTAGTCAGATTTTCACATAGTTTTGGAGCAAATACTCTAGGCCAGGGATGGGCAACTTCGATCCTGGAGGGCCACTGTCCTACAGAGTTTAGCTTCAACCCTAATCAAACACACCTGAACAAGCTAATCAAGGTCTTCAGGAGTACTAGAAAGTTACAGGCAGGGTGATTTTTTCAGGGTTGGAGCTAAACTCTGTAGGACAGTGGCCCTCCAGGACCAACGTTGCCCATCCCTGCTCTAGGCTATGTGATACAATTTTCAAAAGTCTTGTGAAGAAATAATCAGTATTGGTTTCATGACCTTATTTCAGTGACAATTTTTTTTTTTTTTTCACAAACCACGCATAAACGTCATTATCTCAAAACTACAAACTTTTACATACATGCTGCTGACATATTATTGTAGCAGAGTTTGTGCTGAATACTGTGTAATAAGACTTTAGCCATGAAAATGGCACAAGTAACAGAAAAAAGCACAAATGTCACAAGTGCTATATTTATTGATCTTACCAAAGCATTTGATATGGATGATCATTATCTTCTCTTGGATAAATTGTATGCTATTGGTCTTTATTCTGACTCTGATTTATTCTGATATTTTTCAATTCTTTTCTTAATCACAGAAGTCAGTGCGTTACATTTCGAGGCAGCTCATGTCAGAACACCTCCAGGACCCAGAAAACACCTCAGACCCCAGAGGGTTAAAAAGACGCTGCTCTTTTAGATAGAGAGAGTGTGAGTCGCAGCCGCGAGTAAAAGGATATAAACGTCGGAAAGCGTAGCAGGTACGGCGACTGAAGGCTGTGAGATGAAGGCCAGCGGCTTCAGATGCAAAGGCTCGTCCCGCAGAAAGCTTTTTCTCAGACGGCGCGGCTTCTTCACTCCGGATCCAGCGATGCGTGAGCTTCGCTGAAGAGATGAAAAATCAGATTATATCAGCCCATCGAGCTATATTTATAGGCCCAGGCCACGCCCGCTTTGGCGGGAGGTGACGTAGTGGGCGCGAAGCGCCCTCCATTGGATCTGACGACACCAAGGGCCTCTCTCGATAGGCTGCTGCAGTTGCCGCAGGACAGCCAATAGGCACGCGAGCCGTCTTGCCTATGTCTGCATGCTGCCGCAACGCGTTTTACATTCATTCAAAATTAAGGATAATTTTTGGCTTCAATATCTCGTGGAAAAGAAGTTTTCCCCTAGTGTAAGATATTACGCAGTACGAGAGAACCTCTCGTAAGAGAACTAAGTTTTTGAACTAAGTTAAAGTCCATTTGTAGAGAGTGTTGGATTTGTGAAATGTCAGAACTGGAGGAGTATATTACAGTGTCATCGGCATATAAGTCAATTAAACAGTCAGGACAGATTTGCGGTAAATCATTGATAAAAATGGAAAATAAAAGAGGACCTAAGGATGAACCTTGTGGAACACCTTTATCAATAATTTTGAAGCCTGACTGGCTGCCTCGAAATGTAACGCACTGACTTCTGTGATTAAGAAAAGAATTGAAAAATATCAGAATAAATCAGAGTCAGAATAAAGACCAATAGCATACAATTTATCCAAGAGAAGATAATGATCATCCATATCAAATGCTTTGGTAAGATCAATAAATATAGCACCTGTCGACATGTTTCTGTCAGATGCTGACAGTATGTCATTTGTGAATTTTAGAAGAGCAGTGGTGGAAACCAGATTGGTGTGGAGATAAGTTTGGGTCATTAAGATATTTAGAAAGTTGGTCAAAGATTAGTTTTTCAAATATTTTTGTTACATTATTGATAATTGAAATAGGTCTGTAATTATTAATATCTGTGATATCACCTCCTTTATGAAGAGGAGTTACTCTGGTGCAATTCCATGATCGGGGTGGTTCACAAGTTGCCAGTGATAAATTAAATATATCAGCCAATGGGAATGATAGAACATGAGAGGCGAGTTTAAAGAACTTGATCTCCAGACCATCTGCACCAGCACTGCATCAGGAGTTTATGCCATCAATAACCTGCTGAACATCAGCTGGAGTGATAGTATTGAAGCAGAATGATCTATTGCACCTGTTCTGGGTCAAGGAAAAATCAAAGTGAGAAGGAAAGGAAAAAGAAGTGCTGACTGAAGGCCTCTGCAATTAGTGAAGATTCACTGATAGTTTCATTGTTTACTCTGATATGGGAAATAAGGCTTTTTATGGGTTTGTTGGTTATGGAATTGATTCTCTTCCAGAATTGCTTTGGATTCTTAAAATCAGTTGATAAATAGTCATTATAGTAATTTGCTTTAGCATTTCTAGTATCGGTTTTACATTTGTTCCTTATTTCTTTGTAAGCATCCCAGTCAGCAGAATCATTTGATATACGATATTTTTTCCATGCCTTATCTCTTTGTTTAAATAAGTGTATGAGGTCTCCTTTGATCCATGGTAAGTGTCGACCCTTGACTTTGATTGATGTCCAAGGAGCATGTTTATCTATTAACTCAACAAATTCAGTATAAAAGTAAATCTTCAACAGATGGAATTAACTGAAATCTCTCCAAATTTATGTTTAGTATATCTTGGATAAAGTGTTCAGGATTAATGTTATTCTATTTCCTTACTCTGATTAATTTAGGAGGAAGATGAGGCATTTTGATTTTCCACATACAAAAAACAATAGAGTGGTCACTGAGAGAATCAGGTAAGACCCCAGATTTTAAGTCTTTTACTGCTGGAATAGTTATGTAGTATAATTAAGACTGCATGAAATCATCAGATGACATAACTACAAGTAATAATAGTAATGACAAAAATAAAATAGGAGACTGTAAATGCTACATTATTTAATTTGTTAATCAAAATCATTCAAAGTATTAATTGCCTATGTGGTGAAGTGGCGCTTTAAGCATGACTCCGCCCCATGTATATTTACAGAGCCTTGTTTAGAGTATATAAAGGGCAGCCCCAGAGTAAGGCAAGGCAAGGCAAGTTTATTTATATAGCACATTTCATACACAATGGTAATTCAAAGTGCTTTACATAGGAGAAAATAAAATTATCAAAACAAATAAGAATAATGAAAACAGTTTAGAATAAAGAATAAAATAAAGTACAGTAAAAACAGTCGGACGAGCAGTGGCACAGTGCTCATTCAGTAAATGCATAGCTAAACAGATGTGTTTTGAGTCTGGATTTGAATGTAACTACTGTAGGAGCACATCTGATCTCCTCTGGAAGCTGGTTCCAGCTGCGGCTGGCATAATAGCTAAAAGCAGACTCTCCTTGCTTAGAGTGAACCCTTGGTATTTCTAGCTGATGTGATCCTAATGATCTGAGTGATCTGTTTGGTTTATATTCAGTGAGCATATCTGCAATATATTGAGGTCCTAGGCCATTGAATGATTTATATACCAGTAATAATACTTTAAAATCAATCCTAAATGTAACTGGGAGCCAGTGTAAAGACCTGAGGACTGGTGTGATATGTTCATATTTTCTGGTCCTGCTCAGAAGCCTGGCAGCAGCGTTCTGTATGAGCTGCAACTGTCTTATGGTCTTTTTAGGAAGGCCAGTGAGGAGTCCATTACAATAATCCACCCTGCTGGTGATGAAAGCATGCACAAGTTTCTCTAAGTCTTGACTGGAAACAAAGCATCTAATTCTTGCAATATTTTTCAGATGATAGTATGCTGATTTAGTAATTGCTTTGACATGACTACTGAAACTAAGGTCTGACTCTAGAGACACACCAAGATTCCTGACTTGATTTTTAGTTGTTAGACCCCTAGAGTCAAGGTATGCATTCACCTTGAGAACTTCATCTTTGTTTCCAAATGCAATGACTTTAGTTTTGTCTTTGTTTAACTGAAGAAAGTTTTGGCACATCCAACCGTTTACTTCATCAATGCATTGGCACAGGGAGTCAATGGGGCTGTAGTCGTTAGGCGATAGGGCTAAGTAGAGCTGTGTGTCGTCTGCATATGTGGCAGGGCGGATTAGATCCCGCCCTGTTAATTGTGGTGAGTGATGGGTGTGACAGCCTATCGGCAGCCATCCCTGGCATATTTAAGGCGGAGTTCAGGCCACCTGGGTATGTGTCATTGTCATTGTCACCCTTGTTTGGGTACGCGCGCCCATCTCTGCTGGAGGTATGTACCTAGCTGTTTGGCTAATGTTGCTGCTAGTACAAATGCACGATTTAAAGTGGAAATGTATATGTGTTAGCAAGACTAGGGTCTGGATTTGTGCGACGTCGCTGTTGGGTGCAGGCTGTCCTCATCACAGGTATGTTGCTGCTAACGGATTACTGTTAGTTTTGGTTTGATCTCCGGTAACCTATGTTTCCATCATAGTACAGCTTATGTGTTTGGTCAGATGGCACACCGGTACTATTTCGGTTTGCCTATTATAAACGAGGCTGTGAGTAGCTGAGTCTTCTGTGGGTCTAGCGATCTACCATTGGAAAGGTAAATTTAATCTCTGATTTTGACGGGTGTTTTTTTAAAAATGCATTCCTTAATTGTTTGTTTTCTTTAGTGCGTCAAGCTGGTTGTGAGCGGTTCATCTTGGTGGACTGCGGGGCAAAATGCTCCATAGACAACGTCGTTAAGACTGCACTGTTTTGTTCTGCTGCCATTAATCCTATTATGTGATCGTTTTATTATTTTGTTGCATTATTCGTTTTCTTTTCTTTAGTTTATTTGTTTATTCTGTGAAGTTTGCTTTAAGCCAGTGCTGGTGGCCTAAGTGAGTGGCTAGTCCCAGAGCCGTCATTTGACGTGAGACGTGCTATCAATCGTGTAATTTAGCCCTTACCTTTTGTAATATTGCCACCAGCAGTTTGGTTATTTTGCTCTGTGATCAGTGCTTTTCTTAAAGACTGTGAAGAAATGAGCTACATTCGGTTTTGGATTTGTTTTCTGTGATTTAATTCACTGTTCTCATTTTGTATCTTACTTTATTTTTTTGTTTTATATAGCATTTGGCTGCTCTAATGTTTATGCTGCACTGGCAGTCTGATGTGAACTCTTTGGGAAACACTAGCCAGTTCAACTGCTGTGACCAGTAATCTGCCAAGTGTTGGCTTCTTTTATAGTCAGAATTTGTTCTACTATAATTTGTTGATACAGGTGTTTGCAGCTAATTGTGAAATTGTATTGTGTCTGTTTGTGTGTCTTTCAGGAGCTGCAGGCCCCCGGTGTAGGGAAGCTAGCTGTTTGTGCCCTTTCTGGTGGTGGTGTTTCCTTCACCGAGTGTTTTTTTCATTGGCACCTGGGTTCCTTTCACTTATCTAGTGTGAGTGTGTTTGTGAGGAGTGGAGTTTTGTGAGTGGTGTGGTCTTAGGATGCTCACTGCCCAGCTAGCTCCCTACCGGTAAGCCTCAGCCCGAAAGTGTGTTTGTGTTTCTTTGTTTTGGACGCACACTGAAGTAGTGTGAGACCCTTGCTCCTCCGGAGTCAATAGCTTTTATATATATTTAAAATAACTAGGATTGTGAAAAATAAAGTATTTTTGTATTCAGATTCACGTCTCTTGTCCTCTGTGGTAGCGAACCTGTGTGTTCTTGTGAAATTTTCCCCGTCTAGTGAAACGGGGTGGCGTAGTCTGCTTTTCCCTTTTTATTTTGCTATACTTTTCCCATAAGTGTAACTTTTGCCCTACCTTCACCTCGCCACAAATAGCTGTGGTAAGAGATTCGGTTCTTTCTCATTATTTGGCTCATTGGGAGCATGTACAGGTTGAATAGGAGTGGTGCAAGAATTGAGCCTTGGGGGACTCTGCATGTCATGGATGTCCACTCAGACTTATAGTCTCCTATACTCACATAATAACCTCTCCCTTCTAAGTATGACCTGAACCATTTTAGGACTGTCCCAGAAAGCCCCACCCAGTTTTCCAGCCTGTCAAGAAGTATGTTGTGATCGACAGTGTCAAATGCAGCACTGAGGTCGATTAAGCGAATATCGTTTATTATCTTTATGAGAGCTGTCTCTGTGCTGTGATGCGATCGGAAACCAGATTGAAAATTGTCAAAGTATCCATTCAAGCTTAAGAATTTGTTCAGCTGATTGAAGACAACTTTTTCAATGATCTTGCCTATGAAAGGAAGATTTGAGATCGGTCTATAATTGCTTAAGATGGTCTTATCCAGATTGCTCTTTTTCAGGAGGGGCTTGACAACTGCAGTTTTCAGGGAGTTTGGAAAACTCCCAGAGAGAAGTGAGGCATTTACCACTTCTAGGAGATCTGCTTCTAAGCTGTTTAACACACTTTTGAAAAAAGATGTGGGAAGTGCGTCAAGGGCGCAGGTTGATGTTTTAAGGTGCTGTACGGTTTCTTCCAAAATTTTGCCATCAATTTCTTCGAAAACAGACATAGTAACTACTTTCTCAGGTTGTGGTCTGATCTGTTTGACCCCAGCGCACCTCAAGGATGAGCTGATCACCTTTCTGATATTATTGATTTTCTCAGAGAAGAAAGAAGCAAACTCACTGCACTTGCTGTCTGAGAGCATTTCACTGGGAATCTGGCTTGGGGGGTTTGTCAGTCTCTCTACAGTAGCAAAAAGAGTGCGTGTGTTGTTTAAGTTGCTGTTTATAATATTCGAGAAGAAAGTCTGTCTAGCTTTGCTTAGTTCCATATTAAAAGCTTGGATGCTGTCTTTGTATTTTTGAGTTAAAAGATTCAAGGAGAAAATCAACAGAGTCAGCAGATATGCTTGGTTTTAAAGATATAGCCTGCATAAATGGCACACTAATGTTCTCATTTAAGCATCTCTTCTTGACAGACACAGATCTAGCTTCAATGGCAGGAGTGATCAATATATCAAAGAAAATACAGAAATGATCAGACAGTGCTACATCCTTAATAACAATCGATGAGATGTTTAGACCCTTACTGATAAGTAAATCTAGAGTGTGTCCACGATTATGTGTGGGTCCATGTACATGCTGAGTCAGATCAAAAGTTTTGAAAACAGTTTTGATTTATTTTGCCATATTGGTTTCTGCATTATCTATGTGAATGTTAAAATCTCCAGCAATGGCAAAACAGTCAAACTCAGAGGAAATTGTTGATAACAGTTCTGTAAAGTCCTCAGCAAAGGCTGGAGAGTATTTTGGAGGCCTGTAAATAAGTAAAATACGTGGAGCACCTTTTAACACAATACCCAGATATTCGAAAGACGGGTAATTCCCAAATGATATTTGCTTACATTGATAGACATCTTTAAAAAGAGCAGCTAAGCCCCCGCCTCTCTTACCCGCTCTGCAAACACTCATAAAAGTAAAGTTAGGAGGGGATGATTCATTGAGGACTGTTGCACTGCTGCTGTCTTCTAGCCAAGTTTCATTTAGAAACATAAAGTCCAGGTTATATGTGGTTATTAAGTCGTTGACTAGAAGTGATTTATTTTTAAGTGAGCGGATGTTTAAAAGTGCTAACTTAACAGTCTTACTTTTTGTCCCCACAGCGATCTTAGTTTGGCGTGTGATAGGCACCAGATTAGATGGGTTTGCTGTACGGCTTTTGAAGGCCTTAGATTTTCTATCATGTAATTGAACAGCAATAGAGAAAGATACAGGCACACTGGGTTCCCACTTGTTTTGTATACATTTAAGAAAGTTACTGTTATCATAGCGGGGACCCGACACATATCACTGAGAGTTGGTATCAGTTGTTTTTGGTTCACCGCGAGCCGCTGGAGGATGGTGTGGGCCCTGGCGCTGTGGCAGAGGCCGAAGAGCTCTCACAGGAGGAGGAGGAGGGCGAGCTGGGCCCGCAGGCTTTGGTGGTTGTGGGGCCTGCCGTTTTTTGGTTGACATCTGGGGGCTTGCAGCAAAGGAGTGGGATAGTTTGGTTCCAGCAGACACCAGTTGTTCCATTTTCTCTGAGAAGCACAGAAGTGGAGTTGCTGGAGAGAGGGATAACGTGTCTGGTGAGAGGGGCTGTTGTTCTGGTGTTATCGGAGGCTGTAATATGCTGTCCTGTATTCCCTGGCTGTTTTCCAGAAAGTCGTCCTTGGGTGCTGAATCTTCTAGCAGTTCTAGTATGTCACAGTCTGTTTGTGGTGAGCTCTGTGGGCAGGGCTCAGCTGAGATTGTGTCCGTGAGCAGAGGTTGTTGTGGCTGAGTGGTGTTATCATTGTCCTTGTGTGATGTGTCGGCCGCATGTCCATTCAGGTGCAGAAGTGAAGTCCTGTGGTCATTCATACTGTGTCCAGGTGTGTGTGTGCCATTCAGGTTGAGTGGATTGGCACACACTGCAGAAGGATGATGGAGGAAGAAGTAGATATTGTCCTTTAGCACTCTTGAGCCAAGTTTGTTTGGGTGGAGCCCATCCTGTTGAAACAGTTGCCTCTGACTCCAGAAAAGATTGAAGTTGTCAATGAAGTTCACTCCTTTTATATTGCAGGTTTTTTGCAGCCATGTGTTAAGCCCAAGCAACCGTGAAAACCTGTTTGTTCCTCTTGCTGGGAGTGGTCCACTGATGAATGTCTGAACTTTCAGTCTTTTAGGTGTTTCAAAAAGTTCCTTGAAATCCTTCTTAAGGAGTTCTGACTGCTCTTTATGAATATCATTCTTCCCCACATGAACAATGAGTCGATTTGCAGTCTTATGTTTCATCAGAATGTTCTGAAGTTCCCTGTTTACATCAGAAGTCGTTGCTTGTGCAAGGCAGCATGTAGTTGTGTCCCTGCTAATAATGTTTCTGATTATCGAGTCACCCACTATCAGAGTCCTGGGCTCGGCTGCGCTCTGAGCTGAGTGCCGCTGTCTGCTCGACCTTGAGCGCCAGTTAGCATCAGTGTTAGCTACTGGCTTATTCATTCTGTGTTCGATTACATTCATCACATTCAGGGATTCCTCATTCATTAATACTTCAAATCTGTTCTCAAGATGTATAGGCGGTGGTAGGAGACCAGTGTTTGCAATCCTTGTCAGAGCCGTATCTGGGGTAGAGGATGCCACTGCGGCAATGTGTGATGCTCGTGACAATCTGATGTCTCGAGTGCCTTTGGGTCTCGCTCCCTGTTTGTGCCATCGATTTGTAAGTCGATCGGCTTGTTTCTCTACACTTAGTATGGCCTGTATTGGAGCACTAGATTCATGGGACTCACCGGCTGTATGCTGATGGAGTCCATGATGAAGCTCTGTTGTGTGTTCCGTCTGGTTTGGTGGTCCCACAAGTAACTTTGTTTCAAGAACTGCAATCCTTTGTAAAAGTCTCTGGCAGTTAGTGCAGCAAGTAGATTCCAGAAGAGGCATTTTCTCTTATCCTTATGAATGTAGGCAGTTGTGTTTTCTCTTCCCCGGAATGTAAGCTTTCAGTGGGAGGCTGGTCGGAGAAAAGAATTCTGCTTTTTTCTAGTAATCAAGCGTTTGAGCACTGTGCTGATTTGCTGAAGTTAAAATTAGGTGATAAAAGGAAATAAAATATAAAAATATAAACGATAGAGCAATAAAAAATATAAAAGCGATAGAGCAAAGCGCGGAGCAGTAAGCAAGAGCGTCCGAACAGTAGCTGAGCAGGAAGTCCTTCCCAGAGTAGCGGGATATTGCGTCATCATTGTGTCACCTGGGCGTCATGGTTGCCGTGAAAGTGGGCGTTTGATCGCAACACTGATTAGCCTTGACGCTGCTGTTTTGCTTAGGGGTGGTTTTTTTTTGCTGTTTGTTTTTCTTATTGTAATATTTGGTTTCTATTTGGAGAGTAATTGATTATTCGTTTTTGTGTGTTCTTTTGTCTTTATTTTATTAAGTGACAGTACATTCTTTTCATGTGTTTATTTTGTGTTAATTGTTTTTGGCTGGCAACCTTAACAATTAATGCTGTTTTCTGTATCAATTGGTTTTCTTTCTTTCTTTTCTAGGAGCAGGGGTGACACAAAAGTGGGCAGGCTAGCCATCCTGTGCATGGTGAATGGAAACTCCTTTTAAGAGTGCGGTGTAGGTTTTCTTGCAGTGGATTTCACTGGAGTGTGTGTGCTTTGGAAGTTTTGGGCACGGTGTACTTATTGCGGGCTGATTCGAAGCCCACCGCTCAGCCTGCCCAGCTAATGGTGCGCCCCAGCTCCATGACGAGAGCCTGCATTTGTTCCCTTGTTGGACCTAGTTGCTCATATACAAATTAGCTCAAATATAAATCAGTGGCCTTGTCTTCCATATCAACTATTTTACTGACCCCAGTGGTATTTTAAACTATTTATGATCATTGAATAAAGAGACTTTTTTTTCTGTATTCATGCCTCAGTGTTTTGTGATTGTGGGAAGGAGAACGAACTTGTGTGCCCTTTTATGGGTTTTTCCCCAGCTGGTTAAATGCTGGGGTGGCGTAGTCGTTATTTATTAGAGCTCTGTATGGGAGAGCGCAGCCCATCCTATACTGCTAAAATTGAGCCACTTGCTACACCTATATCAAACTTATAGGTATATATCCTTTCCCGTTTAGGTGACCTAAACTAACCCATCATTTAGCATTACGACATTTGCGTCATATTATACGGAAAACAGTAGTAAAGCAACACAAACCCTTACTGCTCCCAGCATTGATTTTCAAATAAGAAACAAAAAGTAAGGCAGCGGCAGCTCAAGCAGCACTAATGCCAGTGACAACAATACAAATAATATATAAGTTCGATACCAATCCGGCAAGGAAAGTATTACAAAAAGGGAGAAGAACTAAATAGCTGAAAGAGTTCATCAGCAAGCTGAGTATTGTACTATTATTAGCACTAGCCTTCGATCACTAACTTTAGGCTGTCATGTCAGAGTCAATGGAGGAGTTCGTAAGAGAGGGTTCACCAAGGAATTCCTCAGCTTCCTCAGGAGTATGAAAGATCTATGTCTTACCAGCAAAAGCAACGCTCAGTGCAAGGATAGATCAATGCATATTTAATGTCCCGATCACAGAGCTTTTTCTTAACCGCATCAAACCCTCGGCGTCTCTGGACCAAACCAGCGGAGAAGTCCGGGTAAATGAAGACACAAGCTCCTTTGTACCGTAGGGACTCCTTATTCTCCCTGGATAGTTTTATTACTTTTAGCTTATCCTGGAAATAGTGGAACTTTACCAGGATCAGCCTGGGACCCTTGGCTCTTGAGTTGTCCTGTATACCTGTACGATGACAGCACTCGATCACCGGAGGAGTGGAGAAATTCACTTCACCTAGGAGCTGTGGAATCAGATGTCTCATGAAGCCAAGGATATCTCTAGCCTCAGCCCTCTCTGGGATGCCAATGAATCGTAGGTTGGAGCGTCTGCTTCGGTTCTCAGCGTCCTCCACCCATGATTTCAGGTCAGTGTTTTCCTTTTCAAGCACTTTTACACGTTTGACCAGGTCTGTTATATCATCCTCGTTTGAGCTGACTCTCTGCTCAAGCTTGATGACCTGCTCTCCAAACATTTGAAGTGATCCATCTATTTTGGTCAGATTGGCTCCAAGTGACTCAATTTTAGCGTCCATGTGTGAAACCATATCAAGCTTCATTTGCTGCATCATGTCCAAAATACTTTGGAGAGTAATTGTCTCATCACCCATTGAGAGGCCAGCCTCTTTCCACTCACAAAGAGAAGGATGTGGTCCAATAACTAGTTGGTTTAGAACTGAAGATTGGTTTAGTTTTCCTTTCTTGATAAACCATTAGTAGACCATTGGACAAAAAGAGTTTTAGAGTGGAAAAATATGTCACAATGACCTCAGTAAGCAAAACGTTGGGCCAGCAGACTGCAGCCTTTAGCACACACTCTCACCACTGCAGCCATTTTGTTGTGTGATCTAGTGATGATTTCATATTCGGTTTTGATGAGGAAAAAAAAACTAACGAGTGCGGATTAAAACCCAGAACTTCTGACACGCTTGGCAAAAGTTCTGCCACCAGACCATGACAAGCTATATTCGCGGATCTATGTATTTATTCACGTGAAAATTCTCGGCACTAACAATATAAATTAGTAGATCTCATTAAATGGCAAATTAAACCCAATGTACACATATATTGTACGTATATCTTAGCATTGTATAACAACCTCCTCCCCACCACACACCTGCCCCACAGTTGGTTAGGAATGAAATGGCCAGAATTTATTCACTGCCACTTAATATGTCCCGCCTTAGCTTCCTGTTTCAGTGGAAATTACGTTAACGCATCATACAAAGCTGCGCGTTCCAACTTCAAGGCACTTCAGTGGGCCTTTAAGGTCACAAAACTCTGGTAGTACCTAGAATATCTAAGTCCACTAAAGGAGGGAGACCGTTTTAACATTTGGCTCCTAAACTCTGGAATAGCTTCCCTGATAATGTTCGAGGCGCAGATTCGCTCTCCCAGTTTAAATCTAGATTAAATATGCATCTCTTTAGCCAAGCATTCATATAATGCATCTCATAACCTTATACTTTAGTTATATCAGATCAAATGCACATGATTATCCTTGTGTAGCGGGGTGAAAGTATACCCTTGTTGTTCATTGGCCAGTGTCATGTGGAAACGGTGAACTTATCAGTAGTGGGGTGTCATGGTATAAAATGGGATGGCTTTGGTTACCTGGGATGCGTTGTCATCTGTACCACCCCTTTTGCAGACGATCGCCATTTATGAATGAAATAGTTCGGTGTGCCTCTCTGCTGTTGGACTTTTGTTTAAGGAGGCTTCTTGTCAATGGAATGTTTACTCATTGAGTTTTTGTGTAGTTTGTTGACGAACAACTAGCTGCACGTTGTGGTCAGCGACCATGCATGTACCGCGCTGTGAACATCTCCTGGTATGTTTGAGTCATTCGCCTGTTTTGATGGTTATATATAATACAGAAGAGTATTGCTCGCCGGGGAGTGAGAGCACCAGCGTAAAGCGTGGCTGCTTTTTGGCCGTTTTGTTCCTCGAGTGTGCGGATGATTGTGGCCTTGTTTGTTGTATTTGTTCTTTTTGTGTCTTTTGGCTTGTTTGTTTGTATTTTGATTTGTAATTATTATTACCGAAGGAGCTCTCTTTTCTCAGTTTGTGTGTTTGTTTTCATATGTACTGAATGTAATGTCATTTATTTTGATGGTTTAAATTTCAGTCTTTCATTAAGTTAAGGGACTGATTGGATATTATTATTTTTTAAATAATTTTTCTCTGTTTTGTGAACTGTTGATTTATTTGAGGCTGGTTAGTACCAGCTAACTATTGATGTTTGTTTGTTTGTTTGTTTGTTTATTGTTTTATTTTCTCCGTTGTATCTAGAGGAGTGGGGGGACGTTGTATAGGGGAAGTGTTTGGCTGCTGTCACTTAATGGTGTCCACATTGTGTGCCGTGCCTCATAGGTTGGATTGGTTCTCACCCGAGTGTGTTGTGTGTGTGGTTAAGTGTGGTGTAGCAATTGAGGGCTACAGCAGTCCATCTCCCTCCTTTAAACTTTCTTTTGTGTGTATATTTTTTTTGTACATTTGTTACATGTGAATATTGAGCCCTGGTAATATTAATGTATTGATTAAGTTTTTAACTTTTTGTATGCTTTAATGAAGTTGCCCCATCTTTGTACTCCCTTGCCTGCGTCTCTCTCTACTCATGTTGGTAACGAATTTGTGTGTAGGGCTGATATTTCCTGGTGTATTCCGGGTGGCTTAGTCGAGCGTTAGTATAATTCTTTGGTGCTTTTCTATCATTCCCTCTGTGACCGGATGCTCTCCTCCCATGTTTATTTTCCTGGTGTATTCCGGGTGGCTTAGTCGAGCGTTAGTATAATTCTTTGGTGCTTTTCTATCATTCCCTCTGTGACCGGATGCTCTCCTCCCATGTTTATTAATAGAAATTATTAAATTAATTAGAGCTTGCCACCGACAAATTTCCTTTTAATCTGTGTGACACATCATTTGATCAGCTATAAATAGCCTATTTCCATTCCTGTCGAGACGTTATTTCCGATTGACCCGGGGGTTCCCATTTGTTTCCAACATGCGGGTGATTTGACTGCGGCTGTACACCAGCTTTTGCGCGCTCCTGAAACGGCGATTTCTTTCGGTAAGCTGTTACTGCAGTAACTTGTGGGAACTGTGTTTGGACATTAATCTGATTTTAGCTTGTTTCAGGCATATGTAAATCAGTTTATGCAACGCTGCAGGATCCAAACAAGACCAAGCGATCTAAAAGAGTTATGGTTCAGAGTGATTGACTGATTCTATTGTCGGGTAAGTCTTTATCATAGGAAGTTACGGGTACTGTGTGTTTAGGCATTGATTGGGAAAGTGGGTATGATTTTAGCTTGTTTCAGGCATATGCATACCAGTTAATGCGGCGCTGCAGGATCAAAACGAATCAACAAACGATCTCAAGTGGTTTGTTCCGAGTGATTGTCTTGATTCTATTGTCGGGTAAGTCTTTTCCTGATTGGGTTGAGAACATTGGACATTCGTGCGGGCGTTTAACCATTGTGTTTCCCTTCTAAGGTGTTTGAGATCTTTCCCCTCTGCCTTTTGTCTGTATTTAATGCGAGGAATCGCCGTTGTCCTACAACCTACATTTTTTGGGTTTTTGATTGTTTTATTTAATCTGATTTGTAACTATGGTTAGTTATATGCGACTTGAATGACGGTGCTATTAATTTGTTTTGTTTTTCTTTGTTTTGAGATTATTGGTTAGTGGGAATTATAGTTCCCTTTCAAGGGAACTCGAGCTGCGTTGAGACGTGGTGGGAACGCCCTGCGTGATTGCGTCGTGAAGCACGTGTAAAATCAGTCCAATGGAAAGACGAGACGTCACAGGTGACGTCATAGACCAGGAAACTATAAAGCACCCCTGAAATCCGACCGCGACAGCTTCTGTGCCTTCAGCAAGCGCTCTCTGTATATCTGTCCTTGTCATATTTATTGTTGTCTGTCAAGCTCCATATATATCTCTATATCATGTCTATGGCGAGCAAGCAAGATTTCAAGCGTTGTGTTGTTCCCTGCCCTCGTTACATCATGGGTGGGGACACACATCAGCTTTGTGTTGCTTGTTTGGGAGTGGAGCATGCCCAGTCAGTCCTCGAGGGGGCTGACTGTGAGCATTGCGAGAAGCTGTCTGTGAGGACGCTCCGCTCTCGCCGGGTGTTCTTCGAGGAGGACGGTTCGGTTCGCTCTCCCCAAGGTGCTGGTCCCACTGCTGCCAAGGCACAGCTTTCATCTTGTGGTTCGCATATGGATCTAGTAGCGGAGTTTGAGACGGGCCCCGCCCTTTCTCAGCCCTTACCTGCTGGATCCGGTGCCTCTGCCCAGGAAGGAGTCCGCGCTGCGGTTTCTCCTCCCCAGGTTGAGGCACCAATGTTGCGGCTATCCAGTTCTGAGGAACTGGATGTCGTTGATGTTGAGGATTATGAGTTTTCGCCAGCTCATACCCCTGTTGATGAGGAGCTTATGGAGGTCTTGACTCGCGCTGTTGCTAAATTAAATATTGACTGGCCAGCTGATGATGTTGATGTTGAGTCTAGAAAAAGTCTTTTAGATGAATGATTTTTGCCATCTAGATCACGACCTCCTCGTCGGGAACTCCCGTTTTTTCCCGATCTCCACACTGAGGTGTCGAAATCGTGGAATAAACCGGCATCTTTCAGAGTACATAACCCACAGACTAGTAACTATAGTAACGTTAAAGGTATTGCACACTATGGTTACATGACAGTGCCTCGTGCGGAAGAGACGCTTGCGAGCTATCTCTCCCCCGAGTCAGCGTCATCACTGAAAGCCCCGACGTTACCCACCAAGCCTTTAAAAAAATACAAATTTTCTGGTGGGTAAAGCGTAACTAAAAAACAAGTGGCTGCGTTCCAGAGGTTTCTTCCTCGCCCGTCCAATGTCCCCGAGACTGCTCGTAATATAAAAGTTGAGCAGTCTCGACCGTCTACGAGCTCCTCACAGCACAGAGTGCATCAGAAACAGAGCGTCGCCGCTCGGGCTCATCCTCAATCTGGGAATCCTGGGTGGCGGTCGCAGTCCAAGCCTGTTAGGGGTAGACAAGATCTGAGGACTGTCATCACCAAGAGAGCTTGGACTAAGAAGAAGTCCTGACGCCAAGTCCGTCAGACTTCTGAGGGTGGTCCCCTCCAGGGAGGGACGATTTCGAGAAATTGTTCCTCCTTGGCGCCCTCTGGGGGGCGATTCTCCGAGGAGAGTCGCAGCGCTGCCACTTCGGTTGTTCCCTGCCGGTTCGCCGTTCAGTGGCCGCTCGGCGGAAGGTCTTTGGCAGGACCATCAATGTTCCTGGCACATAAATTGTCTGGAAATGATGGCGGTATTTCGAGCTCTCAAATTTTTCCTGCCAGACTAAGAGGCCACCATGTGTTGGTCCGCTCGGACAACACATCGGTGGTCTCCTATATCAACCATCAGGGGGGTCTGAGGTCACGTCACCTTTGCAAGCAGGCCCATCAGATTCTCCTATGGGCCCAGGGGAAATTGCTGTCACTCAGGGCAGTATATATTCCGGGGCATCAGAATTTGGGAGCGGATATCCTGTCGAGACAGGGGCTGAGGCCCGGGGAGTGGAGACTTCACCCCGAGGTGGTGGAGCTCCTTTGGGAGACCTTTTCGCATCATCAGATTCAACTCATTGTCCCATGTGGTTCTCCCTTACGCACCCAGCTCCTCTCGGACTGGATGCGATGGTGCAGGTGTGGCCGAGGCTGCACCTGTACGCATTCCCCCCGATATCCATGCTTCCGGGGGTTCTGGAGAGGGTTCGCCGGGAAGGGGCCCGTCTGCTATTAGTAGCCCCTTACTGGCCGACCCGAGTTTGGTTCTCGGACTTAGTGTCCCTTCTAGACGGCTCTCCCCTGGAGATTCCGGTCAGGAGGGACCTACTGTCCCAAGCAAGGGGGCACGATATTTCACCCTCATCCGGAGTTGTGGAAACTGTGGGCCTGGCCTCTGAGGGGGCCCGGCTCATAGAATTCGGTCTCTCGACTGAGGTCGTTGAGACCATTCTCCAATCCAGAGCACCTTCCATGAGAAAACTATATGCATTGAAATGGAAATTATTCTCCACCTGGTGTGGTGAACGTCACCTAGATCCTGTTAACTGCCCTGTTGGTACAGTTCTTGATTTCTTGCAAGACCGTTTCTCTGCTGGATTATCTCCTTCTACCTTAAAGGTATACGTGGCGGCTATATCGGCCTATCACACCCCTCTGAGGGGGACTTCTCTTGGGAGAGATCCTCTGATTATTCGTTTTCCCCGTGGTACATTGAGGTTGAGACCTACACTGCACTCTAGAGCACCGGCTTGGGATTTGGCCATTGTACTTGAGGGTCTGGCTTTGGCTCCCTTCGAGCCCATCGAAGAGGTTTCAGAAAAGTTCCTCACTCTAAAAACTTTATTTCTTCTCGCTATTTCGTCTATTAAGAGAATTGGAGATTTGCAAGCCCTGTCGGTTGCTCCTTCATGCTTGGAATTTGCACCTGGTATGGTCAAGGCATTTCTTTACCCTAGACCGGGTTACATCCCTAAGGTCCCAGCTAATGTTGCGGGACCAATAGTGTTGCAAGTTTGTATTTTTTTTGTGGAACCTCACAATAAAAACAAAGTGTTGTGCTTTTCGCCAAATAAAGAAAAATAAACATGATGCGCGTTCTGCGTTCTCTCTGTCAGTGAAGTCCATTCTGAAACGCGTTCGAAAAATTAACTGTAACTAAGTCAATACTTATCACAGAACCACGAGACATGTGTCTTTTTAAAGCTTGTATTCTCTTCCAGTGAAGAAAACACAGGGCTGCCAACTCTCACGCATTGGCCGTGAGACACACGCATTTGATTGGTTTCACACGCTCACACGCCACACTCCCGATTTCTCACGCTGAAGTGTCAACCCGGTCGGTCAAATGCCTGAAAGATGAGTTTATCTATAGATCTACCTGTTCAGCCACTCGTGATCGACTAATTATACCGCAAAATAGTTAAAATCTCCCGTAATCTAGAGCGAGCGCGCACGCGAGACAGAGATTGTGCTTCAAACCGCGTAGCGCGCGCGCAACCTTGCGTGTGCAGAGACGCCCCCCGTTGGACAATGCCATCTACCCCTCCCCCCCCAAACCCCCCCCCCCCCCCCCCCCCCCCCCGTTGGAGAAGTCTCACGCCAAGCTAAACTCAAAAGTTGGCCGCTCTGAAAACATTTGAATTCGCCACTGAAGTAATAATATGTGACCGATCACGGAAACTAGGGACACAAGTCGGTTCTTCGGCATTTTGAGTTATTCATAGATTCTGAAAGTGTAGTCTCCAAGCTTTCCAACGATGTGTAACACGTGGAAATCTGATAATATTTGGAGAAGTTGTGGCCATTTGAAGGTAGGAACTCAAAAAAGGTAAAATGGGAGAAAACGGCCTCAAACGATTGTGCATTCTCACCTCTCTCTCCTGCTGGGAGTGACAATAGGGCTCATTTACATCTCATTTAGATAAGCCATACCCCCTGTAAAGCTCCCCCTGTGCTTTACAGCTTTTTTTTCTTTCCTGAGCTAGCTAATAACAATAGGTAGGTATGGGAAGGTCTAAACAGACTAAACATGAGATAACATGTACGTGTTCTTAGAATTAAAACAAAACGACAAACTTTAATGCTTAATGCAAACTCACCCCCAGGACCGGCGAATGCACTTCTGCCGCTCTAGGCGAAAAACAATTGTGCTGCCCCTCTATTTGCAACGTTTACCAGCAACAACACACAAAGACCAATATGCCATATACATATAACGCAAAACCAGCAACAACACACAAAGACCAATAAGCCATAGGCCTACATATAACGCAAATAGTGCGCAACGCGCGTGTGCCCAAAATGTCAACAATATTAAAGTTTATGCAGGAGGTAAATGCCTGCTGGCATTTTTCTTTAAGCAGTCATGACAGGAATTTTCCAAATAATCATATTTCCTCCTCAGATTACTGTTGCAAATCTCTTTACACCACTTTCTTATGTGCGTATACACACACAAATGAAATGTCCGCAAGCACATTATATCATCAGCAGGTTCAGCATCTTAAATAACGACTAGAGAGCAAATGAAGCTTAACTTACGTTTCAGAAACGCGCACGGCAGGCCTTCATCGCAGCAAAGGTCTTAACTGCATCCTCTATTTCGATTCTCTGTGCCAGTTCATGTTCTATGGAGATTGTTGCCAGTCCATTAAGTCTGTTCCCTGTTCACAAAACGTTCCCCATTCAAAGCAATCGGGACATCACATATGAAACAGTTAGCCACCGCTGTCAGCGAGCCGAGCCGCCGTATTCAAGCACCGAGGGCGCGCGCGCCGCGCCCATACCTCCGGTTCAGTTTCCCGAGCCCACAAAGTGCGGCGAAAACATTTTCGGTGTAACTGCCACGCTTCAGCTCGTCTGCGACAATCTTTGCGGCGTCCATCTTCATTGAATTTTGATATCAGATAGAGCCGGCCAGAGCGCTGCATATTAAGTAGCCACGCTGTTGGGGGGCGGGGGCAAAAGCGCCGGCGGCTATTCAGTATGGAAATACACACAGACAATGACACGCCCCTACTGCATGCTAGAATCTCCGAAAAACAAGCCGATTTCAACCTCAAAATGTACGCTTTTAAATATACCAATACTGTTATCTCAAACATGTAGAGGCTTCTTCATGATCTCAACTAACAGATTCTGCAAAAAAGCGGAAATCACCAATTTTGGAAAAAAACGCTTCTTTCTCATTTTGCTCGCAAGTTGTGCTGCCGACTTGTGTCCCTGGTTTCCGTGACGGGTCACATATTGCTGCGAGATCTAGTGAGAAGTATTCAAATTTCTCCATTATTAACCGTAGATCTCTATTAGATCAAACAGCGCTGACGTGGGAACCAGGAGAAACATTGTGCCGTGAATGATCTAGTTATAGGCTTTAAGTCCACAGATCAGCAACATTCACCATGGATTTACTGTAGTAACACTAACTGTAACCATGGAAGTTTGGCTGGAATAGTGAAATGCTTTCAAGTACTTCACACATCTTTTTCCCGCACTTCAAAACTCAAATATTATCTTTTTCCAGCACTTCAAAACTAAAATATTATCTAAATATTATATAAATATAGGCCTATATTTAAATGTTATTCTTAATGTGATGATGACCAAAACATTATTTGTTCATCCTTCAAAGATTACCCCCATTTATAAACCTGAACGTTTCAAGATGTAGGAAAACTCAAACTTTTAAAAAAATATTTTTTCTTTTAATAAATAGGAAATTTCTCTGGCATTTCTTTCTTTTTGCTGTATCGAAAATGTACTGAACTGTTACACCCCTACACACAATCCACAAATCATATACAATTTCAACCCGTTTGTCATCTCACCCCGTGTTTTATAATTTCTTTTCTGATCGTATAGAACTCAAATGAATTTTCAGACTATATTTTGCCTAGCTTTTGACATCTTACAGAAAAGATTGCCTCACAATATCCCTTACATTCGCTCGTGTAAACTTTTTAAATGTGACATTACTCTCTAAACATATTTGTATATTAAATATATAGTTTTGATTAGCTTATGACACTGATTGTCATGCTAAAATACTGCCTTATGTGTTATGTATTTTGTTTGCGAATAACTGCATGTTTAGGTTATATAGCCTATTGATTTAGTGAAATATATTTCAGCCTCCGGTAAAATATGTGATACTGTCTAAATACAATATATTTTTTATATAAAAATGTTGAGTTTTGGTTAGCCTATGACACTACTTATGCTAAAATAGTGCCTTATGCGTAATGTATTTTGTTTGTGAATAACTGCTTAGGTTATATAACGAGAAATATTTCAGGCTCCGGTAAAGAGGTCTCAATACAATATATTTTTTATATAATTAAATGTTCAGTTTTGGTTAGCCTATGACACTATATCATGCGTAAATAACTGAATACAGGTGTAAATGTTTGAAATGTAATCAGTGGCGTAGACAGGGGAGGGGCCATGGGCCACCCTTCTACTTGTCTGTCACTCAAAAATTCAAATCATAATCTTTCAGTTTGTAGTAGAATAATAATTCATGATTCCGCGTCGCGATGCTTCTCAATGAGGACCAAGAATAGCGAGCTAGAGTTTTTTCTATTTCTTTTTCATTTTTTTTGACCCAGCGCCAATATTTCCGCCCGTGTTCTCTGATTTGTTACTTAGACTTGAGTGAACTAACATTCAGCCAATCACAGCGCGAAGCATCTATTGGGCGCATCTGCCATGAGCTTCAAATCTCTTGTTGCTCTTGCGAATTTTCGTGTTCGTTTAGTTGCAGTTTGGCCGTCTAATGATTCCATGCATGCACCCCAGAAAAAAAGCAGAGGACGATTACATCATTTTTTTGACACACACTGTAAGTATAATGTGTTACAGTATGTCGCGATGACATGAATCACACATAAAGTTTCCTTGTTATGATTTAACCTACTGTAACGCAGTAAGACGTGTAACGTTAAGACAACAGAATGGACCTCGTCGCGCAGGATTGTGTCGAGTGCGTGTTAAATGCTCTCTTACTTGTTGCTTTGGATAAAAGCGTCTGTTAAATGAGACATAACAGATTATTCCCAGCAGGCACACAATGTCATAAGACGTTGATATTTGGTTAAATTTTAGTTGCGACGTCGGGTGACCAAAATTCAATGTAAATTCAACATCTAATGTCAATGTTAAATTGATGTCCAATACCGAATACATTGATTTAGGTTTTATTGATATATTTTTTATAAAATGTCTGTTGTATAAAATTACTGTTGTTGGCCAGATGTAATCGTATACTAAGTTACTCATTGAACACTTTTTTTTGTCCAACTGTTAAGAAGTAGCCTAACGTTAAGATAAAAGTTATTGTTCAAGTGTAGTTTAACTGAAATATTGTAAATATCATAAAATATCTTTATTTCATAAAAATAAAGTATAGATGTCCACAGTTGTCTGAAAGTCCCAAGTCCTGCAATATTTTTTTTATTTCGAGTTGCCTATGATTTCACAAAAATAGGTTGCTGTAAACTATCATGGCATGTTCCCAAAATTGGCACTAGGGTGCTGTAAAATGCCCATTGCTATTCCTTCTAGAATTTATTATTATGAACATCACCTTTCAGTCCCTCCAGAAAAACGCGATTATGCGATCGCATGATTCAATGCATAATCAGCCAAAGTCTGCATATTTATGCGGGGGCATTTTTCAAATACGCCGCACTTTTGCCGTATAAATTGCCGATTTCCACGCAAAATATGCGGGGCTTGTATGATTTCATAATCCCCGCATTTTTGTTGCAAAAAAGAATGTCACATATATCTTGGCAGAAAATTGAAAAATGTTGCGTTTGCTTTACACAAGAGCCGTTTTCCCCTGTTGCCATGGGAACGTTATGAAATGACGTAATTAGGCGACATGAACATCATTGAAAAGCTGTAAAACAGGAAACATTTTTTCATATTTTATTTATTCATTTTTACAGAAGTTGTAGCATATTCCTTTTGTAAAGCTACATAACTTGTTTGACTCATCAATGTTTTGTAAGTTTGAGCCATGTGTTTATTAAGGTCTGAAATAAAACAAAATGAATTATTCCAGCACTTTCTGTGATGTAGTATGCTTGCTTATCATAGGAAGTAATAAGAAATAGGGTAACACTTTACTTGAAGGGGTGTACATAAGACTGACATGACACCTTCATAACCATGACATGACATATGTCATGAATAAGAAGTAGGGTTTATGCATGTTTATGACAACTGTCATTAAGTGTCTTTCGCTCAATAATGACATTTTGAATGCAAATATGACATTGTTTAAGATGTCTTTGTTATGACATCTTGACATAAACCATAACATCATAACCTGTCAGTGTCTTTGTCATGACAACTTGACATTAAATTAAGTTAAACTGTCATGTGGTTGGTTTTGACATTGGCTGTCATCAGTACATTATAACTGTGTCATGAATATTTTTCGTGACCTCAACTACAGTGGTACAAATTGAATTTGTCATTAAACAGTTATAATGGCTTCATGGCAGCCAATGTCAAAACCAACCACCTGACAGTTTAGTGTAATGTTAACCAATAAAGCTAAGTGGTTTCTTAAGTTTGATAGTTAATCTGCTATGTCATGTTTATGACAGGTTGTGTTGTCTTAGTAATGTCAAGTTGTCATGACAAAGACACTGACAGGTTATGATGTTATGGTTTATGTCAAGGTGTCATAACAAACACATCTCAAACAATGTCATATTTGCATTAAAAATGTCATAATTGAGCGAATGACACTTAATGACAGTTGTCACAAACATGCATACAACTTCCTTCATATTCATAACATGTGTCATGTCATGATTATGAAGGTGTCATGTTAGTCTTATGCACACCCCTTCAAGTAAAGTGTTACCAGAAATAGCTCTTTACATTAAGATAGTAGCCTAGTGAGAACAGGGTGTTGGGGGAATCACTTTTTCTCTCTTTTTCATCAAACCGCAGTTTTTGCAAGTTCCCGCAATTTCATCACATAAAATTGCATAAATATCCTGCATATTCCATCGCCGCATAATCAAGGATTTAAAAAAGATTTATTATATACAATTTTATTACAGTTATATGAATTCATTAATTGTGTATTATATGAATGATTAATATAATTATGCATTTATATAAATAAGGCTGTTCTATTATTATTTGTGAGTTGTACACTAATACATTGGATTATTTTATTTATTACAGTTTTTCTTTCACTTTTGTAAAGTGAAAAGTTAATATAAATTGTATTTTATTGTTTTGATTTTGAGCAGTGAATAACTGCTATTAAAAGATAATAGGGTATCACTGTTTATTGCTGATTTTAAAGCTTACTGAACTTGAAATGATTTGGATATCTACAGTTCTACATAAAAACACAACATAAGAATGGCCCTTCTGTAATAATTGTGGCCCCTCTTGTGCCCCCCAGTTGAAAAAATCCTAGAATCGCCCCTGGTAGTGATGTGTCGTTCGCGAACGATCCATTCATTGCGTGTAGGCCTATCACTAAATGTGTGCGGTCTATATGGGCCATCAACAGATATTTCTCCGTCCCATGGCCCATCAACAGATATATACATACATTGTATGCTAACAGTTTTTTTTTTTTTTTTTTAGGAATGTGTCTGCATCATGCTCTCCTTCGCCAGCACCTCGCAGAGGGACACGCAGGTGTCGTTCAGTTCTCAGTGCGATCGAGAATCATACTGAGTAAGTTTAGCCTAATTGTGTTTACATCGTCATAATGTAAAAGTAGGCTACCCATTCTTGTGTGAAATTACAAAAACAAAAAAATTATCCATGGCAATTAGCAATTGATAATGATAATAATACAGTTTATTTGATTGTGTTATCAGCATGCTCATGCTTTTTTCTTTTTTATAACAGATGTGACAATGAACACGTCCATCCACCAGTTCCGAAGAGAGCCAAGGCAAACAAGCAGGCAAGCAACAGGCAGTCCACTTTTTTATATATATAAAAAAAACAAGTTTGGTCTTTTTATCTTTGTTTTTTTGTGAAAGGATGTGTTAAGTGATAGTAATGACTTTAAGTCTTTACGTTCTTAGGAAAGATTTCTATTTTGAATAAATGCTGTTCTTTTTAACTTTTTATTCATCAGTGAATCATTCTTAGTTCAGGCTGCCTCACAGCACCTTGATGGGCCATTGGGGGAGTATATTTAGTCTTCCCAGGTGTAAATCACATTAATATTCATGGCCATTAACACTCCCACGCATACAGCAGTGCTGACCAAAAACTGACATAAGAAATTTAAATCATTATATTGTTGTTTGTGAAAGAGTGGTCAGAATGATTTTCACTTCATTTTGAAGTAAAAATTCTAGCCTACAAGAATAGTAACTCAAAAGTCTTGTGGACAATTATTCAGTATGTGTTAAATGGCCTTATTGCGGTGACATTTTTTTCCCCAAAACATACTAACCACGCATAATTTTTTTTTTAATATAAAATGCAAACATGTACATCCATTTTGCTCACATATTATTGTAACAGAGTTTGTGCTGAATACAGCAAATGTATATGTTGGCAAATGGTATGTTTTAAGTAGCTGAAATAAGCACAAATGTCAGGGCATGTCAAAACATCTCAAGGGCCCCAAAAACACCTCAGACCCCAGAGGGTTAATACCCCAGATCAGGAAGTACTTAATCTGTTATGTCCAGTTCGGGCATTGGATGCTTACGTTCACAGAGCTGCCCTGTGGCGTAAATCTGAGCAGTTATTTGTCTGCTTTGGGTCACTCAAGAAAGGTTGCCCTGCATCTAAACAGGTAATGAGCAAGTGGGTAGTTGAGGCTATCTCACTGGCTTATGAAGCAGCCGGACAGCCTTCACCTATGGCTGTTCGGGCCCATTCTACGAGGAGTATGGCTGCCTCTATGGCTTTAATTTCGGGTGTTTCCCTTCATGATGTTTGTAATTTGGCAGGCTGGTCCTCACCGCATACATTTGTCAGGTTTTATGACCTAGACCTCTCCACTCCTGGGGCTAGGTTGCTTGCTTCTTAGTGTGCGCAAGGACTTCACACAGAACGGGCATTTGTCACTATGGCGTAGTGGGTACGGGGTTCCCACCGCGTCTCAACGCAGCTCGAGTTCCCTTGAAAGGGAACGTCTCAGGTTACGTATGTAACCCTGGTTCCCTGAGAGGGAACAAGATGCTGCATTCTCCTGCCATACTTCCTGCATGCCCTGATCGACTTGCTTCAGGCCTTTCAGAAGCTGTCGCGGTCTGATTTCAGGGGTGCTTTATAGTTTCCTTGTCTATGACGTCACCTGTGACGTCTCGTCTTTCCATTCCAATCACGCAGGGCGTTCCCACCGTGTCTCAACGCAGCGTCTTGTTCCCTCTCAGGGAACCAGGGTTACATACGTAACCTGAGACGTTTTCAGTCAAGTGTTTTTTTGGTTTATTATTGTTATTATTATTGTTTTTCTGTTGTGTTTATATTGACCTGATTTAGTCTTGATGTGATTTTTGCTTTGGTGTGTTTGTGTGTGTGCGTGAGCAATTGCAAACTTATTTTGCTAGATGCTTAGGGCTTCAGCCAGGAATCCTCCCTTGTTTCCTCCGTGTGCTGGTGGTGGTTTGAACACTGGGTGCTGTGTGCAGTGAGATGCACGGATTTTGTGTGTGAGTGATGACTCTTGAATGACTGTATTTCTTCTCTGATAACATAACATATTTATTTTTTGGTCAGATGTTGTGGCGTGTCTTGCCTGGTACGCTCAGGTTATTTTAATGTGATTTTAGTAATAAAGAAATTGAGCGTCAGCGTCAGTTCTGGCAGGCCAGGTAGTCAAGATGCTGCAAACGCTATCGGCCGACTACACGGTTTCATCAGCGATCACTCAGCTGAGCTGCATCAGCGCATCTGCTGTTCATCTCCCCTCACTGCTAATGACTACGCTCAAATCAGGGCGCCCTATTTGAACAGATTCAGTTCGCTCCTAACTGCTCGCTGCTCGCTCTCTGCAATTGCTGCTCGCTCTCTGCAATCAGGACTCGATTCATTCACTCTCCATTCATCTCTGAAGTCTTCACGAAGCTAAGCTAAGTTTTTTTTAATGCTCATTGTTAAAAGCTATCAGGATATGGGGACCATGCTATTGCTAATGCTATCCGTGTGCTTGAGCTTATCTAGTCGTTTTCATTTAAATGCTCTTGCTAGGCTTATGCGATCATATTGACAATGTGCGTTTAGTCATCTGTTGTCATTGGCAACTGCTCGCGTTGCACATGCAGTGATTTAGCACTATGCAGCACAGATCAAGCAGCTTGCAGTGATAGATAGTTAGTAAATAACAATTCATGGTGCAAACTGAATTATTTCTGCTGTGGCACAGCTCTAAAAGGACATAGTAAACAGTCACTATTCAGTGAGTCAATTAAAAGAAAGTCTCATCTGCTAAATCTTACTTGTCTTTCTTCTGCTTAGTTACATTGCCCTTGGATGCGCTTACTGGCTGCTGGCGCCATTCACATATAGCGCTTAAAAAACGCTAGGCACGCCACGTTCTCCTTATTCCAAAGTGCTAGGGCGGTTGCGCTCCGGAGGCGTCTGTCGTTGCTGTGCTTGGTTCTTGTCACGTGACCTACGGTGCGCTTGCGGCATTCTGAAAAGTTTAGATGTTTTTATCTCGATGCGGCGCGGACGTGCTTGGAAAAAACGAGCGTGTCGCACCGCGACCGCCGCTTCCATTATGAGCGCGCATACCGCGCGCCTACATTTAAAATACCGAACTTGAGCGCGCAAAATACGCGATATGTTAACAGGCCCTAATTCATTCTTCATTTATTTTATCACAGGAGGTTGCTTTATGGTCTGTTTGGGGGGAAAAGTTCTGTTCTCCTAGTCCTAAATCATGTGAGCGTCCCCTAATGATGCTGCTGTCCCCTCACTCTCTGCTAAATTCATGGTGCTCATGAATGGTCAGGAGACTCATCTGAACTGAAACATATTGCCAACTAATTCGTATTTATTCATAAGATTTCTAAGCATTTTAATTGTCTAATTTAATCTCTTGTCTATTCACAAGAGGTTGCCAGGTATGGTTTATTTGGGGGGAATAGTTCTGCTCTCCCAGTACTAAACTGTGAGCGTTCCCTAATGCTGCTGCTGTCCTCTGACTCTCTGCTATTTCATGGTGCTCATGAAAGGTCAGAGGACTCCCTGAACAGAGCCATACCGCCAAATTTTAATCATCAACTTGAAATGCAATTTATTCAATACAATTTCCTAATAATTTATTGTCATGTGTGTTCTTGACTTAATGGACCTGACAGAAATTGAGCGTCAGCGTAAGTTCTGGCAGGCCAGGTAGTCAAGATGCTGCAAACGCTATCGGCCGACTACACGGTCTCATCAGCGATCGCTCAGCGGAGCTGCATCAGCGCATCTGCTGTTCATCTCCCCTCGCTGCTAATGACTACACTCAAATCAGGGCGCCCTATTTAAGCAGATTCAGTTCGCTCCAAACTGCTCGCTGCTCGCTCTCTGCAATCGCTGCTCGCTCTCTGCAACCCACCTCCTCCCCAGCTCCTCCTTGTCGTGTATAACGTGGCATTTGCTTTTCTGTCATCGTTGTTGCTCTGTTCATATGGGGGAATAGTTCTACTCTCCCAGTACTAAACTGTGAGCGTTCCCTAATGCTGCTGCTGTCCTCTGACTCTCTGCTATTTCATGGTGCTCATGAAAGGTCAGAGGACTCCCTGTACAGAGCCATAGCGCCAAATTTTAATTATCAACTTGAATTGCAATTTATTCAATACAATTTCCTAATCATTTATTGTCATGTGTGTTCTTGATTTAATGGACCTGACAGAACTCTTTTGGTATGATCTTCATGTCTCTGTTCCTTACTAGTGCAACCAACTTGCACTAGTAAGGAATTCTAAGTAGTTAGGCCTTAGTGCCACTAAGTGTGGTTTCCTCCTGCCACACCTCCATAACCTAATGTCCCCCCACCACACTTGCTTAATGTTATGAACAGCAGATATGCTAATTATTTTCTATTTGCTTCTCTGTTTTATCTCGGGATGCCCATCCTGAGGTAACTAGAGATTATGTCAGCTCCAGTTTGGATCCAACCTATTATGAAGACTTCAGATGCCCAACACATATGAAGAGACGGCGTCAACTCCTGTGAAGACTTCAGATGCCCCAACACCTGCAAAGAGAAGGCGCCAACTCCTGCGAGGACTTCAGGTGACGCAAACTCTGAATCAACATGCACCAATGCTACATTTTTCTGTATGTCATAATCATTTGTTAACAAACAAGTATTCATTACTTCAATGAGTTCAAATTAATAAATTTTTAGCTAACTGTGATTTGTATATATGTACATATCTGAAATACATAATTTAGACAGTTACCTCTGATAACAGATTACTCCAAATTGTGGACTCACAATTTTCTGTAAAGAAAAGCCAACGGAAGAGAGTTCCATAGCTTAGGGGCTATAACAGAGAAAGACCTGTCACCCATAGACGATAGACGAAATCTCTGCTCACATAGGAGATCACAGCCAGAAGATTGGAGAGTTCGAGGGGAAATATAAGGAGAAAGTAAGTCCATTGAGTGACTAATGCCGAGTTCAGACTGCACGATTTTAGCCCCGATTTTGGCTCGCCGACAGGTTTTGAGAAATCGCCGACAAATGCCCGAAATCACAGGCAAATCGGTGCTCGTTCACGCGAGTGACAATCACGCAGTGTGAATGAGCAAAGACGCGATCTGAGAGAATCGCCGACGAGTCGCAGACGCCCGTGAGATATTTGGCATGCTAAATATCTGGACCTGTCGGCGATTCACAATCCTGCTGTGTGAATGTGTTCTGACTGAAAACTACATCGGCGATGACCGACAGCCAATGAGAGAGCAAGATACAGGGAGGAGGAGGAGGAGTTATAGACCAGAATATCAGTATTTTAATAGATAGGCCTATATTTACAATTATATCAAACAAAAACAAAGCACAAACATTTGCATGACCAGCAGCAACAGCAGGACATTTGCAAAATTATTTATTTACCCCAACTCTCTTTGCAAAACACAGTCCTTGCTCCCCTCATCTTCCCAACCATTTCCTGCATAAACTGTTTATTATTATTTTTTCATTTTCGCTACAAATCAGTGCACAGACAATTTGTAGGCTATCATTTTTAATAACAAATTCAGTGTCGCGCAAGAACTCCGGTCTCACGCACGTGTAGCCGGTCAATTTAGTTATTTGAGTTTTATTTTTATTTAATTTTTTTATGTGCAAAGAGAAATGTTGTTTAAACTGTTAACTTCAGCAAAACTTGTTCAATTTACTATTTTCAATAGTTCCGATCAGGAGTTCCTATCAATTGTTGTATGTGGGGCCTTAATTAGCGGGACACCGAAGGAAATTATATCGCTTCTCCTTTAAGCGTTCGCTCGCAGATGCATAGTGTATGCGAACGGAGAAGCAGAGGTAGTTTTTCTCTCGTATTTTTCTTGCATTTACTGTTTTCTTGTAATGTAATCACTACATTTATGATGTTAAAACACTGTTGAGAGTTTATGTCATATTGTGTATCAGTGTGATTATCTGATTTTCCTTGAAAGTGGCTCTTTTACCGTGTTAAAATAAGCGCTTCATTTTCACGTGCATCTTTCAATGCAGGAATGAGAGAGTAGGCCATCCAATGTCTGTATACTAATTATTGACTCACTACTCTGTTAAAGGGGTCATATAATGCCATTTTTGTACAAGCTAATATGATTATTTAGGGTCTAAATTAAAAGTTTGTAATATACTTTAATTAAAAATTCTCATTAGTATTGTAAGAAAACACTTATTTTACCTGGTCAAAAACAGCTCTGTTTTCAGCACGCCGTTTCAGTGCATATGACTTTAAATGATCATGAGCTTTGCTGACTCCGCCCCTCTGTTCTGTGTACACCGTTTGTAACTCAATAACTCAATAACCATAACGCGTTGTTCAGTATAAACGTGGGATTATGAATTATATTGAGAACATCATACATAGAAAACATGCCGTAATGTACCCTGAGTGTAAACCTTAGACGCATTCATTGTGAAGCGTGCAGCTAGCGATTTGCAAAGATTAATATATTAATATAAAGTTTAATAAGACGTTACACTCACTTCCGTTCTTCTGGAGGTTCAGCAGGAACACGAATATCTGGTACCGATGCTTTTTCATGAGCAGCTTCTTAGCAAATCCAGCTTTATACTGATCCTCGTTTATAAAGCAGTCTGGTGTGTGAAATGATTCGCGCAAACATGAGAGCATTGACGTTGCTCGTGGGGAATATTCCCTTCGAAAACAAACACAGCCACTGCGTCTTCAGCGGTTCGGATTTAGGAACATTAAAATGACTGCTGTGTTCGTTATTACACCCAAGAACAGAACACCACAATCGCTTAGACGCCATTCTGCTCATAGACAGTGCTCCAGCATATCAACAATGACTGCGCCTGTCCGCGCAGACTATGATTGACAGCTGGTTCACAAGCGAGGGCGGGTCTGTGTTGACTCGCTCCTGTCAATCAACAATCGTGGGAGGGGCTTCCGAGCGTGTGACGTCACACGGTCGAACGGCTCAATTTGAGGCAGGGGAAAACATAGGAGATTAAAACAAAAACACTGGATGGATTTTTATCATTTTATGATGGTTGTGTACAGGCACTGCCAACACACATTTCAGTACAATCAACTTGTAAAAGTGCAGGTACCATTATATGACCCCTTTAAATGTATGTTTCAATTTGTGATTATTAATTTGACTGTTTATTATGTAATTTGTGAACTTAATTTGATGGTTGTGTGCCTCCGTATATATTCAACTATCTTCATACTAATTGCTGTGAGGTATATTTTCATGCAATGAGACTGTGGTTGTGAAAAAAACCTTTATTATACACAGTAGCAGGGCTGCCAACTTTTGAGTTCAGCTTAGAGCAGTGTTTCTCAACCTCTCCTGCAGGGACCCCCTGACAGGCCATGTTTCTGTTTTAACCCTGAAATGGCACACCTGATTCAAGTCATTAAAGGCTTAATGAGTAGTTGACTAATTGATTAATTGAACTATTCCTACTCTAATTACTCATTAAGCCTTTAATTACTTGAATCAGGTGTGCCATTTCAGAGTTAAAACAAAAACATGGCCTGTCAGGGGGTCCCTGCAGGAAAGGTTGAGAAACACTGGCTTAGAGTGAGATTTTGGGGGGCGGGGCTTGGGTTATGGGGGAGGGGCTTATTGAGGGGCGTGGCTTGGTGTGGGGAAAAATACAAACACAAAATCCTTGCATTAGCAGAAGTGTATTAAGTATATAATGATTGTCAAAGTATTTGGTATCTGTACAGAATTTCTTGGGAGATTTACATTACATTTAATTTTAACATTTTAATTGACATTCTGTTCTTAGAAAACAATAATTAACATTAACTACTAGGCATGTCCAGATATTTGTCATCTGGAAATGCTTTTGTACTGTTTTTATGATAAAGTTATGTAAAATAACTGCTCAGTGCTGCAAAACAAACAACTCTGCTATTGCTAACTTAATTCTATATAAACTATATAACAGGCCTATTAATTACCAGCCTAAACTGGATGGAGACAAGGAGCTCACTGTAACTCAAGGTAACTCACTGACCTGCCTGCGTTCACAATTCACACAGTGCAGATGGGAGGGAGAACGGCTGACTACACAGTTTATGGGAATAAATTGTGTATTTCCCTCACAATTGTCACAAAAAACTCACACTGTCTGTCTGGTCTCCAGAGCCGGTCCGAGCCTTTTGGGGGCCCTAAGCAGAATTTGATTTGGGGGGCCCCTCCCACTACGCGAAGTCCCCTGTGCTTGACGATTATTGACACAAATGTCACGCAATAATGATACATTATGAATGAATACAGTAAGGTTATGTATTAATACAAAATAAATAGGCCTACTTAATAAAAAATAGATGCCTACTTAAATAAAAAAGTTTTAACTTTTACTTTACTCTTTTACTAACTCTTTAAAACTTCTTCAAACAAACTGTCTCAAAACATAAAATAAATTATTTGCTAAAATAATGACAAAACTGATAAATCAGAAATATAATAAGAGCAAGGGTTCAACAATGACAATTATTTTTGAAAACTGTAAAAATATTATTATTTCTCAACTGTCTCAATACAGTGTAACTGTCCACTGGGTTGTGTTGCGAAAGACACGCAAGCTCGCTTAATCACCTCTCTGTCGTCGTGTGCGCGTGCGCGATTAGGAGCGCGCCGTTAGGAGCTCAACACATCTGTCTCGCATGCACGCTTGCTCGCTATAGATTACAGGATATTTTAACTAATTTGCGGTAAAACTAGTCGATCACGAATGGCTCAACTGGTAGATCTATAGATAAACTTATCTTTCAGGCATTTGACCGACTGGGTTGACACTTCAGCGTGAGAAATCGGGGGTGTGGCGTGAGAGCGTGAGAATTGGCTCAATTGCGTGAGTCTCACGGTGAATGCGTGAGAGTTGGCAGCCCTGCAGTAGTTCAACAATCAAAATCTGATGCACTTAAAAGAGTTTACAGTACATTTATTAGCACATTTCTAAGAATTTACAGCATATTTGTATGTTAACTTTTACAAATATGTTCTATTTATGTTTTCTGTGTGTGCAGCTCTGTTATGTGGGGCAATTGAGCTTCGACATTTACACATTAAATGATATGTATTGCCCTTGTTAAAGCGTTCGCGCGCAGACGCATAGTGTATGCGAACGGAGAAGCAGAGGAATGAGAGAGTAGGCCATCCGATGTCTGTATACTAATTGACTCACTACTCTGTTAAAGGTGAATAAATTGCACGTGTCTATCATCCCATTCATCGTGTGGTCGTGTTTCTGTGGTGTCCGGAGGTTACCATTTGAAGTCTGCTACACACGCGTGATCTTCCGTTATTTCCTATCACTTCTCGCGTTTGTTTGGTTGTGACACGTAGTTTGCGGACCAGGCAGAAGTTGTCGGCGATTCTTTCTTTTGTAAAGTCATGCAGTGTGAAACCTCCTGTCGCCGATCCATCGTGCAGTGTGAACACAGCAGCAACTGAATGTTACCCCAGATAGTCATGCAGTGTGAAAACAACAGTGACCCGATTATTTTGATAATCGTGCAGTCTGAACTCGGCATTAAAGGTAAGCAGAAGAATTTTGTAAGTGATACGAGATGACAACGATGTGTATTGTAATTTACCTGTAATTACATTTCAGATTCATGTTTTATTTTTATTTGTTTGTTATATATGTGGATAAGTAATGTTTACTGTTATATTAAGAGCAGCATAACTATGGAGAACTGCTGTGGGTGGATCTGTGATTGAAATTGTCATATTCTCTTTTACTGCTCTGTGTGCAGGTACCATATAAAGGATGAAGGATGGGACAAACCGGTTAGTGGTGTTCGATTCCGGGTTTTTCAGAGTCGACTTTGATTCCCGACTCCCACAATAGGAGTCGATGGAATTGACTCCTGGAATCGACTCCATTTGCTCCATTTACTTTAAATCAAAACAGAATACTAGATTGCCCTCATTATTACACTGAATGGGGGCTATTCTTTTTTTATGACACAAAGCCTAAAACAACCTTAATTAAAACTACACACTTTTAGTGTGACTGGCAAAATTAATCCAATTTAGATGATATTAGCTTGAAATTATGAGTCAACCTATCATTTTCTAGTTGTTGCCAACAATGCCCAATATTAAAGACAAGAAAAAAGCCATGCCCGAATATTATTTTAGAGTTAAATAAATGGGGGAGAAGGTAATGTAGGGTATTTTTTAATAAATTCATCTAATTTATCTAAATGGTTGGGTGAGGGCTATAAGCTCATTTTCATCTCTTGTAATAGTGCAAAAAATCTGCTTGAACAGGAGAGTTCAAGATACTAAAAATAATATCTACATAGGCCTACAATAATGTACACTTGTTAATGTGTTTTTTTTTTTTGCCAGTTTATTATTATTATTATTAGTTTAATGATTATGAACACAAATGAGGATATCATGGCAAACCAAATTAATATAAAACCACAAAGGTGGCAATGAAGTATGTTTACAATGTAACTGGCTGTTAATTATTGTAAAGTAAGCTACAAGTAGGATAAAACTGTGACTGTGGCATTGTTTCTCCAACAACTCCAGCTCTCTGACACACAAGTGAGCGATTTCAGACACAGCAACGGAGTTGACAAGGAGAATCGACTCCTGTGCTGAAGTTAACTCCGTCAATAGGGTAATTAATAGTCGAGGAATCGACTCTTTTGGAGTTGACTCCCTATCACTAAAACCGGGTTAGACGAGCAAAGGTCACATATGCTATACAGTATGTGCAGCAGTAGCATGTCTTATGTGCTCACAGCAGCTTTTCTGTGGATGTAACGGTAGTAGAACGTCTCTGTACTTGTTCTGCAGCAGCAGTAGCAGCATAGAAGATATATTCAGCCAAGACCAAATACATTATCGTTGTCATATCCATTACCATGCTAAACTATTTATGAGAGTTGTCGAAATGGTGAAGTGGTTGACACGTGTCTCAACTTAATAAAAAGACTACCTAAAAAGAGACTTCTTAAAAAGATGACCCTAATAAAGCTACAATTGTCATGACTGATATATGGTTACTGAAAGAATCATCTGGGTAAATGCGTGGGCCACACAGGTGGAGGAGAGGTTGAGAGGTCTTTTTCTCTTCTTTGTCTTTTTTCATTTCTAAGTAGGCAGAAATTCCTTCCCCTGAGGGAGAAGCATGCTTTCATGTGGTATGTCCTCCACCAGCAATCAGAGAGTAAACCACACCAGTTTACTCTACTGCCTACTAGACACCCACCCATTGTGGCTTATCGTGCTTATTATTTCTACATTACACAACACCAAAGAGTTAAAATGAGGGGTTGGAAATACTTTTTCCATTTTTGATTCTGTTTTTAAGGGTATATTATGGAACCCTGAGTCTAATGAGTGATTTTTAACCACTGGCATCATTTTTGGAGACTTCTCACCATGATTTGATTATCTACATGAGGATGCCTTAAATGCAGTTGATGCCATTATACTAAATGATGGTTATTAAAATAGATTTTATCTCTGAGTTACAAATGACTATTTGAATTGTTGTGGGAGAGATGGAAGAATTTACCAGTCTCTTGTCAGTTCTTTGGCTGAGAAACACAAAATTGTTGTATATTGCATGTTTAACACTTGAAATACTAGCCAGTCAACAAGCATGGCAGAACACTGACATACATGTGCCTGCCAATATTCATGACGACTTGAATAACAAACACACAATAATGTATTTATAAAGTAAACTAAATTTATATAGACTAAGTTTCATCCAATCGTGATAATAATATAAAAGACACTGAGTTATCTCAAAAGTATGGTTGTCAATTAAAAATGTTAAACGAACTAATTACATATGACATGATATTTAGATATATCAATATTTATTGGGAAAAGTCCCAAAAAGAAGATAATTTTAAGACATTGCTTTCTGCTGTGGCGGATGAATACTGCAAAAAGGTCAACGGTTGTTGTATTTCTACATCATTCAACATAGGTAAGTGTGGATTGATGATGCATTGCCTGTTGTAGTGTATGCGTCAGGGGACATGATGAAATGAACTTTGACAGCCCTATTCAAATATATTAATTTAGCAAACAGAAAACAAAATACAATTTGTGTAGAACAAGGTATGTTTTAGATACACTAGCACTGCACAGAATATTTCCTCAAACCTCCCAGCATATGTCCACAGACCATCTTAAAGTTTGCATGAAAAAGGGGATTTTGATCATAATCCTTCAGCGTGTAGCTGTATGGCTCCAGTGATCATCATACACAGTGTAATCAGCGCTACTGCTGATGCCTCTCATATATAAGCAAACACATTCTGCTTAATGAAGAACATTAATGAAGGACCTCTTTAGACTAAACAATATATTATTACATCAGAAAGACAATTAAGTTGATTAAGCTTGTATCTTAATGAAAACCTCTTGAGCTAATTAGGGGCTAGGATATGCTCCTGAGTAAAGCATAACAGAATCTGAAAAAGAAAACGTTTTCTACTCCATTACAGTGACATGAATTCTGGATCACTAAAAATATGATATGATTAGTAAGTCATCATGGCAACTTATGTTTTTAGATTACTTTATCAAAATAATTTAAGCAATTTCAACTAAATTATATGAGATTAAACCCGATTTTTCAAGTAAATTAAATATAATTTAAGTTCAAATTTACTTAAAGGCAGCAACTGAACTTAAGTTTAATGGGTGGATTTTTTTTACAGCATTGTCACGTAATTGAATGTGATTTACATTTACACATTTATCCAAAGTGACTTACGTTGTATTAAAGCATACATTTGATCAGTTCATACATAAAACCCAAGACCTTGGTGTTGCTAGCACAATGCTGTAGTTACAGAAATGCGTTCTCTGTGTACAGGCAGATTCCTCTTCTTTCAACAGCCACTTTGGATTGAAATGTACATTGATGAAAACAAATTCTGTTGTTTTATGGAAATGTAGTTTTGCACAAGAAAAGGAAAATTGAGGAAGTCTAGTATCCTTGTGCATTTAAAGAAATAAGCAGCTCCAGACCTCAGGAATTACTTCTCTGAGACAAAGAGCATACGTGTCATGAAACATCTTTAATTTAATATTAGTATATCAGAAACATCAGTGGTTTCAATTAATTCTAAAATGCTCAAATCCAGGCCTCAGGAATGACTTCTACAAGGTTTTTAACCCCCGTCTTACCTAAAACCCAAATGTTTTTGCACCTTGCCAAGCACTGTAATTTCTAGGCAGCGTATATTTCAGAAGTGGCTACGTACGTATAACCTTTTAAGTATGTGCATGTCTCTGAGACAAAGAGCATACGTGTCATGAAAAATCTTTAATTAAATATTAGTGCATCAGAAACATCAGTGGTTACAATTAATTCTACAATTCTCAAATGAATCAAGATCTACAGTATATGTTTTCATACAGAGGTTATATGTAAAGAATTATTTTTTGGTGCTATACGACTGAAAGATCCAATCTGTGTGCTTGAAATTAATACATTTAAGGTTAAATAGATTTATTCTGATTCAAAGGTCACTTCTTTTTTTTTTCACTTGGCCTCATGGGAAGATGACGTCCTCATGGGCACTGTTGTCTGCTCCTCACAATGTTGATGATTTCAGGTTTATCTTTATTGCCACAAGGTAAGCAAAGTACCCCCACCCCCCTAATATATTATCAGTCATTGCTGAGCCTCTTCCTGACTCAGGAAATGGAGTAGAGTTTCTGTGGCCGTCACGGCAGACTGACTCCTGTCTACCGCCCAGACACACACACTTGTAAAAAATGTGACATTTACACACACACAAATAAAATAAAAAATATATATATATAAAAACAATTTTTTTTAAATATTTTTTTATATTCTATATTTTATATTCTATATATATATTTTTAATATATTATATCCCCTAAACCTACCCATCACAAAAAACTTTCTGCATTTTTACATTTTTAAAAAACATCATTCTGTACGATTTATAAGCTTTTTCCTCATGGGGACCAAAAAATGTCCTTTTGTGCTATTTTTGTGGGAACATTTTGTCTCCATAATGTAGGTTGTACCTGATTCGCACGCACACAATCACTATAGCTATCTAAATGGGGACAAATCATGAATTTAAAAGATTAATATTTGAGGAATAACATTTCTCTGTGCTATGTGGATTTGTGTTGGTAACATCTCCAGCTCCAATGTCTAAAAAGCACTTAACACATCTCTTCTGGACCTCAATGTTAAGCGGGTGCAAGCCTAATTCAGCCCTATAGGCGTCATTGGATGTGCTTCTATGGACTCCTAAAATGTTTTCTGCCATTTCTAATTGATTTTTTTTTCTACAGAAGTTGTATCTATTTCTAATTTTTTAATTTAGTACTGATCCCCACATTTCACATTCATCTAAACAAATTCGGTGTTATTATTGAATTATATAATTTTATTCATGTTTTAATTGACAGCATCGTGACTTTATAGCATAAAAAGGCAACACAAACTCATTGGAAAAACGTACCTGTGGCAATAATTTTGCAAAACGCATAATACGTACCAATACGTACATATCACTGCAGTTTCCAACAGAAATGAACACTAGAGGCAGTAAAACAGCAAGCACTTTTAATTAATTGCTTTCACTCACAATTATGATTACAGGGGCAGATTGTGGATTAATAAAGACTTTTTGCAAACTTTTTACTACAAAACTACCATATGGTGTATGATTTGTAAACGAATATATTTTGGAGTTTGCATCATTAACCAGCTCCATATGCTGACTGTTAGAGCCCACTCGTGACAGTACTGTTCCAGCAGGGACAGGCTCCGCTGAAGACCCTCAGCTGTGCAGGACAGCAGGACCAGATAATCTGCATACAGCAGACATCTGACCTCTGTGGTGTAGAGTGAGGCTGAGAATTTTTAAAGATATATGTCAAGCTTGAGCTTGAGTTTGTTGCCCAGCCCTATTTGTTTGAACCGCGTGAAGCGTCTACTCTCACGCTACTCCTAGGTCAGGGATACATGGTAAAATATAAAATAAAATAAAAATGGTCAATGACTGTCAGCCACGGCTGCCAAACAAAAAACTTAATAATAAAGTAAAATATCCTAATTTAAATAAAGTGCAAAAAACTTTTACAGAAATTTTCTTTAATGTTTTGCAGAAAAACACTGTTATTTTACAGCTATTTCCTGAATTACTATGATCAAACACCTTCACTGTAAAAAAAGACCCATAAAAAAACAGTCAAATGACTGTCAGCAATGGCTGCCATACAAAAAATGCAAAATGAATGTAAAATATTCTAATTTAAATAAAGTGCAAAAGACATTTACAGAAATCTTTATTAAACTTTTTAACAGAAACACTATTTCACATATTTATTTCCTGAATTTTTAATTAGCAAACACATTCACTGTAAAAAGTGAATCTCTTGCAGGTAACTAAATGCGTGATTAACTGTGACTATGTCACTGCATCAGCAATTACACAGTTACTGGCAGTTAAATAAAGCAACATTCAGCATAACATCTGTATCTATCTGCTTATCCTGGAACTGAAGCACAGGCTCTACTATTCAGCTCAATGGTGACCCACAAAACAGACAATACAGAAACACTTTAAATCTCAATAGAACATTAAACACTATTAGATCTTTCAAGATCTCTGCATCTTCACTTATTACAATCCAGACTTTATTTATTTCATACTAACATTCTTATCGAGAATTAACAGAGATTTAGAAGTTGATGTTTTATTGAAAATAAAAAAGTTTGATGTCACCATTTCGGTGATCAGTGTTTGCTTTAGTTGGGATCTTGACCCTTCAGTTTTTAACATTAGTTATTCTCTAGCTGCTTTAACTGTGTTTTTCTGATGCATATTTGTTATGATAGGAATCCAAGAGAAACTCAGATCAGATGATCTCAGTCACTTCTTAGTGAAGATAGTAATAATGTAGTGGCCTGATTTATTTATACCACCTGAAGTCTAATATCTGATTAAGTCGTTAAATATGAGTTGTTAACGTTGCATGCCAATACTGCTGTAGAAAATCCTGCAGTGCTGTGATACTCTGAAAGATTTTATGAAGTCATTATACAGAAAATGTTTCGACAGGATCATATAGACTCACAGAGACATTAAGAATCAGAGTATGAATCACAACAATAGTGACAATGAAAAATCATATTAACTCTGAACTCTGAACTCGTCACAAAACAAGCTACTAAAGCTTTGTTGATTGTCACCATTGTTGAGATTCATATGTTGATTCTTGATGTCTCTATACTCTATACTCCTTAACAAAAAAAAACACACTCAGAAAAAAAGGTACAAAAGCTGTCACTGGGACAGTGCCCTTCAAAAGGGTTCTAATATGTGCACTTTTGGTACCAATATGTACCTTTGAGGGACTAATATGCATTCTTTAGGTTCAAAGGTGTACCTTTTCAAAAGGTAACACCACAGTGACAGCTTTTGTAATTTTTTTTCTGAGAGTGCAGCTCAAAACATTTTCTGTATAATATATTTTACATTTATGCATTTGGCAGACGCTTTTATCCAAAGTGACTTACATTGCATTTCAAGGTACACATTTTTACATTCTTATTAATATACATTTTACATTCTTATCAAATATATATATATATATATTTTAATTTTAGAATATCAGATTGTCATACAAGGGTCATGTGAAAAATTGTGACATTAATCATACTCTATATATAATTAAATGATCTCTCTATATATTATGTAACCTCCGCTAATTTATTCAGAGATTTGACTCAAAGTAATATCAGTGAATCAGATCACCATATGATGACTATAACATCACCAATAAGTGACCAACTTCGTCTGATGAGATTTTCTCCTGCATTTATTGCCATAACAAATATATATCAAAAACGTCCTCAGGTTACGACTGTAACCCTTGTTCCCTGAGATAGGGAACGAGAACTGCGTCGAATGACACTTTGGGGGAACGCTCCTCAGCGTAGCGCCTCTGAAGTATGAATGAAACTAAGCCAATCTCCGATTGGTGTTGCGTCATGACGTAATGTGTGACGGCATACAAGCGGAAGCTATAAAAGGACTCCGGCACACATGAGATGTCAGCTTCTGTGATGAAGCAAGCGCTCCCAGGCAGGGGAAGGCGTGGCGAAGGGACGCAGTTCTCGTTCCCTATCTCAGGGAACAAGGGTTACAGTCATAACCCGAGGACGTTCCCTTTCGAGGGAACTCGAACTGCGTCGAATGACACTTTGGGGGAACAAGTACCTACTATGCAACAACGCACCCTGCCTGTCCTAGTGTGAAGCTGCTCACAGGCACACTTAGGACGAGAGCACGAGTGTCAGGTGTTGACGGAATGTCCAGGCTATAAAATCTAATAAAGGTATGAGGGGTGGCCCATCCAGCTGCATCGCAGACTTCCTGGATCGGGGCCCCCGCGAGAAGAGCTCTAGAGCAGTGTTTCTCAACCAGTGGGTCGCGACCCACTAGTGGGTCGTTGTTCGTTCTATAGGGGGTCGCGAGACTTTCTCTGTGTTAACCGGCACAGCCAATAAGTGGGCTTCACAAAAGGCTCATTCCAACAGGCTACGTTTACATGCAACCAAATCCAAATAATCCGTTAGTAAACGCATTGACGGTTCAATCGGACTAAAAAGCCTTCATGTAAACACCTTAATCGATCCGATTGAGCTCGATCCGAATAAAATTTCAATTCGATTGAAAGGGGTGGTTTATTCCTTTTCTAATCCAACTGGGAGGACATAAACGCTTGATCGGATTGAAAACCGAAACTAAAGGACTGCGCATAGCATAATGATGTATGACGCGCTGAACAAGCTGTTCTTCCTTTTGAGTAAAGTGTCGTATAAATGAGTGTAGCCTACCATCATTCTAAAATTCTCCTTTCACTCAGCGTCTGTGAAGTGGAGCAGGACAACATCCCACCAGTCCTTGTTTCAGACTCTCAATTACAGACGACTGGTTTTGGGTGCTGGGCATTTTTACTGCGTGATAAATAAGCAGCACGGGCACGGCACAACGGTTCATATGCTCATTGTCTCCAAATTATGACCAGCAATGGATAAATATTAAGTCTGCTGTTTAAAACAAATAAAGAACGAATGTAAGAGAATAGTTAGTATGCGCAAACAGCGGGAAACTCTGTATTCGTGCAGTGTGCGCATGTCAAAAACATATAATTCGATTTGAATCTTGTGACATATAAACGCGCACATTAACCCCAGCACGTTTAGCGTTCATGTAAACACTACATTCAGATTCATCAATCGGAATTAATTCAGTCCGATTGAAACAAAAGTTATGCATGGAAACGTAGCCGATCCTCCGACGAATCATAGGCTATTTTCATTGCTGAGATTCAAACCAGAAATGAATATCCACAACTCGCAGATTGTGCAACGAAGTTTCTCTTCCCATTTAGCACAAAACTTCAAATGATAGCCGAGTCCCGAATAGACGCCTGTCTCTTTTACACGCCTGGTGTGGCGACAGGTTTGGGTAAATAAAGGCCGGTCTCAAATAGAAGCCGGGTCTATTTTTTAGTTTCGGGTTGTATTTAATCTTCTAAAACCCGTCAGAGCGTCCGCTTGCTGCGCTTGACAGTGCATAACGAGCAGAGAGAGAGAGAGAGAGAGCGCCCCGGCCGCGCGCGCGCACTCACGTCTTCAAACAACACGAGCGCTGTCTTGCTCTCTATCCCTCGCGCATATTAATCAAAATCAATTGACACGATAGTAAAAGGTTGGAAGACCGCAGTTTCACGTGGAGCATTTGGAGATTTTTAGAGATTAGAGACTCTAGGAACAACATCTCAATGAACAACATCTTAACACTAAATTATAAAGGCCTGTCTCATATAGACGCCTGTCTCAAATACAAGCCGGTGCAGTTCGACGATTTGGGAAAATAAAAGCCCGGGCTATTATTTAAAGTTTTATGGTATCTTTGTCAGTCGGGATTTTCAACAGTGACTGCAACGAAAACAAAAAGCAGGAATAGGCTGACAACAGTTTGTGTGCGACACTACGAGTCACACTTTTCCAAATTCCACCAAGTCTGGATATGATCAGAGCGGCAGTCTCAAGGGTATCACATTAACGTGAGTAAAAAAATCAGTTTGCCTCATAGTCTGCCTAATTATTGAAAATGTTTGTGTGTTTTCGTGATTATCATTAATTATAATAAGCATATGCCTGCGTTGTAGCCTATAGATCTAAAGAGGCATTTCAGTTATTCTTGATTTATTTAGTGGGTCATATGACTGGCATACAAAACAAAAGTGGGTCGCAGTAGGCAAAAGGTTGAGAAACCCTGCTCTAGAGGACGCCATTTCTCTGGTCGAATGAGCCCTCACGGCCAGAGGTGAAGGCAAATTGCGCACCTGGTAAGCCGTGGATATCGCTTGGACAATCCAGTTGCTGATGGTCTGTTTGGAAGCGGGAAGCCCCTTCTTGGGCAACCCGAAACACACCAGCAACTGGTCCGACTTCCGCCATGAGGAGGACCTCTGGATGTAATACTTAAGAGCTCTGACAGGGCAGAGCAGATGAAGTCTCTCCTCATCCGCCGTCACGTGAGGTGGAGGATGAAAAGCCTACAGAACCACATGGGATGTAAGATGGCCTTAATGTTGCCTGGAGCAAACTCCAGGCACCCATTGGATATAGAGAGCGCCTGAAGATCTCCTACCCTCCTCAGAGAAGTAATGGCCAACAAAAAAAAACACCTTCAACGAAAGGTTCTTGGCCTCAGCTGACTCCAGGGGGCCTCGGCCAGCCCTTCGAGAACCACTGCCAGGTCCCATGTGGGAACCCTGGTACGAGCCGCAGGTCTCATCCTCCAAGCCCCACGGAGGAAACGTACGACCAACTGTTGTCTCCCCAGAGGCCCATCACTCAGAGGAGCGTGGAAAGCCGCAATGGCAGCCACGTACACCTTGAGCGTGGACGGGGTAAGACCAGCGGAGAAGCGATCTTGGAGGAACTCCAGCACTGAAGCCACTGGGCAGTTAACTGGGTCCATCTCACGCTCTCTACACCAAATGGTGAAGACATTCCACTTCAAGCCGTACAATTTCCTCGTGGAGGGAGCTCTAGAGCTGAGTATGGTCTCCACCACTCCTACTGACAGGCCAGCCTCTTGGTATTGCGCCCCCTCAGGGTCCAGACCCAAAGTTTCCACAACTCCGGCCAAGGGTGAAATATTGAGCCCTCTGCCTGTGTCAGCAGGTCCCTCCTGATGGGAATCTCCCATGGAGGGCCGTCCAGAAGTGATATTATGTCGGAGAACCATACTCGGGCCGGCCACAACGGGGCTACCAGCAGTAGACTGATCCCGTCGCGACGGACCCTCTCCAGAACTCCCGGGAGCAGAGCGATCGGGGGAAATGCATACAGATGCAGCCTCGGCCACGTCTGCACCATGGGATCCAACCCCAGCGGGGCTGGATGTGTGAGGGAGAACCACAGTGGACAGTGGGTCGTCTCTCGAGACGCAAATAGATCCACTTCCACTGAGCCGAATCTCTGAGATATTGACTCCAACACCTCGGGGTGAAGTCTCCATTCCCCGGGCCTCAGCCCCTGTCTCGACAGGATGTCTGCTCCCTGATTTTGACTCCCTGGGATGTATGTTGCTCTTAGAGACAACAGTTTCCCCTGGGACCACAGGAGGATCTGATGCGCCAGTCTGCATAGAGGGCGAGACCTCAGACTCCCCTGATGGTTTATATAGGCCACTACCGTCATGTTGTCTGACCTCACAAGGACATGATGACCTTTGAGGTCCGGCAGGAAGCTCCTCAGAGCTCGGAACACCGCCAACATCTCCAGGCAGTTTATGTGCCAGGAGGAATGATGGTCCTGCCATAAGCCTGTCATAAAGTGGCCGTCCATGACCGCGCCCCAGCCCATGAGGGAGGCTGGGGCGCGAAAACCGCGCGAAAACCGTTTCGACAGAAAACCGTCTGTCGAAACGGTTTTCCGGCGACATGAAGCTCCCAACACTGGACCTTGGGACAGGAACCAAGCTTTTTTCCACATAGATAGGGAACGAAGGCATCTGCGTGTAACCCTGATCATGCGGAACAGGTTCCCCTTCGGGGAGAACCCCTTGGTTTTCAACCACCACTGGAGGGCCCTCATGTGCAGCAGGCCGAATGGAATAATGTTGGACGCTGCTGCCATGAGCCCTAACACTCTCTGAAAATGTTTCACAGTGATGGCTTGGCCTAGCTTTATCCTGGACACTGTGGCCAGAATGGACTCGATTCGTGCAGGAGACAAACGTGCCCGCATCGTGACCGAGTCCCACACCACTCCCAGGAACGTAGTCCTCTGGGCTGGTGTCAACATGCTCTTTTTCGTGTTGAGTCTCAACCCCAGCCTTTGGATGTGGGTGAGGACGACATCTCGATGCCGAACCGCCAGCTCTTGCGACTGGGCCAATATCAGCCAGTCGTCGATGTAGTTGAGCACCCTGATGCCCTGAAGCCTCAGAGGTGCTAGAGCTGCATCCATACATTTGGTAAACGTGCGAGGGTAGAGAGCTAGGCCGAACTGAAGAACCCGATATTGGTACGCTTCGCCCCCGAAAGCGAACCTCAGGAACTTCCTGTGAGATGGAAGGATGGATATGTGGAAGTATGCGTCCTTCAGATCTATTGTGACAAACCAATCCTCGGATTGAATTTGATTCACGATAATGGGAATCGTTAGCATCTTGAACCTGAACCTCCTCAGAGACCGATTCAAGTGCCTGAGATCTATTATTGGACGCAACCCCCCATCCTTCTTGGGAACTATGAAGTAGCGGCTGTAAAACCCGGACTCCCTGTCCGGTGGAGGAATACACTCTATAGCCTCTTTTGCCAGCAGGGAGTTTACTTCCTGTTCCAATACCCGACCCTGCACTGGGTCGACTACAGTCCAGCCCACCCCGTTGAATCTGGGTGGGTGGGAACCAAACTGCAGCCTGTACCCATTCTGAATGGTGCGCAGGGCCCAAGGAGAAATATTCGTGAGATCTTTCCATGCATCGAAATATTTTACCAAGGGAACCAGGCTCTCGAGCCTGGCTTCGGGTATTAATCGGGATTCGTTCTCGACCCCCTGAAGCGGTTTCCCGGCAGGGCTCGACCGAAAATGATTCTCGATGTGCGGACGTGAATGCTGCTTGGCCGCATGCCTGTGGGGCGGACAGTGCAGCCTGCATTCGCTGGAAACCGATGTGTCCTGAAACGTGCTCAACGGCGGGAGAGCAACATCGATTTCCTGCGGGCTCCGCGAAGGAGGCGACCTCGGTCGCTCCACCACGGGTGGGGCCGCCCGCAGAGAACCTAGGCTGGCTAGGATCTCTTTGACGAAGCCTTTTTAGTCGCCCTGCTTCTGTTGAGGCTTCGTCTGAGAGCGCCGTCTATGCCCCCAAGCTCCTTGAGGGGGGGCTCTAGACGAAACACTCACTTTTTGTGCCTGTCTATAGGCAGGGGAGCTGGTGGATGGCTGCGGCTGCCCACTAGGGGCAGACTTCTTAGGTTTGGTACGGCGAGGGAGATACTGCTTAAAGGCTGCAGACTGTTTCTTCGCCTCCTAGAACCTGTCAACGACGGTGTTTACGGCGCCGCCGAACAGTCCAGAAGGCGAAATCGGGGCATCAAACAGAAAAGCCCTGTCCTTTGCCCGACAGATTTAACCAGAGGTGTCTCTCCGAGACCACCATAGCCGCCATGGAACGACCGATAGCACGGGCCGTCTCCTTGGTGACTCGGAGAGACAAGTCTGCAGTCTTTCTAAGCTCAGCGATATCTTCAGGGGTTGCTCCCTCGCCCTCATCAATATCTTTTAGAAGGTCGGCCCGGTAAGCTTGCAGTACTGCTATGGTGTGCAGACTAGCACCAGCCTGACCCGCAGCCATATAAGCCCTGCCCACTAAGGAAGATGTATCCCTGCAAGGCTTAGTGGGCAGCACCGGGGTTTTCAGGGATGACGCCGACTCGGGGGATAAATAGGTGGAAAGCGGCTGTTCCACCGGCGGCATCATCCAATAACCGTTCTCTCTTTTTTTTTTTACAATTTTACAATGTAAAATAACAGTGTTTTTCAGTTTATTTAATTTAGGATGTTTTACTTTAATGTTACAGGGATTTTTTGGGGCTGCCAGTCATTCGACCGTTTTATCATTTAACTGGTTTGTTACTGTTTAACTACAGATTATATTTGTAATTTTACATACATTTTTATGTAATTTAAGAAAACAGAAAAAAATACTGTATGGAAAAACAGAAAATGTCCTGTATAAAAAATGTGAATTACTGCAATTTGTCATTAATGTCACAATACCTAAAATAATAGCTGAATTTTTAATTTACAGATATTATTTGCAATTTTACAGAGTTTTGAGTACAATTTAAAATTAAAGAAAATGAACATAAAAAAAGAGCATTTGTGTACTTTGATTGAGGGGGTTTTCAATTTTTTTTTTAATTTAGTCTTTTGCAAAATAATTGGGGATTCTAATTCCCATAAAAACTAGAAGATTATAACAATGAAGGATTTGAGGGAAGTGTCTGGATGGAAATTGAATAAAACTGTTGCATTGACTCAAAGACTTGGACTTCCGTCCGAAAGAGTTGTTGGACAGATGTTGGAAAAATGTCGAGGCTCTTTATCAAAAGAAAAATGGATGCTCCTTTATGACTTTTCAACATTAAAAAGAAGGCCAAACGCTAAAGACTTGTTTCCAGCAATGATGATTTCTCCAGATTTGCCAGATAGAGATATTAACTGTGCTTTAAAAAGTGTCAAAAAATTGGAATGACCGAAGTATTAAGTTTATTGGTAAAATGTTTTTTTTTGTTTTTTTGTTTTTGTAAAAGAGTTGAATAAAAAACAGTTAATGCATCGTTCTGATAATCCTTGGCGATGTGGATTCTAGTTTTAAACCAATGTGGGGTACACTATAATACAAGCCACCATTGATAAAGTTTACTGGAGATTTGCCATGGAGAATCTTGCATGGAATTGTTGCCGTTAATGCTTTCATTTCTATTCTTAAACCACTAGTAAAATACAGTTGTATTTTTTGTGAGCAGAGAGAAACTATCTTTCATTGTTTTTTTATATTGTGAAAGGTTGAAACCTCTGTTTGAACCATTGAAAGAGATTTTTGATGACATCAGTAAAATGTTTAAAGCTCCAGTCCGTAACTTTTTGGGGTTAAAAATTATCCAAAATAAATTTTTGAGCAAGTACATATCCAGCCAGTGTTCAAAACTATCTGCTTGCCGTAGGTCGATTCAAAATGGTAAGCTTGTAATAATGTTTTTAATTCCAGTGGTACTGGTGGATTTCCACGGGAAATTCGAGCATGTCTTTGCATCATTACGTCACATCTGTACACATAAAGAAGGTGTTGAAGGTGGAGATTTATAGCCTTTTTTCACAGCACTTGATATAATTAAACTTATTCATTTGATGGCGGATCCAGAAAGGTTCAAACGACAATCAGTGACAACTGGAGATTCACCCGTTGTAAAATGCAAAAGACTTTGGACTGAGAGTTTGGAAAAAGAGATTGCAACCGGCCCATGCGAAAACAAGGATAAATATCTGAAGGGCTTTAAATGTAGTCACTCAATGCTGATGTTGTTAACATTAACAATTTGAGAACAAAGTATAATTTGCACGGTTTGATGTGATATAAACGATCGTTAGATTTAATCAGCGTGATTTACTGCTTTTTTTCAGTTAGTTGGTCAGAAGAACAAAAGTGGATGTTACTTACCTGTTCAGATTACATTTTCCGATGAAAAGTCTTATGTTGGTCATACTTCCAAAAAGTAGAATTTGTGATTCCGAATGATAGTATCCACACCGGCGCGGTGATTGACAGCTGCACATTCTCCTCAAAACATTGGATTAATCCGCGCTGTGCCGTGCCGAGGTACAACTCACGTAAAGTTGATAATTGCGCGAATGACTGCAATTGCAGATTTCGAACAGAGAGATTTTCCTCGAACAAAGAGGAAAAACTGCGGACTGCAGCTTTAATATAACTGTTTTTATTAATGGTTTAAGGAATCTAAAACAAAGAGAAGAAAGGGGCTTTTGCTCAATTGTATTATTGGTCAAGCAAAAATGTCTATTTATTTAAGTAGAAAACAGAAAATTGAATATGGAAATTAATGTAATATAGTGATTGTGTTTAAAGGGCTTGTAAAAGCGAGAATTGAACATGATTTTTATTTTTGTATGAAAAATGTATTGGAATTTGAAAAGATCATGGGCCCGTTTCAATAAGGAGGTTTAACCAACTCTGAGTTAAAACTTGAAATCTGAGTTGACTTACCCTGAGATGGGAAACTCTGCTGAACTAACAGCTGAAATGAGTTAGTTCAATCAACTCTAAGTTCTAAAAACTCTAAAAAGCCATTATCAATGTCAAGTCAAGTCAAGTCACCTTCATTTATAAAGCGCTTTTAACAATATGGATTGTTTCAAAGCAGCTTTACAGTTATAATAGAAATTACCGTAACAGATTGTTTAGGCTTTACAACAGCATTAGGATAAAGTTATTGTCCAGCTAAAGTTAGTTTTGATTGATTCACTTCCGTTGCGAAGATCATTAGTTATTAACTTAGGGGCTAACACGACACCGTTCTAACAGCCGCCCATCCACACAAACCAGTGCCTGGTGTCTCGGTGCACTCCTGAAATAGGTTCAAAGGTGCAAACGATTATCCGTTATCTCTGCGCAAAACTCAAAAACGCAAACCCGCGAAAACGCAGATGGCGCGCACATGCGCATCACGTGTTCAGCCCATAGGTATGCGCGTTTGAATATATATGTGCGCAGGTGTGTAGTCCTTCTTCACAAATCAACCCTCAACAAACTACTTGTCTGGTCTTAAAAATGTATAATACAGAAATTTTTGTCGCGTCTGCATAGCCACGCGAACCGGAATTATCCCGACAACGTTTTATCTGTACAGAGGTAAAGGGAAGGGAGGCTTTCACTGTCACGGGCTTAGGACGAATGACAGGAAGCAAATGCAAGTTAACAGTTTAATGAGTATCACAGAATCGGCAGTGCAAACAGATGGTAACGGTGACGCAGGGACAAGATGGTCAGGATCCGTGAAGTGGTGCGGTGAAGAGACGATGGTGAGACAAACGTAGAACTCGAATCCAGACGAAGAAACAGGAACACAAGGCAGGAACTGGACGCAGGAACTGGACACCGGAATACCAACACGAACCACATGAAACAACGATCTGACAAGGATGAGAGAATGACGGTGAGTATAAATAGTGTGGTGATGATCAACTGCAGCTGGTGATGTGATGATGAGCAGCTGGAGCGGATCAAGTGATGTCATACAGACACACCCCTCACACACGTGCATTCATACAACAACATAAACACGAGACTAGAAGGAAACAGAGAAAACGTCTACCGTGACAGTACCCCTCCTCTTAAGAACGCCTCCTGGCGTTCTCAGACTCCCTTACCTGTCGATTGTAATCATCGATAAGAGAGTGATCCAGAATGTCTCTAGCAGGAACCCAACTTCTCTCCTCCGGACCGTAACCTTCCCAATCCACCAAGTACTGAAATCCCCCTCCGTCTAGAATCCAGAATACAATTGACCGAATAGGATGGTTCCCCATCTACGAGTCGCGGCGGTGGGGGAACCGGGACTGGCGGATTAATGCGAGCATAAAACACGGGCTTGACTTTGGACACATGGAACACGGGATGAATTCTCCTGTACGCAGGAGGAAGTTTGAGGCGGATTGCCACCGGACTAACGATCTTGGTGACAGCAAACGGGCCAATAAATTTGGGAGCAAGTTTATTCGAGACGGATCGGAGAGGAATGTTCTTGGTAGAAAGCCACACTTTAGAACCGACGACGTATACGGGAGGTCTCCGCCGGTGGCGATCGGCTTTGACCTTGGTGCGTGCTCCCACTTGGAGTAGAGTCTCGCGGGCTCTAGTCCAAGTGCGATGACACCTCTGGATGAAGGCGTGGGCGGAGGGGACCGCGACTTCGGACTCCAGACTAGGAAAAATTGGTGGCTGGTAACCTACACTACACTCAAACGGAGATAGGCCTGTAGATGACACTGGTAACGTATTGTGGGCGTACTCCACCATTGACAGTTGCTGACTCCATGAGGAAGGATTCTTGGAAACCAAACATCGCAACGTTCTTTCCAAATCCTGGTTGGCTCTCTCAGTTTGACCATTGCTCTGGGGATGAAACCCAGAGGACAGACTAACAGTCGCCCCCAGTAATCTACAAAATTCTCGCCAAAATTTGGACACAAATTGGGGACCCCTGTCGGAAACCACGTCTATCGGGAGGCCATGTAACCGAAAGACGTGATCTACGATCGTTGCCGCTGTCTCCTTAGCTGAAGGCAATTTGGGTAAGGGAATGAAATGTGCTGCCTTCGAGAATCGGTCCACCACAGTTAAAACCACTGTGTTACCCTGAGAGGGTGGGAGGGCGGTAATGAAATCTAGAGCGATATGGGACCAGGGTCTTGAAGGCACCGGCAGCGGCTGAAGTAACCCATCTGGAGGTTGATTGTAAGACTTACCAATGGCACAAACTGAGCAAGCCAAAACAAAATCGTGAATGTCGCGAGCCATACGTGGCCACCAAAATCGTTGCTTGACTGAAAACCCAGTGCGATTAACTCCTGGATGACAAGCTACGTTGGAACTGTGACCCCACTGGATAACGTCTGACCGTAATCCCTCCGGCACAAACAAACGGTTCGGTGGGCATCCGGGCGGAGGCGTTACCCCTTCTAAGGCTCTCTTGACCTTCGCTTCGATCTCCCATGTGAGTGTTGAAACAAATATGGTTTCGGGTAAAATACACTCAGGAGTAGACGGGCGTTCGGAAAAATCAAATATGCGATATAATGAGTCGGGTTTGATGTTCTTGGAACCCGGAAGGTAAGAGAGAGTAAAATCAAAACGACCGAAAAAAAGTGCCCACCGAGCCTGCCTGGAGTTCAATCTTTTAGCAGTTCTGATGTATTCGAGATTCCTATGATCAGTCCAGACGATAAAAGGTACCCCCGACCCTTCTAACCAGTGACGCCACTCCTCCAACGCCAACTTGACTGCCAACAACTCTCTGTTACCAATGTCATAATTACGTTCGGCTGGGGATAATCGATGTAAAAAAAACGCACAAGGGTGCACCTTGTCGTCCACAGGAGAACGCTGGGATAACACTGCTCCTACTCCCACCTCTGACGCGTCGACCTCCACCACGAACTGACGTGATGAATCAGGGGCTATAAGAATAGGAGCTGAAACAAAGCGGCTTTTCAGTTTAGAGAACACAGCCTCGGCTGAGTCAGACCACCTGAACGCAGTTCGGGGGGAGGTCAAGGCAGTCAGAGGCGCGACTAGCTGGCTGAAATTGCGAATGAAACGCCGGTAAAAATTGGCGAACCCCAGAAACCTCAACAGGGCATTGCGTGAATCTGGACTTGGCCAATCAACCACAGCCTTGATCTTCTCAGGGTCCATCCGCATTCCCTCGGACGACACGATGTACCCTAGAAAAGGAACAGACTGTGCATGAAAATCGCATTTCTCCGCCTTGACAAAAAGCCCATTCTCTAGCAACCTCTGAAGCACTCGTCGGACGTGTTGCACATGTTCCTGGAGAGATGAAGAAAAAATCTATATGTCATCCAGGTAAACATATATGAACTGATCGATCATATCTCGCAACGTTAGACAAATCCCCTGCTTCCTCCTGAAACACAGAAACAGGTACAGACGATCAAGCAGACACAAGACAAGACTTATGACATTCCTTGTTCCACTCCAGCACAGCTTTATTAATCCAGTCCACACGAGGGTTGTGTTTGATCAGCCAGGCATGTCCGAGAACAACGGGTGCCAGGGGTGAGTCCAAAATAAGAAAATAAATAGTCTCGGTGTGGTTGCCAGAGGTAATAAGTGTGATGTCTTCAGTGGTGTGAGAAATGATGGGAAACTCTTGACCATTTAATGCGTGAACTGAAATCCGGTGAGTGAGGGGTCGGAGGGGAATCTGGGATGTAAGTGCGAAATTATAGTCCATAAAATTACCTTCCGCCCCGGAGTCCAACAGTGCAAGACAATCGTGCTGGTGGACTGACCATCTTAGTCTAACCGGGAGAAGCGTGGAGGTAGATGTAGTCGATGAGGTCTTCCTGGCGGAGATCCCACCCGATAGTAGCCTCAAGTTTACTATCGGGCTTGGCCTTTTACCGGGCAGTTGTAAGCATAATGTCCCGCTCCACCACAATACAGGCAAAGGCCCTGGGACCTCCGCCTCTCCCTCTCCTCCCGGGAAAGCCGAGCTCGACCCACCTGCATGGGCTCGGGATCGAAGACGGGGCTGACCACGTCCCTGCCGCTGGATCTGGGAACGTCGACTCCTCCGAAGGTACGGGTGGACGGAACTCGTCGCTCGATCCTAGATAGCCGAGCTTCCACCCGCAGAGCAAGATCAATCAGCCCGTTCAGTGTGGTAGGAAGATCCAGGGCGTAGATCTCTCTCCGGACGTGGTCAGCCAACCCATGCAGGAACATATCCCACTGCGCCTCCTCGTTCCAGCCGCACTCCGCCGCCAAAGTCCGGAACTCTATCGAAAAGTCTGAGACCGATCTTTCTCCCTGACGTAGTTCCGTCAATGTTCTGGCTGCTTCCCTTCCCGAGGCAGCCCGGTCAAAAACTTTCTTCATCTCGGCGGCGAGGGTCTGGAACGAGGCGCAGCATGGATTCTGATTCTCCCACACCGCCGTTCCCCAGAGCGCTGCCTTTCCTGTAAGCAAAGTTAGTACAAAAGCCACTTTAGCCTGTTCAGTCTCGAACGTGCGTGGTTGCAGAGCAAAATGCATCGTGCAACGGGTCAGGAATGCTCTACAAAAGGCTGGTTCCCCGGAATAATGCTCAGGTGCCGGCAGGCAGGGCTCCGACATCGCGGGTCTCTCTGGAAGTGGGGGGGGGGACGGTCGGTGTGGGCGGCGCAGTGGGAATCTGAAGCCGTTGGATATGCTGGGTGAGCTCGGACACCTGCGTCACCAAGGCTTGCACTGCGCGATCTGTATCGCTGATCTCTCTCTGCTGGGCATCCATTCTCCTGGTGCTGTGATGAATGAACTCGTCCACGGGGCTCTGCGGTGAACTCGCTGCTTCCATCTTAAGGTCAGATCGTTCTGTCACGGGCTTAGGACGAATGACAGGAAGCAAATGCAAGTTACAGTTTTTCTCAAATGCTAAAACACATTTCACAAACGTTTCCTCCATGTTCCCCAATGTCTAAACACAACACCCTTTTCTAAAGCTACATAAACACAACCACAGCTTCTCAGTTCAAAACTCAAACTTTCACACCAAAAGAGCAGCTCGAAGCTTTCAAAAATGTAAACACTATACACATCAATACACACTACAGCAAAATAATTGAAAACACAATGCTCAATTTGTGAGAAGGTTCTTTGTTTCATAACTGCCAATGCATATTTTTTAGAAACTTTACAGTAATGGATCTTCTTAGATCTCTGCAGAGGATTAGGCATTTAGATTTGTGAGTTTCATATGAAGAGTATCTATAGTAAATTCTGCATGTACACTACTGTAACACAACTCAATGCAAAAACAGAATCTATTGCACACAACAGTACTCTTGAAAACATGATCAGGGTGTGAAGTTTTTTATTTACTTTATTCACACCACACACACACACCACAATCACTGTGCGGCATCATGTTGCTGAGCTGCATCGGGCCACATCACCTCATCCACATCGCAGGCTATATTGTCTCTTGTCAGGCACCGCGGGAAAAACGCCCAGGAATGGCGAATCCATCCTTGGAAGGCCTCCACTGGGATGTCAACACAGGCCAGCTCCATTGCCCTTAGGAGGTTCTCTCTAGTGTATGGTTGTCTGTCATAAACCTTCCATCTCCACGATGAGAAGAACTCCTCTGTAGGGTTCAGGAAAGGAGAGTAGGGTGGCAGACAGACGTTTAAAAAGTGGTTACTGTTGGCGGTGAACCACTCTCTGATTTGGTTTGTTCTGTGGAAGCGTACATTGTCCCAAATGATCACATAAATGTGATGTGCGGGCCCAGGATGGTGTTGTTGGCGGTCCAGGAGGATGTCTTTTTGCTCCTCTAGGAAGGTGAGGAGACGTTGGGTGTTGTAAGACCCAAGGACAGCATGCCGGTGGACAAGCCCCTCCAAACCCATGGGCGCACAAAGAGTAATATTATACTCTTTATAATAATATAACTTTGTCTCTGATCTCCCGGAGTCTGATGAGGTTGTTCTCACGAACCATATCCACAATGAGGGTTTCTTGTGCCGCTGTAAATATGGCAACCCTCCCACCTCTATGTGGCATTCTTTCAACTCTAAAGAAAGAAACATGTGTTGTCAATTGACATGTTTTACAATAAATGGTAAATGGACTGCATTTCTATAGCGCTTTCACAGACCCAATGGCCACCAAAGCGCTTTACATTTGCCTCACATTCACCCATTCACACACTCATTCATACACCGACGGCGGTGTCTGCCATACAAGCCACCATCCAGCTCGTCGGGAGCAGCTGGGGTTAGGTGTCTTGCTCATGGACACCTCGACACTTGGTCAGGTGGAACCGGGGATTGAACCACCAACCTTTCGGTTTGCAGACAACCTACATGAACCACTGAGCCACTGCCGCCCCTATACAATACAGTAACAACTGATTTGAAACCAATAGACTACTTTCACAGGCTTGTAAAATTGTATTGTGACAAAGAAAGCAATATAATACAATACCTGTTGTGTTGTCTGAATGCCCTGATAATGGTGGCCACGGTGAACCTACTCAGGTTTGGACGGACTCTTAGTCCTGCTTCAGCCATTGTCATGCCATGGACAATGACATGGTCAATGACTGTTGCTCGCATCTCGTCCGTAATGATGGTGCGAGGTTGTCTTGCTCTCCCTCCTGGACCTTCTCCTCTCCCTTGTTGGCCTCCTCCTCTCCCTTGTTGGCCTCCTCCTCTCCCTTGTTGGCCTCCTCCTCTCCCTTGTTGGCCTCCTCCTCTCCCTTGTTGGCCTCCTCCTCTCCCTCGTTGGCCTCCTCCTCTCCCCCGTTGGCCTCCTCCTCTCCCTCGTTGGCCTCCTCCTCTCCCTCGTTGGCCTCCTCCTCTCCCTTGTTGGCCTCCTCCTCTCCCTTGTTGGCCTCCTCCTCTCCCTTGTTGGGCGCCTCCTCTCCCTCGTTGGCCTCCTCCTCTCCCTTGTTGGCCTCCTCCTCTCCCTTGTTGGCCTCCTCCTCTCCCTTGTTGGCCTCCTCCTCTCCCTTGTTGGCCTCCTCCTCTCCCTTGTTGGCCTCCTCCTCTCCCTTGTTGGGCGCCTCCTCTCCCTCGTTGGCCTCCTCCTCTCCCTTGTTGGGCGCCTCCTCTCCCTCGTTGGCCTCCTCCTCTCCCTCGTTGGCCTCCTCCTCTCCCTCGTTGGCCTCCTCCTCTCCCTCGTTGGCCTGCTCCTCTTCTTCCATGGCCAGCTCTTCTCCCTCCTCTGACTCGAATTTCTCTTCCCCTGACTCTGCCTTCATCTATTGTGTTTGTTTGGAATCTTCAGCAAACTGTGCACTCTGAACTTGCTTTTATACATGTGGTCACAGCAATAGCAACAAGTGTCTTCAATTTTGAGTCGTTGTGTGTAATGAATGACGCCAGGTGTGTTCATTGTGTTCAAATATTGCTGACTGTGGCAAGCATTTTGCATCACATGAGCTTTCATTTGAGAATATGAGCAGAGTTCTTTTGCAACTTGTGTTTAAGCAAGGAAAAATGTGTTAAGATTTATGAGAACGGAGGATTGTGTTTTGTGAATTGTATCTTCATGTGAAATGTGTTTATGATATTGGAAAATGATGGCTAGATTTAGTAAATGTGTTTAGACAACTGGTCATTTGGTTTAGAGGATTGGCTTTTGTGTTTTAGCATTTGAGAAAAACTGTAACAGTTTAATGAGTATCACAGAATCGGCAGTGCAAACAGATGGTAACGGTGACGCAGGGACAAGATGGTCAGGATCCGTGAAGTGGTGCGGTGAAGAGACGATGGAGAGACAAACGTAGAACTCGAATCCAGACGAAGAAACAGGAACACAAGGCAGGAACTGGACGCAGGAACTGGACACCGGAACACCAACACGAACCACATGAAACAACGATCTGACAAGGATGAGAGAATGACGGTGAGTATAAATAGTGTGGTGATGATCAACTGCAGCTGGTGATGTGATGATGAGCAGCTGGAGCGGATCAAGTGATGTCATACAGATACACCCCTCACACACATGCATTCATACAACAACATAAACACGAGACTAGAAGGAAACAGAGAAAACGTCTACCGTGACATTCACAGGAGAGAGACTAGTTGACACTTCAGGACTGCATTGTCGTCGTGTCCAGGCGATGGTCCTTCATCAGATCTGGATACAGCCTGGATCCGGCAGACTGCGGTAAACCTCGGGATAAACAGAGAGACTAATATTAGCATAGACGCCATCCTTCTTATGATGCACCAAGTACATCAGGATTTATAGGAAGTGTTCCCGGTTCCGGCTGATCTAAACTATGCAGCCTAACATTGAATTATAGAAGTCTATAATGTGTTATGTGTATGCTAGGCCAAAGAGATGTGTTTTTAGTCTAGATTTGAACTGACAGAGTGTGTCTACTTCCCGGACAATGTTAGGAAGATTGTTCCGAAGTTTTGGTGCTAAATAGGAAAAGGATCGACCGCCAGCAGTCGATTTTGATATTCTAGGTATTATCAACTGGCCGGAATTTTGAGATTGCAAAAGACATGAAGGACTATAACGTGTTAAGAGCTCGCTCAAGTACTGGGGAGCTAAACCATTAAGTGCTTTGCAAGTAATCAGCAATATTTAAAAATTAATATGATGTTTAATAGGGAGCCAATGCAGTGTTGACAGAACCGGGCTAATATGGTCATACTTCCTGGTTCTGGTAAGAACACTAGCGGCTGCATTTTGGACCAGCGGTAGTTTATTTATTAAACGTGCAGGGCAACCACCCAGTAGAGCATTACACTAATCTAGCCTTGATGTCATGAATGCATGAACTAATTGTTCTGCATTTTTAATTGAGAGCATATGACGTAGTTTAGACAGTGGTGGACGAAGTACACATACCATGTACTTGAGTAAAAGTAAAGATACTCAAGGTAAAATATTACTCAAGTAAAAGTAGAAGTGCTGCCTTTAAACATTCACTTGAGTAAAAGTACAAAAGTATTTGCCTTCAAATGTACTTAAGTATCCAAGTACTTTGATTTTTTTTATGGCTATATGTCCTATTATAATTTGTCACAAGACTCTTGCTTAACTCAGTCTAAGTGAAGACTAATGTCACTCTTGGCACACCAATCTATTAATGAAATGACATTAATTAGTCTGACTCTGATATATATATATACTGTATATATATATATATATATATATATATATATATATATATATATATATATATATATATATATATATTTGAATTGAATTAATTTTTGTGTGTTTAATTTTGGAGGGAAGGTGACTGTTCCCATAAGGTATAAAACATTTACATTATTTACTGTATATATTTTTCTCCAGCGCCTATGGTCATAATTATTAACATCTTAATGTTATGATACATTCACATAAACCTGCACAACGCCATTAAATATATATATATATATATATATATATATATATATATATATATACATATACATACACATATACACACACACACACACACACACACACACATATATATATATATATATATATATATATATTCTATGTTATGGGAGCAGCCAATTTCCCTCCAAAATTAAACACAAAAACGTATTAATGCAGTGTTTCTGCTTGGCTACTCCCCAGAAAAAAAAAGCTATTATATGCAAGTCATTTTAGTGGCAACGTAATGTACATTATGCGTCAATACTTACCGATAATTGCTGCAATAATAGCTGCTGCTCTCTGTCCCGCTTAAAATCATTGTCAACGCGATTTGTTTGGAACTATTGAGAGCTACACGAATAACGTGACCGCGCGGCGGCGAGATCACTGTCACCATGACTGTCACAACCATCTATGTTCGCAACTCTCATATTTAACGGCTCTGGTTCGCGCTTAGTAGATACCGCCAAGGCAAGTTCAAAACAAAGCGCGCGCTGTACTGTGATTGGTGGCTCGTTTGACCAGTTACGTTTTTATCCACTCATAAATAAAAAGGAACGACTGATTTTGAAAATGTATTAGAGTAAAAAGTAAGATATTTGACTTTGAAATGTAGTGGAGTTAAAGTTAAAGTCTCCCAAAATGTAAATACTTGAGTAAAGTACAGATACGCAAAAAAGCTACTTAAGTACAGTAACGAATTACATTTACTTCGTTACTGTCCACCACTGAGTTTAGATATATTTTTAAGATGAAAAAATGTGGTTTTACAGATACTAGACACGTGACTTTTAAATGAAAGATTGGTATCAGAGAGCACACCCAGGTTCCCTATCAGGAACGTCGAGCTGCGTGAAACGCTGCGGGAACGCCTCCTGTGTTGTGCGTCGTGAAGCAAGTATGGAATCAGCCAAAGGCGAGACGGAACGTCACGAGTGACGTCATCGACCAGGAAACTATAAAGCACACCCATGAACACAATGGCGACAGCTTCTGTTGTCTTCAGCAAGCGCTCTGTGTGTGAATCTGTCCCTGTGTTTTTGTCTGTTCTTAGTGATTGCTAGGCAGGACTTTTTCACTTAAAAAACTATATATATATTCACATATATTATTATGGCGAGCGAGCAGCAATATAGAAAGTGTGTTCCCCCTGTACTCGTTATCTTACGGGTGGGGATACACACGATCTGTGTGTTGCTTGTTTGGGAGTGCAGCATGCCCAGTCAGCTCTCGAGGGGGCTGACTGTGAGCATTGCGAGCGTTTTCCGATAAGAACGCTCCGCTCCCGCCGATCACTCTTCGAGGAGAGTGGTTCGGTTCGCGCTCCCCGCGGCTCGGGTCCCGCTTCTGTCGAGGCAGAGCGGCGGCGCCTGTCGTGGGAATCGCAAATGGATCTGTCAGCGGGGTTTGAGACGGGCTCTGCCTTATCTCAGCCTTTACCTGCCAGTTCCAGTGCCTCAGTTCCGGGTGTGGAAGCACGCATTGCGGTTTCTTCCCCCCAGGCTGAGGCACCAATGCTGCAGCTATCCAGCTCTGAGGAGCTGGATGTTGTCAGTATTGAGACAGGGGATGTTGAGGACTCGTCACCTCATTCCCCTGAACATGAGGAGGTTATGGAGGTGCTCACTCGTGCTGTTTCAAAACTAACCATTGAGTGGCCAGCTGTTAGGCAGGAATATGTTTCTAAAAGCAAGCTTGACGAACGATTTTTGCCTTCCCGCGTTCAGCCTCCACGGCGGTGCCTTCCGTTTTATCCCGACCTCCACACCGAGGTGTCGAGGACATGGAAGAGACCCGCTTCTTATCGTGTGTTTAGTCCCCAGACTTCCACTTATTCTAATATCTTGGGGGCTAAGTTATATGGTTATGGGGCGATGCCCAAGGCGGAGGAGACTCTAGCTAGCTATCTCTCTGCTGAGTCTTCCTCGTCTCTTAAGGCACCAGCTTTACCCACCAAGCCTCTCAGAAATACTTCGGCTCTGGTGGGTAAGGCTTATTCGGCGGCTGGTCAGGCTTCGGCGTGTCTTTACACGATGTCTATATTGCAGGCATACCAAGCCGATCTTTTAATAGATGTGAGTGAGAGTGAGGAGGTCAGCACTGACGTGGTTCGAGAACTGCGTCAGGCTGCAGATTTATCTCTGCGTGCCACCAAGGAGTCGGTTAAACTAATGGGCCGTACTATGGCAGCCCTGGTGGCCGCAGAGAGACACTTGTGGCTCAATCTTTCTGATATGAAGGATAAAGAGAAAGCTTTTCTTTTAGATGCTCCACTTTCTCTATCTGGTTTATTTGGTGACGCGGTGAACACGTTCATAGATAAATTTCAGGAAGAAAAGAAACAAGCTGCAGCTTTTCTAAAGTTCCTCCCACTTAAAGTTCATATCCCAGGGTCTGCTGGGCGAGGGCAGACCAAGCCGTCGACAAGCTCCTCACATAGGGCGCAACAAAGACAGAGTGTCGCGTCTCGTGCCCCCCCCCCCCCCCCCTAAACAGTGGGAACAGATGCGACAGTCTCAGGCGAAGCCTTCTAGTGGTAAGACTGATCTGAGGACAGTCATTATGGCTAAGAAGGCTTCGTCTAAGAAGAAGTCCTGACGCCACTGGTGTCAGGATGTTGAGGGTGGTCCCCACCGTGAGAGGGAGGTGTTCACCACTTCAGATGGTGCCCGTTCTCTCACGGTGCCCTCAGGGGTCCCTTCTGCCAACCCCGCCTTCGTGTCGGGGCGCAGACGGGCCCAGCGAGCGCTTTCCCGAGGGACGCTCGCCCCCTCTGAGGAGGGTTTTAGAGCAGTCAGACCAGTTGTTCCCTGCCGGTGCGCCGTTAAAGGGCGCTGTGTCTGCTGCTCAAAATATTCCAGAGGCCAGCCTCGAGAGGCTGGTACCCTTAGTAGATTTTCTGGCGGAGTGGAAAAGTCTTCCAAAAATATCTCAGTGGGTTCTGCAGTCGATAGAGAGGGGTTATGCCATTCAGTTCAGATCTCCTCCTCCTCGATTCAACGGGGTCCTGCCCACCGTGGTGGGCCCCGAGCAGGCTCTGGTAATGGAACAAGAGGTGAAAACGCTCCTTCAAAAGGAGGCTATAGAACGGGTTCCTCCTCCCAGCAAGGAGTCAGGTTATTACAGCCGATATTTCATCGTTCCAAAGAAGGATGGGGGGTTGCGTCCAATTTTAGATCTGCGCCTGTTAAATCGTGCTGTAGCCAAGCTCAAATTCAAGATGCTCACGCTAAAGCAAATCGTGTCACAAATCAGGTCCGAGGACTGGTTTGTCACGATAGATCTGAAGGACGCATACTTCCACATCTCCATCCTTCCGCAACACAGGAAGTTCCTGAGGTTCGCTTTCGGGGGCGAAGCGTACCAATATCGTGTTTTTCCGTTTGGCCTAGCTTTATCTCCCCGCACGTTCACGAAGTGCATGGACGCAGCGCTAGTCCCGCTGCGGCTCCAGGGCATTCGTATATTGAACTACATAGACGATTGGTTGATTCTCGCTCAATCGCAGCAGCAAGCGGCTCGGCATCGAGATGTCGTCCTCGCACACATCAAGAAATTGGGGTTGAGCCTGAATGCCAAGAAGAGTGTTCTATCTCCATCACAGAAGACATCTTTTCTGGGGGTACTATGGGATTTTGTAGCAATGCGGGCTCGCCTGTCGCCTGCCCGCATCACTTCGATTCTCTCAGCTGTAAAAAGAGTAAAGCTAGGCCAGTTGCTCACTGTAAAGCAGTTCCAGAGACTGCTGGGTCTGATGGCAGCAGCGTCCAGTGTAATACCCTGCGGCCTGCTGTACATGAGACCATTACAGTGGTGGCTCAGAACCAAGGGGTTTTCCCCGAGGGGAAACCCCCTCCGCGGGATCAAAGTTACACGGCGTTGTCTCCGTGCTCTGGTCATGTGGAGGGATCTTTGGTTTCTGTCCCAGGGATCTGTGCTGGAAGCTCTTTGTCGTCGTGTAACGCTAACGACAGATGCTTCCCTCACAGGCTGGGGGGCGATAATGAGTGGTCGCCCAGCCCAGGGTCTGTTCAATTCAATTCAATTCAAATTTATTTGTATAGCGCTTTTCACAATACATATTGTTTCAAAGCAGCTTTACAGAAAGTGCATTTCAGAAATGTACATAGAAAAATACAGTTAGTTAATCATCATGTATTAATTTAGGGCATAACATATCGCCGGCATTGAGTCGTCTCTTCACAGGCGTCGAGTCATCTCATCGCAGGTGTTGGGGCATCTGAAGTCTCCGTGAGAGGCTGGATACAAACTGGAGCTGACGAACGCTATTTACCTCGGGACTAGCGTCCCGAGATAACAGCAGAAAAGCAGATGGGAAATAATTAGCGTAGCTGCTGTTCATAATATTAATGCATTCGATCTGATTCAACAGTGGTATAAAAGGTAAGCATTATGTGAATGCTTGGCTGAAGAGATGCATCTTTAATCTAGTTTTGAACTGGGAGAGCGAGTCTGAGCAACGAACAGTATCAGGAAGGCTATTCCAGAGTTTAGGAGCTAAATGTGAGAACGCCCTCCCTCCTTTAGTGGACTTAGATATCCTAGGAATGACCAGAAGCCTCGAATTTAGGGATCTTAAAGAACGCGATGGATTGTAGGGCGATAGAAGATCCATTAAATACACAGGAGCTAAACCATTTAGGGCTTTATAGGTCAGTAGTAGTACTTTGTAATTGATACGGAACTTAATAGGTAACCAGTGTAGAGATGATAAAATTGGTGTTATATGATCATATTTTCTTGACCTAGTAAGAACTCTAGCGGCTGCATTTTGCACTAACTGTAGCTTGTTTATTGAGGATGCAGGACAACCAGCTAATAAAGCATTACAGTAATCTAGTCTGGAGGTCATGAATGCATGAACTAACTTTTCTGCATCAGAAATAGATAGCATGTTACGTAATTTAGCAATGTTTCTAAGGTGGAAAAAGGCAGTTCTTGTAACATATGAAATATGATTTTCGAAAGACAAGTTGCGGTCTAGTATAACACCCAGGTCTTTTACTGTAGTGGATAAAGTAACAGGACATCCTTCTAAATTAAAGTTGTATTGTAAGAGATTTTGTGGGTAGTTTTTTGGACCAATAAGTAATACCTCAGTTTTTTCTGGCTTTAATAGCAGGAAATTACACGTCATCCAGCATTTTATATCTTTAAGACACTCTGTCAATTTAGATAAGTTAGTGTTTTCATCTGGTCGTGATGAAATATATAATTGAGTGTCATCAGCATAGCAGTGGAAATTAATTCCATGTTTTCTTATAATATTACCAAGTGGCAGCATATATATTGAGAATAGCAGAGGGCCTAACACCGATCCTTGCGGCACTCCATAGTCTACTGACGTTATCTTCGATTTTTTCCCATTTAAACAGACAAAATGGTAACGGTCTGATAAGTACGATCTGAACCAGCTTAATGCCTGTCCCTGAACACCAGTGTAGTTTTGTAGTCGATCCATGAGTATTTTATGATCGATAGTGTCAAACGCAGCGCTAAGATCGAGTAGAACTAGTATTGAGATACAGCCTTGGTCAGAAGCTAAAAGTAAATCATTTGTAATTTTAACTAGCGCAGTTTCTGTGCTATGATGCGGCCTGAATCCTGACTGAAATTTTTCATATATCTCATTTTCTTGCAGGAAAGAGCACAATTGAGTGGACACAGTTTTTTCTAGTATTTTAGACATAAATGGAAGATTTGAAATGGGTCTGTAATTTGCTAAGTTATTTGGATCTAATTGCGGTTTCTTAATAAGAGGTTTTATTACTGCCAGCTTGAATATTTTTGGAACATGACCTAAAAATAAAGACGAGTTAATAATATTGAGAAGAGGCTCTTCCACTACAGGTAACACTTCTATCAGTAGTTTAGTGGGTATTGGATCTAATAAACATGTTGTTGGTTTAGATGCAATGATAAGTTTATTTAGCTCTTCCTGTCCTATAGTTGTAAAGCGGTGTAGTTGTTCTTGAGGGGCCATAATTGAGGCTGAATCATAAGACACCATAGAGGATTGTACATTTACAATTGTGTTTCGGATGCTTTCTATTTTCTCATTGAAGTAATTCACAAAATCATTACATCTATACTGTAACGGAATATTTTGCTCTGGTGATGTCTGTTTATTTGTTAGTCTAGCCACGGTGTTAAATAAAAACCTTGGATTATTTTGGTTATTTTCTATTAGTTTGCGTAGATGCTCAGCCCTGGCTGCTTTTAGAGCCTTTTTATAACGTGACATACTGTCTTTCCACGCGATTCTAAAGACCTCTAAATTAGTTTGTTTCCATTTACGCTCTAAATTACGAGTTTCTCTCTTGATAACATGTGTAGTACTATTGTACCATGGTGCTTTAGTTTTCTCTCTAACCTTTTTTAATCTAATTGGTGCAACAATATCTAATGTACTAGAGAAAATGGTGCTCAAACTGCTAGTCATTTCCTCTAGTTCATCTGTTTGTTTGGGTTCACTTAGCAGCTGAGACAGATCAGGTAAGCTATTTAAGAATCTATCTATAGTGGTCGGAAGGATTGTTCTGCCTGGTCGATAACGTGGCGCAACATGACAAATTTCAGCAGTGCGTAGTATAAAAGTTACCATGTAATGATCAGTGAGATCCTCACTTTGCGGTATAATATCTATATCGGTTGGATTGGTTCCGTATGATATAATTTAAATCTAGTGTATGATTTAGACGATGAGTGGGACCACTGACGTTTTGCTTGACCCCAAAGGAGTTTAATAAATCTGTAATCGCAGCCCCTAACGCATCATTTGTGTTATCTACGTGTATGTTAAAATCTCCAACAATTATTGCTTTATCGGCATTGACCAATAGATCTGAGAGAAAGTCTGCAAACTCTTTTAGGAATTCAGCATATGGCCCTGGAGGTCTATATACAGTAGCCAAGGCTAGGGATAATAGGGATTTCTTTCTTACATCTAATAGCGTAACATTTAGCACAAGTACTTCAAACGAATTAAACCTGTGACCTGTTTTCTGAGTAACATTAAGAATATAGATTGTTGCAACTCCGCCGCCACGACCGATCAGACGGGGCTCATGCTTATAACAGTATCCTGGCGGGGTAGACTCATTTAGACCGAAATACTCATTTGGTTTAAGCCAGGTTTCAGTAAGGCAAAGTACATCGAAGCTATTATCTGTGACCATTTCATTTACAATAACCGCCTTAGGTGTGAGCGATCTAATGTTTAGAAGACCTAGTTTTAGAAAGTGTTTTTGTTCACTGATATTTAGATTTTCTGGTTTAATTACAATAAGATTTTTCCTAGATCCTACACTAGATTTATTGTTTGGCCTCACTAGACGAGGAATAGACACAGTTTCTATATAATGTTCTAAACTACTTATATCAATTAAGTTGGGACAGCAAAGACTGTGATTTGGACTTTGACTTACTAGTCAGATGGAGTGTAACGTCTTGGAGATGTTGTCCGACAGAACAGCCGCTCCGATTTTGCTGGGGTGCAGGCCATCAGCACGGTAGAGCCTAGGTCGCTCCCAGAACAGATTCCAATTATTTACAAAGAGCAGTTTCTGTTCATTACACAATGAAGACTGAAAAAAATATTGTTTAATGTTATTTTATTATTTTTCTTTATTCATTTTAATAATAATTTCATAATGTTTTTTATGAAGTCAGACAGTACATGTGTGCTGAGCAGAGAGCTGCTTGAGTTATATTTTGCTTAGGGGTACTATGTCTGCAATGCAATGTTCATGGAGACAGTTGGCATGTTCTTTGCAGGGAAAGGAATGTTTCCACTGATGCAAATGTACCACTAATGTATACAACAAGGTTAGTTCTTAATATGGAAGTGGATTGTGCCATGTTTAAGCATGACGTGTACATATGACATATGTGTTCTAATTTTAAGAAGCTCAGAGCAACATGTTTTGTTACCTTACAAGGAAGCTGTAAGACTCTTTGTGATGTATAAAAGCTCAATCTTACTGTACCACCACAGAGAAACATAAAGGCATGAGGGGGTGAGAGGAAGGAGGAAACTTAGAGATGATGGGGTGAGAAGATAGACAAATGGGGAACAGTTAAATCTAGAATGAAGACCTCCTCTCATGTAGCCTTATTGTTATATGCCTGTTTCTCTCTGTCTGACATGACACACGTTTAAATAATAAATCTATTGGCAAAAGTAACTGGTGTAGCTTCCGTGATTCAACAATAATGGGGGAAGCATGATTTTCAAGTCTACATTTGGCGTCACGATCAAACAGGATTGCATCTTCAGGCATTTGTCTCATTCATTTCAGGTAAGACTTTTCCTATTCTAAAATAGTTCTAAGTCTGCCTGATGATTTGAGACATTGACTGAGACTGCTTTAAAAGAACTGTGTTATTTAAAGTACCAGGTGTGTTGCCAAATAATATATGTGTCAGACATAAAAATAAAATCAAAAATTCAGAAAATGGAATTAAATTAAGTAATTCAATTTAATTTGGCTTATTTGAGTTTCTCCGAAAAGTAGACCTCTAAAATATTTGAACAATTCTGGGGTAAAACAGTGGATCTTTTTTAGAAAGAAGACCATATAGAATTAGCTGTAAGGCGATTTAGCAATTAGCTTGTAAGGTGGTTGGAATATGGCGAGATTGCGATAAAGGGCAGATCTCTAAAATATATCCAATACACGAAGAATCGTTTCAGAAGAAGACGAGGATAGTGTGACAAGCAGTTATTTATAGCGGTTTAAAGTGGCGGAATAGATCCTAAAACTTAAATACCAGAGGTGGGAGTAAGTCACACATGTGCAAGTCACAAGCAAGTCTCAAGTCTTAACCTTCGAGTCTCAAGCAAGTCCAAGTCAATTTTTTATAAAAGCAAGCAAGTCAAGTCAAGTCACTGCCTTATGTCAAGCAAGTCAAGTCAAGTCGTAGCTTAGGTCACAAGTCACTGGCAAGTCATACAAACGTTTGATGATTTCACTGAATTTATATATTAAAATAAGTTAAAACTACATAAGTTGTGGACTATGGTTTTATTTGCAACATATATATTTTTTTAAATATGCATTTCCACATACAGCTGAGTGGTTACTACAATAAAAATCTAAAAAATCTAAAATAAATAAAATTTCAAACTACATAGCCTAAAATGTAAATGTAACTGAAATTAGGCCAACATTAAAGCATGAAAAAATAAATATGCTTCAAACATTGCAGAAGACCATTAAAAGGTATTAAACAATTCACAATTCAAGTATAATGGTTCCTATGCCACCAAATGGCATTCTTCAAACTGGCATCCCCTTTATACAAGTTATATAACAGCCGTTGGCATTTAGCCTATTATGAAGTTAAAACCGCCAATAGGTGGCGCCAAATCACCGTCTTAATGTACGAGTCATAGAAGCAGTCAACTGATTTGTTCAAAATGACAGATTCGTTCTGGAACTAAGCAACTAGGTCACTGAATCACAAATACGCATAACTCTTTCTGTGGCTTGTTTGGAACTATTGTCATTGGAGAAATAGAGCAAAAACAGAAAATATTTAGAATATTATGTCTAAAATGTCACATCACACAATATTCCCTCTTTGTTTACTGAACTGTTTTATAAAATCATCACATTTGCAATCGCGCCAATAATCTGGAAATATTTTTTTATATATGTTAAATTATGAAAATAACTCATACTAGGGCCATTTTTTCCACCACATTTTGAATTTTGGGTACATATTAATTCTGCTGGCATTTTTTACCACCAACCCCCTGATAACATTAAGAGAAACATAAACGACAAAACTAACACTTTTCTATATTGTTTTTCGTCATTGGAAAGAACAACATTTTTGGCTTTAAAGCATGATTTAAAAAGAAATGTGGCAAATGTTATACAAAACATATACCATCATTAATTATCATTTGAATATTGACAACATTAAGCTACATTTGAAAACATAATTTTGTATAATGAGGCATGCTGTTTTGACCAATATTATTCTCTCTAGATTTAAAGATAGTCAAATTAACTATAACAAACAGGTTAAACAAGCCATAGCTTACTTTTAGACGTGGTGAATGAAGTTCGACTGTTCGAGGTTGTGATGGTCGTCCGATATCCCTTGCCAGTTAGTATGCGTACAACAAATCTTCTTGCGTGAATATGGTCATTTTCTAGTGTTTATATCCAAAAAGATACGATGCAGCGAGATGTTTTTGTATTTGGCGCGCTCACCGCGATGTAGGCTATTTCTGGGCGTGTGCAGCGTCACGCAATCGCGCAGAATCTGATGACTGACGTCAATGGTTCCGTTGCTTTCATTTTGTTTATCAATGGATGTTGCGATGATTTATATAAAAATGTATATCAAGTCATTCTCGAGTCATACAGTTCAAGTCAAGTCAAGTCTCAAGTCATTGGATCTCAAGTCAAAGTCAAGTCGAGTCATTTTCTTAATTTAGTCAAGCAAGTCTCAAGTCCTTAAATTTGCGACTCGAGTCTGACTCGAGTCAAGTCATGTGACTCGAGTCCCCCATCTCTGTTAAATACGCAGAGGATTGAACTCTTAGAAGAAGGGTATCAATGAAAAAAAAAAGAGCTAGGATCGCGGGCATTCTGATTTTGACCGCAGAGCTGTTCGGGTATTTGAGGAGGATACTGATCTGAGTAAGCTTAAAGAAGAAAGAAAAGGAAAAATTATCTGAGATAAACTAGGAAAAAAGAAAGAAAAAGAAACAGATCTGAGTTAAACTAAAAAATAAAAAGACAACTGAGTGAGAAGGGAGAGTGAGAGGGGAGATTGGAGCAGCCCCTTCCTTTGGAATCTACACCCTCCTCTAGACACACACAGACACACAGATATATAAATAGCCTGTTGCTTCTCTAGTATACATAGAGAGTGGTAAAATGACCGGAAGTAATGCATAGCAAAACATTATCTTCGGGTATTTGAAGAGAAAAACAATCTAAGCTTTTGAATAGAAATGTCTGGTGTTAATGTGGGTTTAAAAGTAATCATTGTTTAATGTTACAAAATTTAAGTTTTGTCTAAAAAGAACAAGAGATAAAAAATAAGATCATAAGATTGAAGTTAAGGAATTACTTTTAGGAAAGATCTATGATAATAGTTGTATAGTTAATTGACAAGTACAAGCTGGTGAAAATTATAGATAATCACTCCAAAAGAATGAGAGTTGGGAAAATATATAAGGAAAATTATAAATATATATAAAGATGTTTATTTGAAAAACATGTAATTTCTGACTAAGTCAGAGTAAAAGTGAGTAGAATGAAATCATAAAGTTATGAAAATGCAGAATTACTCTGAGACATTCTTGACTTTCTCTCAGAGTTCTTTCTCTCATTCAAAGTCAGTTAGATTCTGCTATTTGAGCCTGTGTCATAAGTCAAGAGCTATTTATAGTAATGCACAGTGTCTCAGTTGGAGATTATAGACACAGAGATTTTAAAATTCAATTGGGAGTAAAATGTTTCTAGAAATGAGAATCTACCTTGAATGATAGAAGTGAACATTTTTTATTTGTTCATCCCATGACCAGTAACTTATTTGTCTCATCTTTGTCTTCACCATGAACAGGGCTGATGGTTCGGTTATTGATGTAACAGAACATTACACTGAATGAACGGGTGTAATAACTAAATTCACTAAGTATAACTCAGCATTGCTATGTTGATGTTTTAAAGATGTCTAATGGATTTTAGTGATGAAATACTGTCATTAATTTGTCTCCATGTGTTTACACTATTAGGCATTCCAAATGGCTCTGATGGTTCTTGAATGCACTTTCCTGAGTTCCAGAAAATACCTGTTAAATTTCTTAAAGAGCGGTTACAGTGTGCATGAGGTGATTTCTCAAAGACGGGTACGATTCTCTAATGGCCAACAGAGGACAACCTAAGGCAGAGGGTCACCGCCACTGGCCACCTACCCTGAAGGGAGGTGTTTATGTGAGATGGGTATGGTTGAGCAGATGTTTGTTAGGCCAACAGCATCATTGAGGGTTACAATAGTCTGCCCGTGAAAAATGTGAGCTCTCCATGCCTGATCACCAGAAACCGCATTCCTTGGATGACTTGTATTTCATTGTGACAAGTGTCCTTTACTTGATATAAATATGTCAGAGGACAGCACCCTGAGTAGGGGAGATTATTTACAAAAGAGCTGATGGGAATGAGTTTTCAAAAACTATCTGAGACCATGAGGGAGATTGTCGTTAACTTTATGGAGAACATAAATATTATTAATTAATTTTAGGAATTTGGTGTTAGTTGCTTTATGGACAACATTGTTTTAAAGTTTTAGATCCTGAGTCTGTAATGGTTGAATCTGTGAATTAATATGTCTACCATGGTTTTCATTTTTGCAGATAAGACATGCTATTGAAAATTCCAAGACATGGTGGTGTTTAAAGATGAAGACTTTGTTTTTGCCAAATCAAAAGAAGTCTGGATAACAGAGGATGAATTAATTAATTATATAAATTAAAGATAACTTTAGAAATGTTCCTTTAATAATAAATGGATAAAGCTGAGAATGGAACATACGAAGTGAAATAAGAGATTTTACACATTCTACACAACTTCACAAACAATGAACATCCGTTTACTGATTTTCAACCCCAAGGGATAGGATCCTTTAACATCAACGTTTATTTTAATTTATTGTTTTAGCACGGAACTGAAGGAGTTAATTAATTAACGAGTTCAGGCACGGGCAGAAGACTTATTAGTTTTTCTTTTCTTAGATAAATGGGGTTCATTTTAAATACATACACATAGATATTAAAATACACATAGTATACGGGGACATAACATGGGTTGGGGTTTTGTTTTTTTGTTTTGTTTTGTTTTGTTTTCTGTTTCTATTCTTCTGTTCTTTCTGTCTATTTTCTTGGTCGGCTTTTCCTTTTCCTCACTATCACTTCATTAGGTGGCCACTGGTGGAGTGACGGTGTGGAACTGACTGTCGTAGTTCCAGTGGAGGGACTGAAGACTGAAAAAAATATTGTTTAATGTTATTTTATTATTTTTCTTTATTCATTTTAATAATAATTTCATAATGTTTTTTATGAAGTCAGACAGTACATGTGTGCTGAGCAGAGAGCTGCTTGAGTTATATTTTGCTTAGGGGTACTATGTCTGCAATGCAATGTTCACGGAGACAGTTGGCATGTTCTTTGCAGGGAAAGGAATGTTTCCACTGATGCAAATGTACCACTAATGTATACAACAAGGTTAGTTCTTAATATGGAAGTGGATTGTGCCATGTTTAAGCATGACGTGTACATATGACATATGTGTTCTAATTTTAAGAAGCTCAGAGCAACATGTTTTGTTACCTTACAAGGAAGCTGTAAGACTCTTTGTGATGTATAAAAGCTCAATCTTACTGTACCACCACAGAGAAACATAAAGGCATGAGGGGGTGAGAGGAAGGAGGAAACTTAGAGATGATGGGGTGAGAAGATAGACAAATGGGGAACAGTTAAATCTAGAATGAAGACCTCCTCTCATGTAGCCTTATTGTTATATGCCTGTTTCTCTCTGTCTGACATGACACACGTTTAAATAATAAATCTATTGGCAAAAGTAACTGGTGTAGCTTCCGTGATTCAACAATAATGGGGGAAGCATGATTTTCAAGTCTACACACAATGACATTAACCATTCATTTAGTGCAAATAATCTACTGAACCTTTCCTGTCCTTGTCGGTACGTGGGAAGCGGTCCAGACACGATGATCGTTGCCTCAGGCGCTGTGCTGCATACCGTCTCGATCAGGCTCCTGTAGTCCTTCTTCAGAACCTCCGTCTGCCGCAACCTGATGTCGTTCGTTCCCGCGTGCAGCACCACAGCTCCGACGCGCTCTTCACCGTTCAGGATCTCGGGAACCTGTGCGGCGACATCAAGAACACGAGCACCAGGAAAGCAGTGAGTGCGCACCTTACCCTTACCCGAGGTAGCACGGACATGACGGACCATGGAAGTGCCGATGATCACGGCGTCGTCGCGTTCCGACTCGCGAAGAGGGGAGAAGCGGTTCCGGGTGGAGATCTCGAAGACCGGGAGGGGCGGAGAGGTTCTTGCTCTGGTCCTGGCTCGTGTCTTCCGCTGTGGGATCACCCAGGGTCCATGGTGTTGTGTAGGTGCCGGAGTGAATGAAGCCAGAGATGATCGCGTCCTCCTGGGCAGAGAAACGCACGGAGTAGACGAAGTCGGAGTCAAAAAGTTACTAACCACTGACTTGTGAGCATCGGCGCGTGACGTTTCAAGCACTGATCGCCGATCCCGCAGCTCGGCTTGCCTCTCTAGCAGACCACGGATCTGTTTCTCCACCGATTCCAGCTCCAATCGTACCGAAATCAGCTCGAATGTGTCCTCACCTGCACTCAGAGGTAACGTTAGACACACATCCGATATGTTCGCCATTATAACAGATGAACAGTAAATTAGTAGTGATACTACCAATATCACTACTAATTTAGGACTGGAATGTTGGATATAACCTGTATCCTTTCAGTTAAACGGGTGTAAAATCAGACGGTCAATAGGCGCGAGGCCACGCGTGAAATGCTAGCTAAATTGTCTAGAGATGTTGGCAGTGTTTCAGGCTCTGAAGCACTTCCTGCCAGACCTGAGAGGTCATCATGTTCTTGTCCGGTCCGACAACACATCGGTGGTCTCTTACATAAACCATCAGGGGGGTCTGCGCTCTCGCCCATTATACAATCTGGCTCGCCAGATCCTTCTTTGGTCCCAGGGGAAGCTTCTCTCATTGAGGGCGATTTATCTCCCAGGGTATTTAAATCAGGGAGCGGACATCCTGTCGAGGCAGGGGCCGAGGCCCGGGGAATGGAGACGGATGCAGTATGGTCGTGCCGAGGTAGACCTATTTGCGTCCAGGGAGACATCACACTGTCCACTGTGGTTCTCTCTCAGTCATCCAGCCCCGCTGGGGTTGGACGCTATGGTGCAGGCGTGGTCGAGGTCACGCCTGTACGCCTTTCCCCCGATTGCTCTGCTCCCAGGAGTTCTGGAGAGGGTTCGCAGGGACGGGGTCAGTCTGTAATTGGTAGCCCCGTTTTGGCCGGCCCGAGTATGGTTTGCGGACCTAGTGTCTCTTCTAGATGGCTCTCCTCTGGAGATTCCGATCAGGAGGGACCTTCTCTCTCAGGCGAGCGGGTTGATATTTCACCCCCGCCCAGAGTTGTGGAAGCTATGGGCTTGGCCTCTGAGGGGGCCCAGCTCGTAGGGGCCGGTCTCTCAACCGAGGTTGTTGAGACCATCCTTCACTCCAGAGCTCCTTCCACGAGGAGGTTATACGCCTTGAAGTGGAGGCTCTTCACTTCTTGGTGTGGAGAACACCTGTTGGACCCAGTTAACTGCCCAGTGGGTGCAGTGCTGGAGTTCCTGCAGGAGCATTTCTCCTCAGGGCTATCCCCCTCCACACTAAAGGTGTATGTGGCGGCACTTGCTGCTTACCACGTCCCTTTCAGTGGAGTCTCTTTGGGGAGACACCCATTTATAACTCGCTTCATTCGTGGTACTTTGAGGCTGAGGCCTGTAGTCCGCACGAGGGTGCCAGCATGGGACTTAGCTATCGTCCTAGAAGGTCTTTCCCTAGCTCCCTTTGAGCCTATTGAAGAAGTCTCTGATAAGTTTGTTACTTTTAAGACTATTTTTCTCCTTGCCATTTCCTCTCTTAAGAGAATCGGAGATATTCAGGCTCTCTCGGTTGCTCCCTCGTGCCTGGAGTTTTCACCTGGGATGGTGAAGGCTTTTCTCCACCCCAGGCCAGGTTATGGTTAAGGTTCCTACCAATGTGGCCAGACCTATAGTTCTGCAGGCCTTCTGTCCTCCTCCTTTTACATCGTCTATCAGGAAAAACTTAATCTGCTCTGCCCTGTTCGGGCTCTAGATGCTTACGTCCACAGAGCTGCCCTGTGGAGGAAATCAGAACAGCTGTTCGTTTGTTTTGGACCACCTAAGAAGGGGTCCCCAGTGTCTAAGCAGAGGATGAGCAAGTGGGTGGTTGAGGCCATCTCACTTGCCTATGAGTCGGCTGGTCAGCCTTCACCTTTGGCTGTCCGAGCTCACTCTACCAGGAGTATGGCGGCTTCCAAAGCCTTGTTGTCAGGAGTTTCCCTCCAGGACGTTTGTGATGCGGCAGGCTGGTCCTCACCGCATACTTTCGTCAGGTTTTATGACCTAGACCTTAGCTCCACCCCTGGGGCGCAGGTGCTTTCGGCTGAATTTAATCCTTGATTCACACAGTCGGTCACTTGCTCTTATGGCGACGTGGGTATTAGCGTTCCCGCAGCGTTTCACGCAGCTCGACGTTCCTGATAGGGAATGTCCTGGGTTACGTATGTAACCCTAGTTCCCTGAAGGAACGAGATGCTGCGTGTCGTTGCCATACTCCCGGCATTCCCTTGATCGACTTGCTTCAGACTTTTTCCAGAAGCTGTCGCCATTGTGTTCATGGGTGTGCTTTATAGTTTCCTGGTCGATGACGTCACTCGTGACGTTCCGTCTCGTCTTTGGCTGATTCCATACTTGCTTCACGACGCACAACGCAGGAGGCGTTTCACGCAGCGTCTCGTTCCTTCAGGGAACTAGGGTTACATACGTAACCCGGGACGTTCCTAACCGACGACGAGGATTTGACAGGGCAGCCATCAAGTGTTAGACAGTATTCTAGGTTATTACGTGAGGACGTTTTTTGTCCAATAATTAGAATCTCTGTTTTTTCAGAATTAAGTAGTAGGAAATTGCTAGTCATCCAGTTTTTTATATCAGCTATGCATTCTGTTAATTTTGTGGATTGGTAAGTTTTGTCAGGGCGTGAAGAACTATAGAGCTGAGTATCATTAGCATAACAGTGAAAACTAATGCCATGCTTCCTAATGATATCTCCTAAGGGTAGCATGTACAGAGGGAACAGCAAAGGTCCTAGTACTGAGCTTTGTGGTTCACCATACTGAACTTTTGACCAATAAGACATATCTTCATTTACTGCTACAAACTGATAACGGTCAGATAAGTACGATTTAAACCATGCTAGTGCAATTCCACTAATGCCAACATAATTTTCGAGCCTATTTAAAAGAATGTTGTGGTCGATAGTGTCAAATGCAGCACTAAGATCGAGTAACACTAAAAGAGAGATACAACCACGATCGGATGATACGTTCTAAATCCTGATTAAAAATCATCGCAAATACCATTTCTTTCTAAAAATGAACATAGTTGTGAAGATACTGCCTTTTCTAGTATCTTTGACAGAAAAGGTAGATTCGAGATCGGCCTGTAATTGACTAATTCTGTACGATCAAGTTGCGTTTTTTTAACAAGTGGTTTAATCATAGCCTAAAAGTTAGGCTTTGATTAAACATACGTCAGTGGTGTCCTATTTAAATCACCAGGGGTATCACAGAACGCACACAAACAGGTAGGGTAAGATCCAATAGCAATTTATTGGGGTAATCCGTAATCATAATCCAAGCCAGGCAAAAGGGCAAAATCCAACAAAGGCAGTCCAGAAAACACGAAACAATACAGGCATGGAAACATGGAAGTGCGCGGACATCAAACAAGGACTCCATGACAAACACTGACACAGACAGGGTATAAAACAAAGAACTAACAATGAATAACAGGGAACAGCTGGGTATAATGATGACGGGGAACAGCTGAGTGCAATGAACAGTGATTGGTACAGACAAGGATTGTGGGGAATGCAGTTCCAGAGTGAATGGTGACAATATGGGGAAGAGACCTCTAGTGGACACCCGGGGAAACACAAACCGGACCTGTGACAAGGGGGGTCTGAGGTCAAGCTCTATCCAGACTGACGCATCAGATCCTCCTGTGGTCCCAGGGGAAACTGTTGTCTCTCAGGACAATGTATGTCCCAGGGAACCAGAATCGGGGAGCAGGCATCCTGTCGAGGCAGGGGCTGAGGCCCGGGGAATGGTCGATATGCAAGAGGTTCGGCCCAGTGGAAGTGGATCTGTTTGCAGAGACGACTCTGTCCACTGTGGTTTTCTCTCAAGCATCCAGTCCCCCTGGTGTTGGATGCCATGGCGCAGACGTGGCCGAGGCTGCGTCTGTACGCCTTTCCCCCGATCGCTCTGCTCCTGGGAGTTCTGGAGAGAGTCCGTCACGACGGGGTCAGTTTACTCCTGGTAGCCCCGTTGTGGCCAGCCTGAGTATGGTTCTCAGACATGATATCACACCTGGCAGGCCCTCCATGGGAGATTCCCATCAGCAGGGACCTGCTGTCACAGGCAGCTGTACGGCCTAAAGTGGAATGTTTTCACCACTTGGTGTAGAAAGCGCGGCATGGACCCAGTTAACTGCCCGGTGGCTTCAGTGCTTGAGTTCCTCCAAGACTGCTTCTCTGCTGATCTTACCCTGTCCACACTCAAGGTGTACGTGGCTGCCATTGTGGTTTTCCACACTCCTCTGAGTGATGGGCCTCTGGGAAGACATCAGCTGGTCGTACATTTCCTCCGTGGGGCCTGGAGGATGAGACCTGCGACTCGGACCAGAGTTCCCACACGGGACCTGGCAGTGGTTCTCAAAGGGCTGGTTGAGGCCCCCTTTGAACCTCTGGAGTCGGCTGAGACCAAAAACCTGTCACTTAAGGTGGTCTTTCTCCTTGCCATTATCTCTCTTAAGAGGGTAGGAGATCTCCAGGCACTCTCCATATCTCCGCAATGCCTGGAGTTTGCTCCTGGGAGAATTCAGGCCATCTTGCACCCCAGACCGAGTTATGTCCCTAAGGTGCCGTCTAATATGGCGAAGGTTGACGGTTCTGCAGGCATTTCATCCCCCACCTCAAGTGACGGCGGAAGATGGAAGACTTAATTTGCTCTGCCCTGTCAGAGCAGTTAACAGGGGCACCTATTCATGAGATATGTGATGCAGCTGGCTGGGCCACTCCGCACACATTCATGAGATTTTATAGTCTGGACCTTCCCTCTACACCCGGCACACCAGTGCTCTCGTCGTAGTTGTGCCTGAGACAGCTTAACACTGGGACAGGCTGGTTTCGTTGTGGCATAGTGGGTATTTTGTTCCCCATAGTGTCGTCATCGACGCAGTGCTCGGGTTACGTATCGGGTTATGACTGCAACCCTTGTTCCCTGAGAAGGGAACGAGACACTGCGTCCCTTCGCCACGTGGCAGCACATAGCATGAGCAGAGCAGAAGCAGCAGTGCTGCGATCGTTTCGGTGCTGAGTCTATTTTTGTCAAGTCAAGTCATCCTCATTTATATAGCGCTTTTAACAATGTAGATTGTTTCAAAGCAGCTTTACAGAGATAAACATATTATTTAAGGTAACAGAGATTGGTTTGGTTTTATAATGGTCCTTGAATGTTATTTTCCAGCTAAAGTTAGTTTTGATTGATTCACTTCCGTCGAAATGATCATTTGTTAGTAAATTAGGGGCCGCTAAGACGACACCGTTCTCTCTAAACAGACTTTAAACGCGAACCTGTGATAAATGCTGATGGCGTTCACATGCGCATTTAAGAATTTATTCTATAGTAATGTGCGTTTGAATATATGTGCGCAGGTTTGTAATTCCCTACAAACCATGCCTAAACAAACTACTTGTCTTGCCTATAAATTTTGATACAGAATTTTATTTAATTTAATTTTATCACTTCGGGGTTGGTACGCGAACCGAATTTCACAACGCTTTATCTGTAGAGTGGTATAGGGATCCTACATAGGGAGAGGCTAGTTGGCACTTCAGCACTGCGTTGTCATCGGGTCCAGGCGAAGGTCCTTCGTCAGATCTGGAAACGGCCTGGGTCCGGCAGGCTGCGGGAAAACCTCGGGATAAACAAAGACACTAAAATTAGCGTAGATGCCATTCTTCTTGTGATGTAACGAGTACATCAGGATTTAAGGGAAGTGTTCCCAGTTGCGGCTGACCTAATCTATGCAGCCTAACATTGAATTATAGAAGTCGATAATGTATTATGTGAATGCTAGGTCAAAGAGATGTGTTTTTAGTCTAGCTTTGAACTGACAGAGTGTGTCTGCTTCCCGGACAATGGTAGGAAGACTGTTCCAAAGTTTTGGTGCTAAATAGGAAAAGGATCTACCGCCAGCAGTCGATTTTGATATTCTAGGTATTATCAACTGCCCGGAACTTTGAGATCGCAATAGACGTGAAGGACTATAATGCGTTGAGAGCTCGCTCAAGTACTGCGGAGCTAAACCATTTAGTGCTTTGTAAGTAATCAGCAATATTTTAAAATTTATACGATGTTTAATAGGCAGCCAATGCAGTGTTGATAGAACCGGGCTAATATGGTCATACTTCCTGGTTCTGGTAAGAACTCGAGCTGCTGCGTTTTGAACTAGCTTTAGTTTATTTATTAAGCGTGCAGGGCAACCACCCAGATATATTTTTAAGATGGAAAAATGCTCACGCTGAATTAAAGTGACAATGCATTGATTATGCATTGAGACAAAGAGCTGGTCTGAGGTCCTGAAACACTGCGTCCTGTCTACGTAAGCACGGAGTGCGCGTACTGGACAGAGCAGTGCCAAGGCTGGGTCTGCCTCCTCCCGGGGCAGCGCTTACAGGTTCACCACCTGGTCCCGGAAGGGAGTGGTGGGAACCTTGGGCACATATCCAGGCCTCAGGATCAGGATCACGTGAGAGTGGCCGGGCCCGAACTCCAGGCACGCTTCGTCAACGGAGAATGCGTGCAGGTCCCCTACCCTCTTGATGGAGCTGGATATCAGCTGGACCGACTGGGGATGGAGTCGCCATTCGCCAGAGGTTGGCCGGAGCCGTGACAGCTCGTCGGCTGCAAGGTTCCGCACTCCTGGAATGTAAATAGCACGAAGGGACCTCAGGTGCTTCTGACTCCATAAGAGGAGGTGGCGTGCGAGTTGCGACATACGGCGAGAGCGTAGACCACCCTGACGGTTGATGTACGCTACAGTCGCGGTATTGTCCGAGCGGACAAGTACGTGTTGACCCAGGAGCAACGCGTGGAAGCGGTGCAGGGCAAGGCGTACTGCCAGCAACTCGAGGCAATTGACATGCATGAGGCGCTGGGGTCCTGTCCAGGAGCCCGCGGCTGCATCCACCTCGGGACCCGATAGCGAAGCCACAGCTGAAGCGGTCTCATATGAAGCAATCCGAGTGGCGTTGCCGCGGCTGCGGATGCCATATGCCCCAGGAGCCTCTGAAAAAGTTTCAGTGGGACCGCACTGTTGCCCTCGAACTGTCGAAGACAAGTCAGCAGTGAGTGTGCGCGCTCGCTCGTAAGCTGCGCGGACATGGCGACCGAGTCTATCTCCATACCGAGAAAAGAGATCCTCTGCACGGGGCAAAGTTTGCTCTTCTCCCAGTTGACCCGAAGGCCCAGACGAGCTAGGTGCCGGAGCACAAGGTCTCTGTGTTCGCAAACCTGATCTCGAGAGTGAGCTAATATTAGCCAGTCGTCGAGATAATTCAGGATGCGAACCCCGTGTTCGCGTGGGGGAACAAGGGCTGCCTCGACGACCTTCGTAAAGACGCGAGGAGACAGAGCCAACCCGAATGGGAGAACCGCGTACTGGTATGCCTGCCCCTCGAAAGCAAACCGAAGAAACGGTCTGTGTCGAGGTAAAATGGAGACATGAAAATAGGCGTCCTTCAGGTCTATCGATGCAAACCAATCCTGTGGCCGCACGCATTCGAAAATGCGTTTGGCCGTGAGCATCCTGAACGGCAGCCTGTGAAGGGAGCGGTTCAGGACGCGCAAGTCCAGGATTGGCCGTAACCCACCGGTTTTCTTGGGGACAATGAAGTAGGGGCTGTAGAACCCTGACCTCATCTCGGCTGGAGGGACAGCCTCGATTGCACCCTTCGCCAGCAGGGTAGCAACCTCCGCTCTCATGACCAGGGCATTGTCACCGACCATAGTAAGCGGACTCCCCTGAAGCGGGGAGGAGACCGTGCGAACTGAATCGCATAGCCGAGCCTGATAGTTCGGGCGACCCAACGGGACAGATTGGGGAGCTCTAACCAAGCCCCCAAAAACTGATCCAGCGGAATCATCCGAGCCACAGGCGTCCCCCCGGAGGGGCAGCGAAGCGGAGTGACCGGCACAGGCAAGGGTGGCATAGCGGCCCTGAGCGTGTGCACAGCCAAGCTCCGCGCCCTGACAGAGGAGACCAGGGAAGGACCAGCGTTCCACGGGGGTCTGCTCTGCCAGGGGTCTGGCGATAGAGGGGGATGAGAGTGGTGTGGTCCGAGGACGGCACGCACTGTCATCCTCGCCCTCAGAGACAGAGGAGGACGAGAGTGGCGAGGCACGGGGGCGTCGCGCACTGTCATCCGGCTCTGTGTGCTCAGTGATGGACATTTTGGTTCTTTCTTTAACCACATTAGGGTGCTGCCCACCCGTGGGTGAGCAGCGGGGAGTGGAGAACAAAATATTCTCCCCCGGCCCTCCACCGGGGGAAGGAGGGGGCCTGCAACCGCCTCCTGGGAAAAAACCGACACCATCACTGAGCAGCCCGTCTCAGGAGCGCCGCTTGGCCTGGCGTTTAGCGGGGTGCGGGGCCTGAGGGGGCTGGGGCGCCTTCCTGCGGCCCGGGTGAAGGCTGCTGCTGGGGCCGTGCAGGAGGGACGGGAGCCGTAGGAGGGCGCCCTCGGCGGCGAGCAGGCTGAGGCGTCTGTGCCGACGGCTGGGTTGAGGCAGAAGCTGGCCGTCGGGGCAGAATATGTTTAATCGCCTCAGACTGCTTCTGTGCGGTCGAAAACTGCTGGGCAAAGTCTTCAACCGCTCCGCCGAAGAGGCCGGCCTGGGATATGGGGGCGTCGAGCAGACGAGTCCGCTCAACGTCCCGCATATCGGCCAGGTTCAGCCATAGGTGACGCTTCTGGACCACGTTAGTGGCCATCACCTGACCCAGTGAGGCCACTTTCGTCGCCCGGAGAGCGAGGTCAGTGGCGGCACGCAGTTCGTCGAACGTCCCTGGGTCAGTCCTGCCCTCGTGCATGTCTCTGAGCAGCTGGGCCTGGTAGACCTGCAAGGTGCTCATAGCATGCAGGGCAGCAGCCGCCTGTACTGCAGCTCTGTGAGACCTCGCCACCATAGATGACGAGAATCTACAGGCCTTGGACGGGTGCTTAGGATTACCACGAGAGGAGGCGCTCTGAGGACACAGTTGCATCGCAACAGAGCGCTCCACCGGGGGAATCCCAGTGTACCCATGGGTAGCTGCGCCATCGAGGGGAGGAAAGGCGGAGAAAGCTGACGAGCGTTCACGGGAGGTCAAAGGAGCCTTCCATGATCTCGACAGCTCCTCATGCAGCTCCGGGAAGAAAGGAATTGGGGTTGGCTGAGGCCGTGAGGCGGCAGCCGCACCCAAAAACCAATCGTCCAGCCGCGAGCGCTCGGGGCAGGGCGGAGGGTTCCACTCTAGCCCGATGCTCACGGCTGCCCGGGACAGCATGGCTGTCATCTCAGGATCCGACATGGGCAACGCCGGGACTCCCGAAGGAGGCAACGCAGCCGCATCCTCACTTCCCGAAGAATCGAGCCCACCTTGTGATGCCGCGATCGACATCGTGTCATCCTCTGGAGCGCCGAATGAAACACGCGGGGCTTCCGAAGAAGAGCCCGCCTGAATCACCGCGGCACTCGCGGGTTGCAACACAGCGGAGGGGGGCGTGGTCCGAGGACGCATCGTCGGATTGCTCCACACCGACACCCTCAGATCACCCTGTCCCCCAGCCGAACTACCACCTCTCGTGGAGGAAGCAGAATGGGTGGTGGACGCGGGGACTCTCACTGAAAGATCATTGAGTCTTAATCTTAGTGTTGCGATGGCCATGTTCCCACAGAAGGAACATGAGTCATCCACGAGCGCTGCTTTAGCGTGTTCAAAGCCCAGACACACAAAGCAGCGCTCGTGCCCATCAGAAGACGACAGAAATCGACCGCAACCAGAAGAACACGGGCGAGACATCTTTAAAAAGACGTGCCACGTGCAGCTCTTTTAGGAGAGGAAAAACTCTGCAATGCTGAGGCGACCAGGGAGAAAACACAAAGTCAGGCAGACCACTGCACAGATCGCAGGCAATGTGAAGACTCGCTGGGTACCGCCGTCACACCAACACTGGAGAGTTCGCTCGTCTCGAAGAGGTGAGTCACTTGTAAACTCAGGTCTTGTGGCTGTGGAGTGAAGAGGTTCTCTTGGCTCCGAAGCGAAAACATGATCTGCTGTTGCAGGTGTCTCTCCTTAAATACTCACGCGGTGAGGCGGAGATACATTATGCAAATTCCGCAGACCCATGGCATTTCTTTGCCATTGGCTCGTTTTTTAATACTCGAAGAGGATTGGCTTTCTGGCGAAACCCCCATTCTCCGTCATCCGACGTAACTCGGAGTGACTACGAAAGGGAACCTCTTCATTCTTCAACCTCTTCATAACTAAATGCCTACTGTTGGAAACATTTGTCAATGTATACACCTGGCTGCACAGAATAGATGATTAGGAGATGAATGAGAGGAAAATATTGCAAAAAAAGAAGATGAGAAAGTATTTACAACATAAAAAGTTAGTTTTTACTGAATCTTTCTTTTTAACGAATGTAGAGGGAATAGTATAGCTGTTCTTAAATATAGAGAAACATGAAATAACATACAAGCATCCACTACATTACATGAGCTTGGCATTTACAATAACTCATTTTGATGTGGTAGGCTAATTGGATAAATAGTCTAATTCTTAGGATAAGGAGAAAAAGAAATGCAAAATCATTGCACAAATGTAATTGTGCCATGTGCACTGTAAAACCTAACAGTAATATGTACTAAATAGCATTGAGTTCACTGCACTCAAATATTACTGAAACTTGAATGACTGAAACAGAACTCAAACTGAATGAGTTATAGAACATTTCTAGATACCAGAATGATAATTGAATAATAATTGTATAATTAAGAGATGATTGAGCTAGGGCTGCAACTAACGATTATTTTCATAATCGATTAATCTGGCGATTATTTTTTCGATTAATCGATTAATTGGATAATTAAATTGATTTTTTTTGTTTATTACTAAATAAACCCCTAAATCAGGGTATTTATGTGTACTGTAAAAGTGTACTTTAAAAAGTGCAAAAGCCAAACATTGAGTTTTACTAATATCAATATTTGCATTGTTTTTAATGATAATTGCTGATGGCAAGTTAACACATGATTCATGTAAAAAAAAAAATCTAAATTATATACAACATATTATGTTTTAACATCATTTTTGTTAAAAACAAATTTACACAGACATGTTGTTCAGATGTGAAGATATAAACCAAAAACATAAAAAATATATAATTCATTTAATTTTTATTTAAGATTCAATTAATTATAAGGATAAATTGATCAAATAAATATAGAAAGACTGAAAACAAGCGTGTGAACGTAGTAGAGCCGCAGTAGATCGCGTTTGTAAAACAATTAAAACTTAATAATAGACAAATGCTATAAAAAGAGAATGGAATGGAGGTACACAGCAAGCTAACAGGCTTGATTAAAAGGACAGGAAAAATGATGCATTAGTGCACAAGCATTCGCTGAAAACCACTGACTACAGTGACAAAAAAATATTTTACTGCTGCTGTTAATAACTGCCTTATTTAGTGCTTCACGTTGTAAACACCGTTTTAATAACCTGATTTCTGCGGTAGCGCTATTTTAATCCATCACTTATGTTGCGAGCGAACTGATTGCGCAACCTGATGCTCGAGACAACACAGACATCCCAAGTCTCCCGGAAGTTCCGGGATTCTCCCGCATATTGATAGCGGCTCCCTGATGCCCGCAAATTAGTTCAAACCAGGTTCAAACTCTCTGAATCTAGAGCGTGCGAGCAAGAGCGGCATGCGAGACAGAAGAGACTGCTCCAAACCGTGTAGCGCGCGCGCACGACAGAGCGGACAGAGCGGTGTGTGCCGCATCATGATTGGCCTGTTTCAACCAATCACCAGTGACGTAAGCAGACCAACTAATCGATAATGACATTCGTTGACAACGATTTTCAAAATCGATTATAATCGATTTTATCGATTAGTTGTTGCAGCCCTAGATTGAGCATTAGTGATGAACACCTGCTGTTAACAAGCAGAATCACAGAAGAAAAGAGAAAAAACAAGAACTACAACTGACTTTCAGCCACAGCCTTAGATGAAATCAACTGAAGATAAAAGATGTTAAACCTCTGAAGATCTCAACAGAGGAGGATTAAACAACTCCACAAACAGCATTACCAGCTTCACTTATTATTAACCAGTTTGACTTTATTACTGCCATTCGTCTACAGAAGTTCTTATTAGAAATAACAGAGGTTTAGAAGTTGAGGATTTGAGTTTTGTTTAAGGTCACCATGATGGAGATCAGCGTTTGCTTTAGTTGTGCTCTTGTCCCTTGACTTTTGCATACAAGTTTGTCTTTGGCTTCTGTAACAGGGTTTATAAAACAAATATGGCACAAAAGTCAAGGGAAAGTATGAATGGGTGTTGATTGTTAAAGATTCATGATGACAATCATCATTTAGTGACGTGATTCACTGATCTCATTCAGAGACTAATCTCTGATTAAAAGGGCAACATTACATTTGTTTTATTCAAAACTGTGATTCTACAAGTAAGTGAGACTGTTGTGACCATCAGATATTATGCAAGACTTTACAAACAGTTTGTGCAGAAAAAGTTTCACAGAAAATGTATTGAATTACCAAGACTCACAGAGACATCAAGAATCCGCATATGAATCTCAATAATGGTGACCATTAAAAAAATGACTCATGCTGCAATGCATGCTGGGTTCTAGCATTATACAAAACTTATCCATGGCTCCCAGCATGAATTATTCTTCTAATGGTTACCATTGTTGAGAATCATATGATGATTCTTGATGTATGTGTAAGTCAGCATGATACCATGATTATTGAAATCTAATTTTGTCACAACAATGGACCTTACAGTAGAATCACAGTTCTATTATAATGTATAATACAAGTAATACATCACCTGTTTATTCAGATATTAGGCTCTGAAAAGATCAGGGAATCAAATCACTAATTGATGATTTTCATCATCAAAACACAGCCATCAACACATGATCATATTTCCTTTTGGATTTTGTGCTATAACAAATGTGTTTTATAAACACTCAGTTTCAGCAGCCAGAGAAAATCTGGTGTTATAAAGTCAAGGGTCAAGAGCCCAACTAAAGCAAACACTGACCACTATCATGGAGTCTTTAAATGAAACAATACATCATCATCATCATCATGTCAATCTGGTCAGTAATAAGTGAAGCAGGTGATGCTGTTTGTGGAGTTGTTTAATCCTCCTCTGCTGAGATCTTCAGAGATGTAATGTCGTCTTTTATCTTCATTTGATTTCCTCTAAGACTGTGTCTGAAGACAGTTGTAGTTCCTGTGTTTCTCTTTCCTTCTGTGATTCTGCTTGTTAACAGCAGGTGTTCATCACTAATGCTCAATAATCACTAAATTAATCACTTAATTCTTGACTGCAATGTATATCTACTTTTAGTGAACTCAACTGAAATAATTTCAGAGTACTCATAACTATTGTTTTCATCAACTTTGAATTGAGACAATCGGTTTCCTCAAATGAAATGAGTTAGCTTAACTTATTGTATTTTACTTTATGTGTAATATTGTGAGCTACCAGTAACTGCAAGTGCTCTGAGTTCATTTAAAGTTTGTCATTTCACTGTTTTTACTCAATATAGTGAAGTTTCAGCTATATAAAGTATTTAAATGCAGTGTAAAGTTTAATTGTGTATTAAGAAATATCATTGTTTTAGTGGACTTGATTAAAATAAGTTCAGAGTACTCATAACTATTGTTTTTATAAACTTAATTGAATTGAGGCAATCGGTTTCCTCAAATGAAATGAGTTAGCATAACTTGTTGGGTTTTACAGTGAACGGAAGCACAAATAAATACAATAGAATAAAGATACAACTGAAATAAAGAGTGCTTCAAGTTTTTCAGGTAGATCTAACAGAAGTTTTCAGGAACAGGAATACTATCAACTATAATTATTACAATATTATTACACAATTATTAATTAAAACTATTGAAGTTTTTTTAAGTGTTTTATTAATATGAATGACGTACTGCTGCAGATTTATTTATTTATATAGCCCTGTTATAGTAGTGGATAAAAGGCTGTGTCTGTGTGTGTGTGTGTGTGTGTGTGTGTGTGTGTGTGTGTGTGTGTGTGGGTGTACGCTCATGTACATTTCCTAGCCCTGTAGAGTGTTTATTGCTGATTACACCTGCAACATCTCCAAACCTAACCTCTCTCTCTCCTTCCTTCTGTACTCCTCGAGCAGTGGTTGCTGTATAATTTTTCCCTGAACTTTGTCAACATGGCTACAACTTTTTTTTTCTCACTTGCTGACTGCCTACAATGAAACAAATCATGAAGCAAAATATCAGTTAGAAAAAATATTTAAATTCATATTAAATCCATAAGGTATATTTAAAAGTAGTACACAATGATTAAATTCTCATTTCCGAAACAGAAGTTCTCTCTACCACAACTGGCCTTAAATGGTTGCAGTATATGAGAATGGTGTTTCGGAGGATGAGGTGCCTTGGTATGTTTTGCTAACAATAGAGAATCCATGATGACTTTGCTAATCTTTTACTCAGTGCATATAATTAGACATTAATGAAGTACAATTTTATAAAAAATTGTAAATCTAACAATTTTCTAAACATAGAAATCTACTTGTTTCGGTAATGATAATCAATATGTCGTGTACACATTCTGACAAGTGAATATTTTACATTTAATTGGAGAAATATAAAGAGATCTTCTTACCTAGTAGCCATCTTGAAGGAACTGGCCCATGTGCTTCTTTATTCAAAATCAAACTTTATTTAAATTCTGAATGTGCGTTTTAACAGTCTTCAAAAAATGTTACGGAGGATGAGAACCGCAGTCATGGACACATCATTTTCCTAGTTTTTTACATTATTATTATACATGAATATTCAGTAAATTATTTTTTCTGTCATCTGAAATAATCTAGTAGAACATCCATTTATTTTTTTTCTGATTTATTTTTATTTTAATTTGTTTAAATTACATCATAACATACATTCAGTTAAGTTGGACGCATTACGGTAATGATAATTTTCGCAGAAAATACAGTAAAATAGAAAATAAAATTATTCCCATGTTGAAATTACACATTGTGCAAGGTAGAGATCAGTATTGTCTTTATTGTGATGCTTTTTTATATTACTAAATAACATGTTTAATATTTAAAATCATTAGTGCCGTGGTGTTTTAATGGTTTCGTGAGAATCACCCATATATATATATATATATTTATTATTATATATTACTAATATATAATAATATAATAATAATAATAGTCTGCCTCGCTGCCTGCTGTGAGTTTGTTTGCTTCGAGGCTGTAAGCTCCGTCTAAGCCTCGTATTAGCTTCGTATTTCTTTCTGTTTTGAACAATCATTTACTATAATTTCTAGTTGTTTATACTACTAAATACAGCTTACCCAACATCTCAGATTAACCTGACATCGCTACCTTCCGTTATTGTTAGCACAACACGCTAGAAACTCGCTAGCCTGTTAACGCGCCACCCGTGCCCATTTATATATTTTTCTCTCGCGCTCCCGTGCCTTTGAGTTCATAAAAAGCCCAGGTGAGTAAGAATCAGTCAACAAACACGGTGAGTAATGTCTTGTCCTGTTATTGTGACCTGCACTTCATGTCACATGTTTAGCATAGCCTTCTCTGTCGGCAATATATGATTTATACACTCACCTAAAGGATTATTAGGAACACCTGTTCAATTTCTCATTAATGCAATTATCTAATCAACCAATCACATGGCAGTTGCTTCAATGCATTTAGGGGTGTGGTCCTGGACAAGAAAATCTCCTGAACTCCAAACTGAATGTCAGAATGGGAAAGAAAGGTGATTTAAGCAATTTTGAGCGTGGCATGGTTGTTGGTGCCAGACGGGCCGGTCTGAGTATTTCACAATCTGCTCAGTTACTGGGATTTTCACGCACAACCATTTCTAGGGTTTACAAACAATGGTGTGAAAAGGGAAAAACATCCAGTATGCGGCAGTCCTGTGGGCGAAAATGCCTTGTTGATGCTAGAGGTCAGAGGAGAATGGGCCGACTGATTCAAGCTGATAGAAGAGCAACTTTGACTGAAATAACCACTCGTTACAACCGAGGTATGCAGCAAAGTATTTGTGAAGCCACAACACTCACAACCTTGAGGCGGTTGGGCTACAACAGCAGAAGACCCCACCGAGTACCACTCATCTCCACAACAAATAGGAAAAAGAGGCTACAATTTGCAGGAGCTCACTAAAATTGGACAGTTGAAGACTGGAAAAATGTTGCCTGGTCTGATGAGTCTCGATTTCTGTTGAGACATTCAGATGGTAGAGTCAGAATTTGGTGTAAACAGAATGAGAACATGGATCCATCATGCCTTGTTACCACTGTGCAGGCTGGTGGTGGTGGTGTAATGGTGTGGGGGATGTTTTCTTGGTACACTTTAGGCCCCTTAGTGCCAATTGAGCATCGTTTAAATGCCACGGCCTACCTGAGCATTGTTTCTGACCATGTCCATCCCTTTATGGCCACCATGTACCCATCCTCTGCTGGCTACTTCCAGCAGGATAATGCACCATGTCACAAAGCTAGAATCATTTCAAATTGATTTCTTGAACATGACAATGAGTTCACTGTACTAAAATGGCCCCCACAGTCACCAGATCTCAACCCAATAGAGCATCTTTGGGATGTGGTGGAACGGGAGTTTCGTGCCCTGGATGTGCATCCCACAAATCTCCATCAACTGCAAGATACTATCCTATCAATATGGGCCAACATTTCTAAAGAATGCTTTCAGCACCTTGTTGAATCAATGCCACGTAGAATTAAGGCAGTTCTGCAGGCGAAAGGGGGTCAAACACAGTATTAGTATGGTGTTCCTAATAATCCTTTAGGTGAGTGTATGTGATAAATGCAAGGAGACAGTCAGGCTGACGGAGAAGATTTCAGAACTAGAGACACGCATCCAAACTTTAATTGAGGATAGTAAGTGTGTTAAGGCTTTAGATACTATTTTGGATGTGCCTAGCATAGTGAACTCTTTACATGATTCGGTTCCGGCTGAGTTATTGTCTGTGCAGCAAGGTGTAAGGCTGACTAATTTGGTCCAAGGGCGGCATTCAAATTAGCGGTGAAGGTCACATGCGCGTTCCGTCTCTTCCAATGGCAGAGGGATTTATAATTAAATGTAATACTTTTTATCTTATGTATTAACTCGTTTCATCTGACTCCATAAAATGAAAGTGTTTTAATGATATCTGTGCATCATTAAGTATACGTTAATGTTTGACCATTCGTTTTAACTCCAATGAAAATAAAGTCAAAGTCTGTTAGAATAATCAAATATAACAATTTATTATGTCAGGTAAATGTATTATAATAATTCCATAATCAATTGAAAGATAATCAATGCAAATCATCAAATGTTCTAGAACAAAGAGGAAAATCTTTTACCCGACATGAAATACATGAATGCTGAGTCTCGGCGACTCAGCATTCACGGGCTATCTGAGATACAGAAAGAGCCACGATCCCTTGCTGCCTTCCATTAAATAGCCAGACCTCATTTCATATGTAAACCTGTATTCACAGTGGAAATGTACTGGTAGGTAACCATTTGCTTAGTTGTAATTTGCATTCAAACAAAAGGCCAGAAGGTGTTAACTCCGAGACAAACCCTTCTGTGTGAAGGATATTTCTATATTCTTAATAACCTTATTACCTTTTGTTTTACTTCTTTTGGAATGAGACACTCGTACCAGCCACCCTGAGACCTTTAAAATGATACTAAACACAATCCTTAATGATACTCATTCACATTAAAACCATACATATATTCTTATGTGAGTTTCAGGTGATCTGTATGAAGGGGAAGGAGTGGGGGATGAGGGGAAGAAATGTAGATTAGGATGATTCAGAGGTGAGACCTTTGTCTCCGAGGAAGAGGGGGGAAGCCAAATGTTAATTTGCCAAGGTCCTTTGTCTCAATAGACCATGTGGTCAGATATTTTCTCTTCAACAAGTTTTACGGTCTTACAGTTCCCTCCTTGATCCCGTGGGTCACATTCAGACACTTAAGGGGTCATAGTAAGACGTTTGTCGTAATCCTTGAAACTCAAAAATTGTCTTTGCAATGTCAGCATCTGTAGAAGCTCAGAGGGCTGTGTTCACCTGCAGAACACCTGTTCTCACCAGGTGTATGTAGCATGAGTCCAGCAGGTGGATGAGGCGTTCAGGCTTTCTGCCAGTGATCCTGTGATGTGAGCAAAGTTCATAGAGTCAATCTGGACCTTTTGACTTGTTCAGTTGATGTGTCATTCCTTCATGGAGAAACTTCCGCTTCCCTGGCACCTTCCCCATAACGATAATCTGTCCCTTCTTGACCAATCCTGTCACCTCCCAACGGTGCGGCTGTCTGGACAGACCTCAGTGGATGAAGGTGTTCTCCTTGGCTTCACACTGCCTTGTGTGAGACACCTGAAAAGCATCTTAAATGTCCGCTTCACGATTGAACACATATGAACCTGAACTCGCGAAGAAATCCTTAGAAACGCATAATGCAACAAAACAACATCATGTCATTCAATGTAAAATACCATGTTCTTGTCAGCAGGTCTGAATGGTACATCTGTCTCATATTAAATGTCCAATTCTTAAATATATATATTTTTTGGTCTGAATTATTCAAAGGAAATGCAGCAAGAGGTCAGTGTAATCAAAGCAATCAAATAAATGGTATGCATCAATACGTCTTGTAATAACAATAATAATATTCAAAAATAAAAAAAATATGAAGAATCAGTGTTTGTTCAGGAATCTTCCAATGTAAGCCACTTATGCAATCTAAGAAGTGACTTGGAATATGCTTAAATGTATTCAAGAATGGAGATTGTTCATTCCTTGTAACAGGTGTGAGATTGTGTGTTTGTGTGAGGCTGTGTGTGTGTGCGTCTGTGTGTGAGTGTGATAGTTTGTGTGAGAGAAAGAGAGAGAGAGAGTGTGAGTGTGTGTGTGTGTTGTTGGCTAAGTCACAGTCAATGACAGGGTTGAATTGTAAATTCTGTAATTGTTTGAAGCGCTCACACTTCAGATCTATTTAGTTATGATGTTTCTGTTATTAGTGGTTGTTGAGAAATCAGGGGCCCTCTGACCTTCCAACCACCCTAATAACAATCAGAAAGTTTAAACATTTTAAAATTTAATAGAAGGTCTGCCTCTGCTTTAATTTTGTTTTTGCATCATTGATTTGTGACTGTAGCCATTCATATGTATATTACAGTGTTTTTCCATGAGTTGGCAGAGTGTTGTGAATAGCGTATGCTATGTGTGTCTTTGTTAGACGGTCATCATGGGATCAGCTTTCCCATCCTATGTGTGTGAAGCTATCTGGATCTGTTAGTGTGAAGATGGACAATAGATCTTTAGTGAAGTTACACTTTTGGACTCTATGTCATCTTTATCTTCTCATGATGTGTAGTGTTCAGTCTGAATAGACTTGATCTATTCCAGGTCATGATGCTGTGAGGGTGTAGTGATGGAGGAGTGTGTTCAGTGTTCATGTCTAGGAGATGGGTGGAATCGACTGGATAGCAATTGTGTTGCAAATTTTAGTTCCAGTTCTAAACTGGGAGGCCATGCTAATGTAGTGATGTGCTATTGTGAGATGTAAATGGCCTTTGAAGTGTCTTTTCACCCATCTCCCGAATCTCAGGTTATGTTCTAACAATCGTGAGGTCCGGCCGTCCTGGCATCCGTCCCCTGAGGAATTGCAGAAGTAACCTGACAGAAACAAGTGCAGAGAGAACCACAGTTAATTCTGATGTTTTCAACAGTTTCAAATTCAGACATGTGGGATTCTTTTGCTTGCTCCATTATCATGTCCATTGCAATTTTAATTCCAGCTGTCACATGAAACCGAGTTTCATTGACCAGGTCTGAATTATTGCTGTTGTTTCAGTGCAGTGTGCGACACCTTAAAGCTGCTCTTGTAGTCGAGCCTTCACAGTCTGCTGTGTCACAGCATTAAGGTCCCAGTTCTGCTGGGGACATTCTCTGGCTTTACCTCAAGTTGCTTTCATTACAGTCAGATCTGTGGTCATGGTGTCGTTCACACATTTGGTTAGTGCAGGTCTCTAGTTACCTTTAAAAGGCTGTGGTCTGTCTGATGTTTAGTTCACACCCTCCTTCTAAATTTGCTTCCTTGATCAGTTGGCTATTACCTGTGCCACACTTCTGGGAGTGTTTTTTAAAGGCAAAAAATTAAAACACACCTCCGCCCTTTTGGCACTGGATAGCAGGTCAACGAAATCGAACTGTAAGGATTAATGTCACACTTCTCCAATTAATGCCTGCTTGGCGATTACAACATAATGTATATTATAATTTGAGTTATAATACAATTACATTATATTTAAGAATATAAATTAAATTATATTATTTCTGGTCTTCTGAAGAGTCTCTGCTCGTTCGCATGTGTTTACATTTGAATATGAAAAGGCTTTCTGGCTCAAGGCTCATAAGCTGTACATTCGCTGTTTCTCCTTTCTGTTTTCTAGGTTTCAAATACCTTTTCTTCTCATTTAGTCTTTTTAAATGGCCATTTTAACATTTGATTATTCTTTTGAACTCTTAATTTTAGTTTTATCTGTTTAGATCAGGGAATCTATATCGCTCAGCGTTCCTTCTCCCAAGGCCGCACGGCACACTCCCGTCAGTTCCAATAACCAATTCAGAGGTAATTTGGCTAAATATCTGGGATCTGCCGTAATTCACACGTACACAATCGAAGACATCTACATAGCCCCCTTGAATGCCACCTCAGGAACTTAATTCAATAATTTACTTTAGTAGCGTGCACTTATCTAAAGTAACATTAAATTAGAACAGAGGTATTTAGATGTACCCAAATCTAGATCAAACAGCATTAGCTGATTCTAGACGGAAACTACCCGTCTCCTCATTCAAGTACACTTAAAATGGTATCGGATATTAGCCGTCGCTAATCTGACGCGAAAGATGTGGAAATATACGAATCCAATAATCTATGGAAAAAACAGTCTTTCAGAGTCATTCAGAATTAATTCAAACGTAACCATTTACAAATTTGGTATGCGAAACAGCTCCCATAGAGTGGAGAGGTAAAGTCTACGTTCTCTAAAGCTTTGAATATGAAAAGGTTTTTTGTTTCAGGATTAATGAGATGCGCGTTCGTGGTTTCTGACTCTCAAATTCATTGTGAATCACATTATAACCACATTCAGCATAGAGACACACGCGTTTAATTCAGTTCACACAGGATACGCGGCCTAGAATATAACATCAACAGCCTTTACCTAAGTGTTCCAAATACACAAACAGTAAAGCAATCCTGTGTTTAAAGAATAAACTTACAATTAGCCTATGTGCACATATGGTGGCACAAACAACTATGAAGTGTGTTCTAGGAGTGCATTACAATGTTTAAAGCACAACTCCAAATTTGAAAATACAAATTATTGCATTATTGCCTTTTAATCCCATCTGTGTTAAAGTGGAAGCTTTCAAATGCAATATAGAGTTTGTCAAGATTAGTTTAGGTTTAGTATAGAATATTATTCAATGTGGCTTTTGTGCCCACCGGTGGGCTGGTCACACAAAGAGTTAAGCGTTTTTTTAATGCAGCATGGCTTTAGCATTTATCATTAGCTTAGTTTTTAAGTAGCATGGGCAATACTAGCATTTAGCCTAGCCTCGTTTTGGAGGCAGCATGGCTTTAGCATTTAGCATTAGCTTCGTTTTTTAAGTAGCATGGGCAATACTAGCATTTAGCTTAGCTTCGTTTTGGAAGCAGCATGGACAATAACATTTAGCTTAGCCTTGAGATCCGATTTTAGCCTGTAAATAATATCATCCTGTTTTTCCAAATTTAGCTTTTTATAAACAATGCATCGATCTGCCTTTTTATTTATAAAATCACGTGTTCTCCGATTTTCTCCATTTACAAACTTAGATTTTTCTTTCTGTTGTTTTCCGATTCTCTTATTGTTGCTAGTTCGTTTCAACAAAGCCAATACCACAATGGCGACAAACATGCGGTTGATTTGAAAACTTTTAGGCTGTTTTACAGCTCCTCATCAAGTAACGTTCCACGAAAGACATTTGGAAGATGTTATTCCAATTTTAGGTTTCGTTTTTTGTTGCTTAGTCAAACAAGGATATCTTTAATCTATTAACAAGGGTTTTCATTCTTCATCTGCGCTGTCGCTTATCACGTCCTCACGTATTTCAGTTCTGGACTAAACAAAGGGCTTTCCTATAGCTACCCATAACAATGCAAACAAAATTTTTCTCAACACTTCTCAAAGGGGAAGAAGAAAATGACTTACCACAGCGGCAGAAGAAAGTGAAGATGTTCAAACCTCATGCTGATTTTAAAATCCCCATACTTTGCTGGAAAAGACGTTGCTCGCGAATTCATCTGTTGCGATCACGTCTCGGGGGTCGCCAATTTGTAAGGCTGACTAATTTGGTCCAAGGGCGGCATTCAAATTAGCGGTGAAGGTCACATGCGCGTTCCGTCTCTTCCAATGGCAGAGGGATTTATAATTAAATGTAATACTTTTTATCTTATGTATTAACTCGTTTCATCTGACTCCATAAAATGAAAGTGTTTTAATGATATCTGTGCATCATTAAGTATACGTTAATGTTTGACTATTCGTTTTAACTCCAATGAAAATAAAGTCAAAGTCTGTTAGAATAATCAAATATAACAATTTATTATGTCAGGTAAATGTATTATAATAATTCCATAATCAATTGAAAGATAATCAATGCAAATCATCAAATGTTCTAGAACAAAGAGGAAAATCTTTTACCCGACATGAAATACATGAATGCTGAGTCTCGGCGACTCAGCATTCACGGGCTATCTGAGATACAGAAAGAGCCACGATCCCTTGCTGCCTTCCATTAAATAGCCAGACCTCATTTCATATGTAAACCTGTATTCACAGTGGAAATGTACTGGTAGGTAACCATTTGCTTAGTTGTAATTTGCATTCAAACAAAAGGCCAGAAGGTGTTAACTCCGAGACAAACTCTTCTGTGTGAAGGATATTTCTATATTCTTAATAACCTTATTACCTTTTGTTTTACTTCTTTTGGAATGAGACACTCGTACCAGCCACCCTGAGACCTTTAAAATGATACTAAACACAATCCTTAATGATACTCATTCACATTAAAACCATACATATATTCTTATGTGAGTTTCAGGTGATCTGTATGAAGGGGAAGGAGTGGGGGATGAGGGGAAGAAATGTAGATTAGGATGATTCAGAGGTGAGACCTTTGTCTCCGGGGAAGAGGGGGGAAGCCAAATGTTAATTTGCCAAGGTCCTTTGTCTCAATAGACCATGTGGTCAGATATTTTCTCTTCAACAAGTTTTACGGTCTTACAAAGGCAAATGGGTCACAGTGAGGGATCGCTCTAGTCGCGGATCAAAAAAACACTCTTCCGTTCCGATTACCATAACAAATCGATTTGCCCCGCTCAGTGAAACACCCACTGAGAAATCTGTTGATTGTGCCCTAGTAATTGGTGATTCGATCACACGGAACATGAGAGACACCAGCCACCATAGTCACCATGAGCCAGAGTGCCTGACATCAAAGCAAATGTAAAAGTGCTGGCTAATGTTAATCGTAAATTCTCTAAGATCATTATTCATGTCGGCACTAATGATGTTCGACTTCGCAAGTCGGAGATCACCAAAAATTAATATTAAAGTGGTGTGTGAACTCGCAAGTACGATGTCAGGCACTGTAATTTGCTCTGGCCCCCTTCCTGTTCGCAGGAGTGATGAGATAGTTAGTAGATTGGCCTCACTCAATGGCTGGCTGTCGTAGTGGTGTCTGCAAAATAATATAGAATTCATAGACAATTGGAAAAGTTTTTGGGGCAAACCTGATCTGTTGAAAAGAGATGGTATTCATCCCTCCTGGGATGGTGCTGCTCTTCTCTCTAGTAATTTGGCTCATGCTTTGGCACCAGGTCAGGAAGCAGAAAGACTGGCTTAACCGACCGTCTGCTAGCGGCCTCGTGTCACCAAGGTCAGATAAATCCCATCACATAGAGCCTCTTTCACCTAGATATCATCATATAGAGACTGTGTCTGTTCCCCGAATTTGGAAATCCAAAAAACGTCCAAACCCATCTAAGGTTAAAAATTGAATTTATGTTCAACAAATAAAAAAACAGATATAATACAGATGAGCAAACGATAAAGCTTGGGTTGCTGAATATTCGATCCCTTACTTCAAAAGCGCTCATAGTTAATGATATGATTTCAGATTATAACCTAGATGTGCTGTGTTTGACAGAAACCTGTCTAAAACCAAATGATTACATTACTTTAAATGAGTCAACCCCAAAAGAGTACAGTTATAAACATGAGCCTCGTCCAAAAGGCAAAGGGGGAGGTATTGCTGTAATTTATAGTAATATTTTCAAAAACCACTAAGAAATCTAGTTTTAAATATACTTATTTTGAAGTGTTGGTGCTTAATGTAAAAATATATAGTATAAACGATAAATCACGTTTGAGAATTCTGCTGGCTACTGTATACAGGCCACCAGGGCACCATAAAGATTTTATCAAAGAATTTGCTGACTTTCTATCAGAATTAGTATTGCCTGCAGATAAAGTACTAATTGTTGGTGATTTTACATACAATATACATGTAGATAATGAAAAAGATGCATTGGGATTGGCATTTAAAGACATTGTAAACTCAATTGGAGTTAGACAACACGTGTCAGGACCTCATTGTCGTAATCATACTCTAGATCTAATACTATCACATGGAATAGATGTTGATGCCATTGAAATACTGCAGCAGAGCGATGACATCTCAGATCATTATCTAGTCTCATGTAAATTACATTTAGCCAAGGCTGCAAAGCCGACTCCGTGTTACAAATATGTTAGACCTATCACTTCTGCCACTAAAGATTGCTTTATTAATAATCTGTTATGTAATAATGATCAGTTTCATCATCTCAGCATCCCGGATAGCTTAGAAGAACTTGATATTGCAACAGAAACTTTTAACTCTCTCTATTCCAGCACTTTAGACACAGTTGCTCCGTTGCGCTTAACCCTCTAGGCGCCACGGTCGAGTTTACTCGACAAGATGAGGCACTGAATAAAACGGCTGATTTTGTCAAATTGGGTGTCAAATTTCGTTCGACCTCCCCTCCACTGGATGGCAGACATGTCATACTTCATCCCCGAATAAAAAAAACGTCATGTTTCTATACAAAATGTTCGAGTTAGAGCGCATTGAATCAGTGCGATCAAAAGCGGAGCTAGTGTGCGACTGAGCCATGTTATCAGATCCTCTCCGCAATCGCGGCGACAGTATTGTGGTGGAGACTTTGTCTAATGCCACTGGGTATGTTAGACGAGGTCGAAGTATTCATAGGACAGTTAGGAGACAACGTGGAGGCAGGGTGGGGAGTCGCAATGACAATGACAGTAGTCCGAGCAGTGCACACTCGGCGCGCGCGCGCGAGGCAGATCTGGCCGCGCTGCTCGTATCATCTCACTCATGATCTGTGCGAGTGAGCGTTTGAACTAAACAGGTCTTGTCTACTTGTGTTTGTATGTCATATGAATAATATATATGTGCCCCATACATGGAATCAGAGTGCCTACTGTATTTAGTAAATGGAAAATCTCTACAGCAAAAGGCAACCACTACATGCATTCGGTTTGTTTCTACCATTTATTAGTAATAATTTACACAGTTTGTTTACTACTTACTATATACCTGAGCATTCAGTATTGTGCAATATAACATACAGAAGGTGATGGACATTTTGGGGGGAAAGAAGTGCTGCATTTTATCATTAAAACATGTGACTTTTCATGAAAATTCTATAATCCAAGATTGCCGCCACCATATGACGTCATAATATGCAAATTAGATGGAAAAATGTAATCCCTACATAAACTTTGGGTCATCCTTAATATTTCTCTAATTTACAGAAAGTCTCTATCTTTTATCACTTTTAAGATATAGCCTTTTGAAATTGAGATGTCAAAATCGAACGTTTTAGGAAAAAACCTCTGGCGCCTAAAGGGTTAAAGAAGATTAAAGAAAATAGTCCAACGCCGCGGTACAACGAGCACACCCGGGCCCTTAAGAGAGCAGCCAGAAAAATGGAGCGCAACTGGAAGAAAACTAAACTAGAGGTATTTCGGATTTCATGGAAGGAGAGCTCGATTGCATACAGAGAGGCCTTAAAAGTTGCTAGATCTGCTTATTTTTCAACCCTATTAGAAGAAAATACACATAATCCTAGGTATTTATTTGAAACAGTGGCTAAACTAGCTAAAAAGAAAGCTTCAAGCCCAGAAGTTTCCAAGCAACACAGCAGTAATGACTTTATGAACTTCTTCACTTATAAGATCGATAATATCAGGGACAAAATTATAACTATGCAACCGTCTACTACAGTATCACATCAGGGAGTGCATTGTAGTATCCCTGAGGAAAAATTTGACTCATTTGTTGCTATAGGAGAGGAAGAATTTTGCAAACTCATTAAATAATCTAAATCGACAACTTGTATGTTAGACCCTATACCGACTAAGCTACTGAAAGAGATGCTTCCAGGTGTCATAGATCCTCTTCTTAATATCATTAATTCGTCTTTGTCTCTAGGATACGTACCAAAAACCTTTAAGCTGGCTATGATTAAACCGCTTGTTAAAAAAACACAACTTGATCATACAAAATTAGTCAATTACAGGCCGATCTCGAATCTGCCTTTTCTGTCAAAGATATTAGAAAAAGCAGTATCCTCACAGCTGTGTTCCTTTCTTGAAAGAAATTATATCTGCGAGGATTTTCAGTCCGGATTTAGACCGTACCATAGTACTGAGACTGCTCTCATTAGAGTCGCAAATGATTTGCTCTTTGCTCATCCGATCGTGGTTGTATCTCTCTATTAGTGTTACTTGATCTTAGTGCTGCATTTGATACCATCGAGCACAACATTCTTTTAAATAGACTAGAAAACTATGTTGGCATTAGTGGAATTGCACTAGCATGGTTTAAATCATACTTATCTGACCGTTATCAGTTTGTAGCAGTAAATTAAGAGATGTCCTAACGATCAAAAGTTCAGTATGGCGTACCACAAGGCTCAGTACTAGAACCGCTGCTGTTCACTCTGTATATGCTACCATTAGGAGATATCATTAGGAAACATGGAATTTACTTTCACTGTTATGCCGATGATACTCAGCTGTATATTTCTTCAAAACCTAACGAAACTTACCAATTCACAAAATTAACTGAATGCATAGCTGATATAAAAAATTGGATGACTAGTAATTTCCTACTACTAAATTCTGAAAAAACAGAGATTCTAATTATTGGACAAAAAACTTCCTCACGTAATAACCCAGAATACTGTCTAACACTTGATGGCTGTTCTGTCAAGTATTCGTCGTCAGTTAGGAACCTGGGTGTGCTCTTTGATACCAATCTTTCATTTGAAAGTCACGTGTCTAGTATCTGTAAAACCGCATTTTTCCATCTTAAAAATATATCTAAATTACGCCATTGACAAATGCGGAACAATTAGTTCTTGTGTTCATGACCTCAAGGCTAGATTATTGTAATGCTCTACTGGGTGGTTGCCCTGCACGCTTAATAAACAAACTACAGCTAGTTCAAAACGCAGCAGCTCGAGTTCTTACCAGAACCTGGTAAGTATGACCATATTAGCCCGGTTCTATCAACACTGCATTGGCTGCCTATTAAACATTGTATACATTTTAAAATATTGCTGATTACTTACAAAGCACTAAATGGTTTAGCTCCGCAGTACTTGAGCGAGCTCTTAACGCATTATAGTCCTTCACGTCTATTGCAATCTCAAAGTTCCGGCCAGTTGATAATACCTAGAATATCAAAATCGACTGCTGGCGGTAGATCCTTTTCCTATTTAGCACCAAAACTTTGGAACAGTCTTCCTACCATTGTCCAGGAAGCATACACACTCTGTCAGTTCAAAGCTAGACTAAAAACACATCTCTTTGACCTAGCATTCACATAATACATTATCGACTTCTATAATTCAATGTTAGGCTGCATAGATTAAATCCTGATGTACTCGTTACATCACAAGAAGAATGGCATCTACGCTAATTTTAGTGTCTTTGTTTATCCCGAGGTTTTCCCGCAGCCTGCCGGACCCAGGCCGTTTCCAGATCTGACAAAGGACCTTCGCCTGGACCTGATGACAACGCAGTGCTGAAGTGCCGACTAGCCTCTCCCTATACCACTCTACAGATAAAGCGTTGTGAAATTTCGGGTTGCGTAATCAAAATTTATAGGCAAGACAAGTAGTTTGTTTAGGCATGGTTTGTAGGGAATTACAAACCTGCGCACATATATTCAAACGCACATAACTATAGAATCAATTCTTAAATGCGCATGTGAACGCCATCAGCATTTATCACAGGTTCGCGTTTAAAGCGGTGTCGTCTTAGCGGCCCCTAATTTAATAACAAATGATCATTTCAACGGAAGTGAATCAATCAAAACTAACTTTAGCTGGAAAATAACATTATTCAAGAACCGCTATAAAACCAAATCAATCTCTGTTACCTTAAATTATATGTTTATCTCTGTAAAGCTGCTTTGAAACAATCTACATTGTTAAAAGCGCTATATAAATGAGGATGACTTAACTGACTTAATATATTGGCACAAGAACAGATGTCATGCTGACATCATGCCGACAATCATAAACGAAAGCATGTGGTGTCACAGGCGGTTGTCTTCAGAGTGCACCTGAAAAGACGACAATAAATGACGACACTCGTCTCATCGTGGAGGTTGAGAAGCATAAAGTTATTTATGATCCACATAATGTGCTTTATAAAGACTTGCAGGCAACGGAAAAAGCATGGGAATAAGTTGCATTGGCTCTTGGTGCCGATGGTAAGTCATTTAAAAGTGTTTTTGACAACCTTTCCCTGGCCCACGAGCGAACAACTCAACTTATACTAAATAAGTTGAAAGGTAAATGGAATAGACAGATTAATATAGCACACATACAGTAAAGACATCTATGATGTGCATGATTTTGTTGAATTTTTTACTTTTTTTCGAGAATTTGCTCATTTACAATATGTCTCTATTAAGAACTTTGCTGTTTATTATTACAGACATTTATAAATTATCCTTAAGATGTTTATGATGGGTAATGTTTGTAAATTAGATGTGTATCAGATATCAATCTAAATGATTTCGTAAAGTTTTTCTCTTTTGCAGAATGCTTTTCATGGATATGAGTGCTAATATGTAATAAATATGCAGATAATATATAATAATAAATATAATTCAGGTATCAATTACCTATCAATATTTATTTATTCAAAAACATATATAAAATATGTCAAAGTACTAACTGACCACAACCTCAAAAGCCTGTACACAAGCCGCGGTTCAGCTGCGCGCGACAAACGCTGCCAGTGTGAAAGCGGTGTAAGACTTTGTATGGTCAAAGGACGTTCGAATATACAGGTGCGCAGGAGTGGAATAAGTTGCCATTGGACATTAAGGTTTTAACGGATAATGTTGGTTTTAGTATACGATTGAAGAGATTGTTTTTTAGATAGAATGGCTTAATAAGTCAAGTCAAGTCACATTTATTTATATAGCGCTTTTTACAATACAGATTGTTTCAAAGCAGCTTTACAGAGACAACAGGAAAATAATGCAACAAAGTTTGTTTCCAGAAGAAAATAGCGTCACAGTCCAGCTTAAGTAAGTTCAGTGATGTTTAATTTTTGTTGTAAAAAAGTTATTAATTTAGTTCATTTATATATATATATATTTATATATATAGCCGCTCTGGAGAAAACTATGTCATCGTCCAGCTCAGTTCAGTTCTCATATAATGGTGTCAATGCAGGCAGATCAATATTATTGTTGAATATTAAATTAAATGTTAAATGTAATGTCCCCAAATAAGCAAGCCAAAAGCCAATGGCAACAAAGGTGAAAAAGGCAACAAAGGCGATAGATAGGTATGGATAATAGATATGGATATATGTGTATTTTTGTATTTTTTTGGTTTGTCATGAAAATGTCTAGTTAAAAAATCAAGGACCACAATGGAAATAAGTTAATGCAACTTTATTGTGTTATCCTTGACAAATAAGTTTTGCTACTTTAATTGGTACTGTATTGCTACTTTTTATGTCAAATCAACTCAACTCATATCGGTATCAATTTCAAAAACTCATTTTCAAAAACTTGCTCTTTGAAACCTGTTTCAAAGTTTGTATTCTCAGGGCCATCAAAATGCCGTTGTTGTGTGAATGAACGGCCCTAATCAGTGGTGTAGTCTAGTTTTTTGTAGTGAGTATACTGTGATATACAAAAAAAAATTATTCACTGTTTAAATTAAAACATGTATAAAAACTTGTGTGATATTCCTTTAAAACTATGCTATTATAGATTTGATTATTATTATTTTAAAAAGTACATCTTACTATGCAATTTCTTTCATAATTTATATAAAGCGCTATATAAATAAAGGTGACTTGACTTGTGTTAGCAATGGTTACCTCCAAAGAAAGACGTGCAGCATCACCTCTTTGCATCAAAAAAGGAAAGGAAAAGGAAATTGCTGCAAAGAATATTGCACCCTAACGACCCATTTACCAGATAATCAAGAACTTCAAGGAAAGTGGTTCAACTGTAGTGAAGAAGGCTTCCGGATGTCCCAGAGCAGGGGTGGGCAATTTCAGTCCTGGAAGCCACTGTCCTGCAGTTTAGCTCCAACCCTAATCAAACACACATGAATCAGCTAATCAATGTCTTTAGGATTTCTAGAAAGATACAGGCAGGTGAGTTTTATCAGGGTTAGAGCTAAACTCTGAAGGATAGTGGCCCTCCAGGACCAAAGGTGCCCATTCCTGTCCCAGAGTGTCCAGCAAGCATCCCCAGACTTCTTCTGAGAGTTAGCTACGGAATCGTGTCATCACCAGTGTAGAACTTGTTCAGTATTGGCAGTAGGTGGACAATAGCCTAGCGTCAAGAAGGGCAGCAATGAAACCACTTCTCTCTTAGAACACCATCAAGCACAGACAGAAATTCTGTATATATATATATATATATAAAAATAAAAGAAGAAGAAAAGAAAAGCACAACTGAAAAGATGTCGCTACTGCAGCCACCATCAGCTTTGTCTCTTCACGGCAATCTGGCGGAGAATTGGAAGGTATGGCTTAAGAAATTCGAGTTGTACCTCATTGCGAGTGGCGTGGCAGAGAAATCAGAGACAGTGCAGTGTCTACAGGACCACCTTTCTTCATATTGCGGGTGAATAAGCCATTAAAGTGTACAACACATTCCAGTTCACGGAGGAAGAGGTGAATAAAATAAATGCATTAAAAAGGAAATTCAAAGAATATTGTGAGCCCAGAAAGAATCTGCCATACATTCGCCAAATGTTTTTTACGAGATCGCAAAGTTCTGAAGAAACAATTGATGCATACGTCACAGATCTTAAACACAAGGCGAAAGACTGTGAATTTGGCGATCTGACTGATTCACTTATCAGGGATAGAATCGTATGCGGGATAAGAGACGACAATGTGCGTGCAAGATTGTTGCGTGAGGCAGACCTCACGTTGGAAAAAGCAATCGACACCTGCCGGGCCAACGAGCTAACGTCAAATCAAATAAAAATGCTAGCTGAAGAAATAGATGTGAACAAAATAAGCAGTGTAAAAAACAAAAAGAAAAAAGGAGAAAAAACAGTGCAAAGTGAACAGAGAAGTAAACAGCATGCAATGGAAAGTCACCACAAAGCAAACGTGAAATGTTTAAGATGTGGTTACCAACATGAATACAAAAAATGCCCAACTTATGGACAAATTTGCAAAGCATGCAACAAAAGAAACCACTTTGCGAAAATGTGCAGAATGCAAGTCTCCACCAGGAAAATACAGACTGTAGAACAAGGTGAACAAAGTGATGAGCAAGATGACTTCTTTGTTGGAACCATTGATGTGCAAACAATGAAAAATGTGCACACAGTCACCACTGAAACACAGAATGAAAAAGACAAATGGACTGAAAGCCTGAAAATAAACAACAAGAAAGTTGCATTTAAATTACACACAGGGGCTGCATGTAATGTAATACCCAATAATGTGTTCAAGTCACTGGAAACTCAAAGAAAACTACAAAAATCCACCTGTCACCTAATTACATATTCTGGACACAAGATGTCACCTGTGGGACAAGTTCAACTTACCTTCACCTACAGAAACCAAAAGCATAATATCCAATTTCAAGTGGTCGATAGTAACGTACCTGCACTTCTTGGATGCACAACCTGTGAAAAATTAGGAATAGTGAGAAGAATATATGAAGTAAAGATCAAAGATGACCCTTTGAAAAACTTTCACGACCTGTTTTCTGGCCTTGGGTGTTTACCAATTGAGCATCACATCAAAACAGACCCCAATGTCTCACCAGTGATTCATCCACCAAGAAAGGTTCCTGTAGCACTCAAGGACAAGATAGTTGAAGAGCTACACAAGATGGAAAGCATGGGAGTAATTGTAAAGCAAACCGAACCGACTGAGTGGGTGAACAGCATGGTAACAGTGGTGAAACCAAACAAGATACGCATATGCATAGATCCACAATAATAAAGCGATAAAACGTGAACATTACCCTCTACTGACAGTGGAAGAAGTGGTATCCAGCATGCCAAAAGCAAAGATATTCTCAGTCCTAGATGCAAATCAAGGCTTCTGGCAAATAAAACTGGATGATGAGAGTTCGAAACTCTGCACGTTCAACACGCCAATAGGGAGGTACAGATTTCTTTGCTTACCATTTGGTGTGTCTTCAGCCAGTGAAGTCTTCCAGCGTGCGGTCGCGCAGATGTTAGAAGGTCTTGAAGGTGTGGTCAACATCATTGATGACATCCTACTATGGGGAGAGACAACACAAGAACATGATCAAAGACTCATCAAGCTGCTGGAAAGAGCAAGAGAATGGAATCTAAAACTAAACAAAAGCAAGTGCCAGATAAGAACATCAAAAAATAAAATATCTTGGACACAGAAGGTCTTAAGCCAGATGATGAAAAGGTAAGAGCCATCGTGCAAATGCCACCTCCTGAAAACAATCAAGCACTCATGAGATTCATGGGTATGGTGCAATACCTATCCAAATTCATTCCAAATTTATCTGATGTCAGTGCTCCTCTTCGAAAGCTGCTAGAAGATGACGTTCAGTGGCACTGGGAGGAAGAGCAAAGAGAAAGATAAAAAACCAGTGGCTTATGGATCTCGTGCACTCACGGATGCTCAAAAACGCAATGCTCAAATGCGCAAATTGAAAAAGAGCTACTTGCCATAGTTAATGGATGTGAGAAATTTCATCAATATATCTACGGCAAGGAAGTAGAAGTTGAAAGTGATCACAAACCACTGGAAAGTATTTTCAAGAAATCACTACACCAAGCTCCATCCAGATTACAGCGCATGCTTCTCAGACTTCAGAGGTACAGCCTAAAGGTAGCCTACAAACCAGGTAAAGAAATGCACATTGCTGATGCACTAAGTTGTGCATATCTGAATGAGCATACAGAAGACTTGCTTGGTCAAGAGCTAGAGCTTTGCTGGGTAACAACATATCTGCCTGTGTCTGAAGAAAAGCTAAGTGTTTTCCGCACTACAACGGCTGCTGATCAAGAAATGCAACTACTGCGCAAAATGACCATGGATGGATGGCCCAAGGAAAGAAGTGATGTTCCGAAACTGATTCAAGCGTATTGGACATTCAAAGAAGAAATAAGCTTCACATCGGGACTTCTTTTTAAATCTGCAAAGCTCATAGTTCCAAACAAACTGAGACAAGAAATGCTGAGGAAAATTCACGAATCACACCTTGGAGTTGTAAAATGCAAAGAAAGAGCCAGGGATGTTCTGTATTGGCCGAACATGTCAATGCAGTTTGAAGAGTTTGTCTCCCAATGTCCAGTGTGCAACACACACAAGAACAGTAATCCAAGAGAACCATTGATATCACATCCAATACCAGGAAGACCTTGGTCAAAAATTGGCACAGATCTATTCCATTACAATGGTTCAGATTACTTACTGTCTGTTGATTACTACTCTAAATTCCCAGAAATCAGCAAACTGTCTGACACAACAGCTCAGAGTGTAATCGTGGCCATGAAATCGATGTTTGTGAGGCATGGTATACCAGATACTGTAGTCTCGGACAATGGTCCACAGTATGCCAGCACAGAGTTCAGCAACTTTTCAAAAGTGTGGGAGTTTGAACATGTGACGTCCAGCCCAGGACACGCACAGTCGAATGGACAAGCTGAACGAGCAGTTCAAACCATAAAAAGCTTGTTAAAGAAAGCTCAGAGTGGCAAAAGTCAAGTCAAGTCAAGTCACCTTTATTTATATAGCACTTTTTACAATACAGATTGTATCAAAGCGCTTCACAGTGATAACATGGAAACAATATAACAAAGTTTGTTTCTAAAAGAAAATTGCGTCAACGTCCACCTTAAGTAAGGCAGATCAATAATATTATTGAATATTAAATGTCCCCAACTAAGCAAGCCAAAAGCCAAGGCAACAGTGGCAAGGAACCCAAACTCCATCAGGTGACAGAATGGAGAAAAAAACCTTGGGAGAAACCAGACTCAGTCGGGGGGCCAGTTCTCCTCTGGCCAACGAAGTGCATGATTCGGGCAGCATTACAAGTCAGATTGGATCGGAACATTTAGAGTATTTTTTGGAAGTCCAAGTAATCACGCCGGTCTTAAGATGAGTTGTTGAGGATCAGTGCCGTCCACCATAGAGAGTCCATATCGTCCGTGTTGAGTCGTCAATTCACAGGCTTTGTGATTGGAGCATCTGAAGTCTCCGTAAGAGGCTGGATACAAACTGGAGCTGACGAACGCCATTTTCTCGGGACTCGCGTCCCGAGATAACAGCAGAAAAGCAAAGGGAAAATAATTAGCGTAGCTGCTGTTCATAATGATGATTTCCATAACACAGGCGTAAATGATAAAGCATGAAGATAGTGACTCTTGCGTCCCAAAATCACCCCCCTCCGTCCCCCACTCAACTCAGCCCAGCTTACTGACCTCTACGTCCCTCCTGCTGCTGAAACCTAACCACAATCTCACAATCTCTCCGCAACCCAACCATACGCGCCAACCCGTTGACTAAGGCTGTCGAGCCCCACTGGTGCGTGAATAGGCAGTTTCAGTGGACATACTACCTACCGCAACACAATATCTGCCCAACCACCCGTCATTCACGCAATATACACAGGAACGTAATGACTGCAAATACTATGCAACCTATACAGTTAACCTACAGTCTCTTCAAGTTTTATAGTATTAAATGCATTTGATCTGATTCAGCAGTATTATAAAAGGTAAGCATTATGTAAATGCTTGGCTAAAGAGATGCGTCTTTAATCTAGTTTTAAACTGGGACAGCGAGTCAGAGCCTCGAACAATATCAGGAAGGCTATTCCAGAGTTTAGGAGCTAAATGTGAGAACGCCCTCCCTCCTTTAGTGGACTTAGATATCCTAGGAATGACCAGAAGCCTCGAATTTAGTGATCTTAAAGAACGCGATGGATTGTAGGGCGATAGAAGGTCCATTAAATACACAGGAGCTAAACCATTTAGGGCTTTATAGGTCAGTAATAGTACTTTTGTAATTGATACGGAACTTGATAGGTAACCAGTGTAGAGATGATAAAACTGGTGTTATATGATCATATTTTCTTGACCTAGTAAGAACTCTAGCGGCTGCATTTTGCACTAACTGTAGCTTGTTTATTGAGGATGCAGGACAACCAGCTAATAAAGCATTACAGTAATCTAGTCTCGAGGTCATGAATGCATGAACTAACTTTTCTGCATCAGAAACAGATAGCATGTTACGTAATTTAGCAATGTTTCTAAGATGGAAAAAGGCTGTTCTTGTAACATGTGAAATATGATTTTCGAAAGACAAGTTGCGGTCTAGTATAACTCCCAGGTCTTTTACCGTAGAGGATAAAGTAACAGGACATCCTTCTATATTAAAGTTGTATTGTAAGTGGTTTTGTGGATAGTTTTTTGGACCAACAAGTAATACCTCCGTTTTATCTGGATTTAGTAGCAGGAAATTATGCGTCATCCAGCATTTTATATCTTTAAGACACTCTGTCAATTTTGATGAGTTAGTGTTTTCATCTGGCCGTGATGAAATATATAATTGAGTGTCATCAGCATAACAGTGGAAATTAATTCCATGTTTTCTTATAATATTACCAAGTGGCAGCATATATATTGAGAATAGCAGAGGGCCTAACACCGATCCTTGCGGCACTCCATAGTCTACTGACGATATCTTCGATTTTTCCCCATTTAAACAAACAAAATGGTAACGGTCTGATAAATACGATCTGAACCAGCTTAATGCCTGTCCCTGAACACCAGTGTAGTTTTGTAGTCGATCCAAGAGTATTTTGTGATCTATAGTGTCGAACGCAGCGCTAAGATCGAGTAGAACTAGTATTGAGATACAGCCTTGGTCAGAAGCTAAAAGTAAATCATTTGTAATTTTAACTAGCGCAGTTTCTGTGCTATGATGCGGTCTGAATCCTGACTGAAATTTTTCATATATCTCATTTTCTTGCATGAAAGAGCACAATTGAGCGGACACAGTCTTTTCTAGTATTTTAGACATAAATGGAAGATTTGAAATGGGTCTGTAATTTGCTAAGTTATTTGGATCTAATTGCGGTTTCTTAATGAGAGGTTTTATTACTGCCTGCTTGAATATTTTTGGAACATGACCTAAAGATAAAGACGAGTTAATAATATTAAGAAGAGGCTTTTCCACTACAGGTAACACTTCTTTCAGTAGTTTAGTGGGTATTGGATCTAATAAACATGTTGTTGGTTTAGATGCAATGATAAGTTTATTTAGCTCTTCCTGTCCTATAGTTGTAAAGCGGTGTAGTTGTTCTTGAGGGGCGATAATTGAGGCTGAATCATAAGACACCATAGAGGATTGTATATTTACAATTGTGTTTCGGATGCTTTCTATTTTCTCATTGAAGTAGTTCATAAAATCATTACAGCTATACTGTAACGGAATATTTTGCTCGGGTGATGTCTGTTTATTTGTTAGTCTAGCCACGGTGTTAAATAAAAACCTTGGATTATTTTGGTTATTTTCTATTAGTTTGCGGAGATGCTCTGCCCTGGCTGCTTTTAGAGCCTTTTTATAACGTGACATACTGTCTTTCCACGCGATTCTAGAGACCTCTAAATTAGTTTGTTTCCATTTACGCTCTAAGTTACGAGTTTCTCTCTTGATAACATGTGTAGTACTATTGTACCATGGTGCTTTAGTTTTCTCTCTAACCTTTTTTGATCTAATTGGTGCAACAATATCTAATGTACTAGAGAAAATGGTGCTCAAACTGCTAGTCATTTCCTCTAGTTCATCTTGTCATGATTCTGCCCTCGTGTCCTTGATTTTCTCTAGTCTTGAGGCAGGATCATAACAGAATCATGTTCCCTTTCGAGGGAACTCGCGATGCGTCACTTGACGCTTTGGGAACGCCCCCAGCGTGCATGCGTCTGAGCATCAATGTCAACTAGTCCAATGGAAAGAATGAGCGTCACGGGCGGGTGACGTCATGACCAGGAAGGGATAAAGGCTCACCCGGTGAAACGCGGCATTAGCTTCTGTGTCTCAGCAAGCGATCTGTGTCATTTTGTCTCTGTCTATTTACTGTTGTCTGTTGCGGAAAAGGATGGAAACTAAACAAGTGTACAAACAGTGTGCTTCTCCCTGCCCGCGTTATTTAACGGGTGGGGACACACACGAGCTTTGTGTCGTTTGTTTGGGAGTGGAGCATGCGGTCTCAGCCTTCGAGGGGGCTGAGTGCCAGCATTGTGAGATGTTACCGCTTCGCATGCTCCGCTCTCGCCTGTCACTCTTTGATAAAGAGAGTGGGCAGGCTCGCGATCCACAGGGATCAGGACCCGCGTCTGCTGAGGCAGCGCGGAGAATGCATTCCTGGGGATCGCAAAAGGATCTTTCGGAGGGGTTGGAGACGGGTCCGAGGGCTCTTTCTCCTTCCTTACCCGAGAGATCCAGTGCTCTCTCCCCGGTGTCGGAAGCACGCTCTGCGGTTTCTTCCGCCCGGGGAGAGAGCCCTCCATTACTTTATTGCTCTTCCTCCGAGGAGGTTGATGCGATGAGTGTGGAGAGTGTAAGCACACACATGGGGGAAAGAGATTCACAATTTATTTCCCCAGCATATGATGAGCTGGTGGATGTTATGTCGCGGGCTGTAGAGAAGTTAAATATTGAATGGCCATCTGAGAAGAAGGGCGCTCGTCCCAAAAGCAAATTAGATGAGCGCTTTTTATCTTCCACCACATTATCTCCACCACGAGGGCTTCCATTTTTTCCCGATTTGCACAATGAAATTTCTAAATCGTGGGATAAACCATATTCATCACGTCTTTTCAGCCCTCATGTTAACACTTATTCGAGAATAAGAGGGCTGAAAGAGTATGGTTATGAGGCGATGCCCCAGGCGGAAGAGAATTTAGCCAGTTATCTTTCCCCTGGTCCTGCATCGTCTCTGAAAGCCTCGGCTTTGCCCACTAGACCGCTTAAAGCCACTTCGGTGTTAGTGGGCAAAGCTTATACGGCAGCAGGTCAAGCTGGAGCATGTCTGCATACTATGGCAGTGCTCCAGGCTTATCAAGCTGACCTGCTGGGGGATCTGGATAGTAGTGAGGGAGTCAGTCATGACGATATTCGTGAACTTCGTCGGGCTACCGATCTTTCTCTCAGGGCTACTAAGGAGACCGCCAGAGCAATTGGGCGGTCTATGGCAGCCTTGGTAGCTACTGAGAGACATTTATGGTTAAATCTGTCTGATATTAAAGAAAAAGATCGAGCTTTTTTATTAGATGCTCCGCTTGAACCTTCTGGTCTCTTCGGCGACGCAGTCCACGCGGTCGTCGAGAGATTTCAGGAGTCAAAGAAGCAAGCGGACGTTTTTAAAAAGTTTCTCCCTCGCCGGGTCCAGCCCCCTGGGACTGCTGGGCGTGAGCAGCCCCAGCCGTCGAGCTCATCATATCGTGTGCATCAGAAAGAGAGTGTTGCGTCTCGTGCACCTCCACGTAGAGACTGGAGACGGACGCAACCCTCTCAACCGAAGTCTTCTAAGTCGAAGCCGGATCTGAGGACCGTTCTTCAGGCGAAGAAGACTTTGGTTCAAAAAAAAAAAAAGAAAGGTCCTGATGTTCATGCATCAGGCCTGTGAGGACAGCCCCGACCGAAGTGGAGCGGTGTACACCTCATTATACGGTGCCCGTTCCATTTCGGGGTCCTCACGAGACCGTTCTGCCAACCCTGCCACCCTTGGTGCTTCAGGGCGCAGCGGTCTCCAGCGAGTCGCTGATGCTATGCTGCGGCACAGCATCGGTTTCGCGCCCTCTGAGGGGGGCCTTAGAGCGGCCAGTTCAGGTAGTTCCTGCCATTATGTTTCAGGCTCCGGAATTGGCTGTCTCGATAACACCAGAGACCAGCCTCGAGAGGCTGGTTCCCTTAGTAAATTTTCTGGCAGCGTGGAAGCTTCTGCCGAATATTTCTCATTGGGTCCTGCAGATTGTAGAGAAAGGATACAGAATCCAGTTTGGTTCTCGTCCTCCTCGTTACAACGGGGTGCTGCCCACAGTGGTGCATCCCGAGCAGGCTCTGGTAATGGAGCAAGAGGTAAAGGCCCTGTTAGCAAAGGAAGCTATAGAACAGGTGTACTCACCCGACAGAGAGTCGGGTTTTTACAGCCGTTATTTCATTGTTCCAAAAAAGGATGGGGGGTTGCGTCCCATTTTAGATCTTCGTCTGTTGAATCGTTCAGTACAGAAACTCAAGTTCAAGATGCTGACACTCAAACAGATCGTGACTCAAATCAGATCCGAGGACTGGTTTGTCACGATAGATCTGAAGGACGCCTACTTCCATGTCTCCATCCTCCCTCAGCACAGGAAGTTCCTAAGGTTTTCTTTCGGGGGCAAAGAATACCAATATCGGGTTCTTCCTTTCGGTCTAGCTTTATCACCCCGCACGTTCACGAAATGCGTGGATGCAGCTCTAGCCCCTCTCAGGCTTCAGGGCATACGTATTCTGAACTACATCGACGACTGGCTGATTCTGGCGGAATCAGAGCAGTTGGCGGTTCGGCACCGAGGTGTCGTTCTCGCCCATATGCAGATGTTGGGGTTGAGGCTCAACGCCAAGAAGAGTGTTCTTTCTCCAGTACAGAGAACCACTTTCCTTGGTGTGGTATGGGATTCAGTGACGATGCGGGCCACTCTATCGCCCGTTCGTGTAGCTGCTATCCTGACAGCCACCAAAGAGCTAAAGCTAGGCCAGTCACGCACTGTGAAACAGTTCGAGAGACTGTTGGGTCTCTTGGCGGCAGCGTCCAACGTGATTCCTTTTGGCCTGCTGTACATGAGACCTTTGCAGTGGTGGCTCAGGACCAGGGGGTTCTCCCCGAGGGGAAACCCACTTCGTATGATCAAGATCACGCGGCGATGCCTTCGTGCCTTGGTTATATGGAAAAAACACTGGTTCTTAACCCAGGGTCCGGTGTTGGGAGCTCTCTGCCATCGAGTTACGATCTCGACAGATGCTTCCCTCACCGGCTGGGGAGCGGTAATGGAAGGCCGCTCGGTTCAGGGTCTGTGGAAAAGTCATCATCTTTCGTGGCACATCAATTGCCTGGAGATGATGGCTGTCTTCAATGCGTTGAGACAGTTTCTCCCAGACCTGAGGGGCCATCATGTGCTTGTACGAACAGACAACACATCAGTGGTCTCTTATCTGAACCGTCAGGGGGGTCTGCGGTCGCGTCCGCTCTGCAAACTGGCGCACCAGATCCTCCTGTGGTCTCTGGGGAAGGTACTCTCCCTGAGGGCAGTGTATATTCCTGGGGACCAGAATGTGGGGGCAGACATCCTGTCGAGGCAGGAGCTGAGGCCAGGGGACTGGAGACTCCACCCCGAGGCGGTGGAAAAAATTTGGGAGTTTTACGGCCAAGCAGAGGTGGATCTGTTTGCGTCTCAGCACACGACGCACTGTCCACTTTGGTTCTCCCTTACTCACCCAGCCCCCCTGGGGCTGGATGCTATGGTGCAGACGTGGCCGAGGCTACGTCTGTACGCATTTCCCCCTGTTGCTCTGCTCCCAGGAGTTCTGGAACGAGTCCGCCAGTACGGAATAAGCCTACTGCTTGTAGCACCACGCTGGCCGAGTCGGATCTGGTTTGCGGACCTGATCCATCTCTTAGACGGTCCTCCCTTGGAGATCCCGATCAGGAGAGACCTTCTGTCTCAGGCCGGGGGCACAATATTTCACCCTCGACCAGAGATTTGGAACCTGTGGGTTTGGCCTCTGAGGGGGCCCAACTCATAGAGAGTGGTCTCTCAGCTGAGGCTGCTGAGACCATCCTAAGCTCCAGAGCTCCAGCTACTAGGAAACTATATGCGCTGAAATGGAAAGTTTTTTCTGTATGGTGTCACCGACATCAGTGGGATCCGGTTAACTGTTCTGTGAACACAGTACTCGAGTTCTTGCAGGAGCGCTTTACGTCAGGTTTATGTCCTTCCACACTTAAGGTTTACGTGGCGGCCATTGCGGCTTACCACGCCCTGGTTGGGGGTACATCGTTGGGTCGAGACCCCCTGATTACACGTTTCCTTCGTGGCACATTGAGGCTGAGGCCTGCAACTCGCACTAGGGTGCCAGCTTGGGATTTGGCAATAGTACTAGAAGGCCTGTCTAGGGCTCCATTCGAGCCCTTAGATTCGGTTTCAGAGAAATTTCTTACCCTTAAGACTATCTTTCTGCTAGCTATTTCGTCCCTTAAGAGAGTTGGAGACCTTCAGGCCCTTTCGGTTTCCCCCACTTGCCTTGAATTTGCACCGGGGATGGTCAAGGCGTTCTTATATCCAAAACAGGGATACGTCCCTAAGGTGCCGACCTTGATTCCGAGGCCTATCGTGCTGCAGGCTTTCTGTCCTCCTCCTTTTACATCTGCGGACCAGGAAAGGCTGAACCTCTTGTGTCCAGTGCGAGCACTGGATACTTATGTTCATCGGACATCGTCTATGAGGAAGTCCGACCAGTTATTTATTTGCTTTGGATCACCTAAGAAGGGTCTTCCTGCTTCTAAACAGACGGTTAGCAAGTGGATAGTCGAGGCTATTTCACTTGCATACGAGTACTCTGACCATCCGTGTCCCTTGGTGGTCAGAGCTCACTCAACGAGGGGTATGGCGGCCTCTAAAGCCTTGTTATTTGGGGTTTCCCTCCAAGACGTTTGTGATGCGGCAGGCTGGTCCTCACCGCTCACATTCGTCAGGTTTTACAGTTTGGACCTGGATGCTGCCCCAGGTTCTCAGGTGCTTAGTGCTTAGTTCCAACAGACTGACACTCAGGTACTTGGAATTCTGGCGGTTTGGGTATTCTCGTTCCCAAAGCGTCAAGTGACGCATCGCGAGTTCCCTCGAAAGGGAACGTCTCAGGTTACTACTGTAACCATAGTTCCCTGAGAAAGGGAACGAGACGATGCGTCACCCTGCCATACTTCCTGCTTCCCTGTGATCGGCTTGCTTCGACTTTTTGAAGCTAATGCCGCGTTTCACCGGGTGAGCCTTTATCCCTTCCTGGTCATGACGTCACCCGCCCGTGACGCTCATTCTTTCCATTGGACTAGTTGACATTGATGCTCAGACGCATGCACGCTGGGGGCGTTCCCAAAGCGTCAAGTGACGCATCGTCTCGTTCCCTTTCTCAGGGAACTATGGTTACAGTAGTAACCTGAGACGTTTTGTGTGCAAGCACATGGTCTTGTGTTTTTAGCCATGTGCTTGTGTTGTCTCGTTATGTTACTCCTCCCCCTTGTTACCCTCGTCTTGTCATTATTGTCTAGTCAGTGTCACCTGTCCTGGTCTAGTCAGCTTCACCTGTCTTTGTCATTAGTGTTCCCCTTTATTATCCCCTTGTGTTTGCTGTCCTGTGCTGGTTCATTGTGATTCTTATCTGCGTGTGAAACGTTTGTGAGTATTTGTCAAGAGTATTGTCCAGAGAGAAATCCTGATTATATGTTTGCTGTTTTGTTTATCATCTAGTTATTTGTCAAGTCTCAGTCAAGTTAAGTGATTCCTGTTCCAGTCTTGTTTTGCCCCCTCGTGGGTTTTGTTTTACCTGTTTTCTGTCTTTAATAAACTTTGTGTATTGCATACTGTTTGCGATTGGGTTCGTTCCCTGAAATCCATGACACATCTGTTTGTTTAGGTTCTCTGAGCAGCTGAGATAGATCAGGTAAGCTATTTGAGAATCTATCTATAGTGGTCGGAAGGATTGTTCTGCCTGGTCTATAACGTGGCGCAACATGACAAATTTCAGCAGTGCGTATTATACAAGTTACCATGTGATGATCGGTGAGATCGCCACCTTGCGGTATAATATCTATATCGGTTAGATTGGTTCCGTATGATATAATTAAATCGAGTGTATGATTAAGACGATGAGTTGGTCCGGTGACGTTTTGCTTGACCCCAAAGGAGTTTAATAAATCTGTAAACGCAGTCCCTAACGCATCATTTGTGTTTTCTACGTGTATGTTAAAATCTCCAACAATTATTGCTTTATCGGCATTGACCAATAGATCTGAGAGAAAGTCTGCAAACTCTTTTAGGAATTCAGCATATGGTCCTGGAGGTCTATATACAGTAGCCAATGCTAGAGATAATAGGGATTTCTTTCTTACATCTAAGAGCGTAACGTTTAGCACAAGTACTTCAAACGAATTAAACCTGTGACCTGTTTTCTGAATAACATTAAGAATATCTCTATAGATTGTTGCAACACCGCCGCCACGACCGATCAGACGGGGCTCATGTTTATAACAGTATCCTGGCGGGGTAGACTCATTTAGACCGAAATACTCGTTTGGTTTAAGCCAGGTTTCAGTAAGGCAAAGTACATCGAAGCTATTATCTGTGACCATTTCATTTACAATAACCGCCTTAGGTGTGAGCGATCTAATGTTTAGAAGACCTAGTTTTAGAAATTGTTTTTGTTCACTGATATTTACATTTTCAGGTTTAATTACAATAAGATTTTTCCTAGATCCTACTGTAGATTTATTATTTGGCCTCACTAAACGAGGAATAGACACAGTTTCTATATAATGTTCTACACTACTTATATCAATTAAATTGGCACAGCAAAGACTGTGATTTGGAATTTGATTTTTCTAGTCATACGGTGTGTAACGTCTTGGAGATGTTGTCCGACAGAACAGCCGCTCCGAATCTGCTGGGGTGCAGGCCATCAGCACGGTAGAGCCTAGGTCGCTCCCAGAACAGATTCCAATTATTTACAAAGAGCAGTTTTTGTTCATTACACAATGACATTAACCATTCATTTAGTGCAAATAATCTACTGAACCTTTCCTGTCCTTGTCGGTACGTGGGAAGCGGTCCAGACACGATGATCGTTGCCTCAGGCGCTGTGCTGAGTACCGTCTCGATCAGGCTCCTGTAGTCCTTCTTCAGAACCTCCGTCTGCCGCAGCTTGATGTCGTTTGTTCCAGCGTGAAGCACCACAGCTCCGACGCGCTCTTCACCGTTCAGGATCTCGGGAACCTGTGCGGCGACATCAAGAACACGAGCACCAGGAAGTGAGTGCGCACCTTACCCTTACCTGAGGTAGCACGGACATGACGGACCATGGAAGTGCCGATGATCACGGCGTCGTCGCGTTCCGACTCGCGAAGAGGGGAGAAGCGGTTCCGGGTGGAGATCTCGAAGACCGGGAGGGGCGGAGAGGTTCTTGCTCTGGTCCTGGCTCGTGTCTTCCGCTGTGGGATCACCCAGGGTCCATGGTGTTGAGTTGGTGCCGGAGTGAATGATGCCAGAGATGATCGCGTCCTCCTGGGCAGAGAAACGCACGGAGTAGACGAAGTCAGAGTCAAAAAGTTACTAACCACTGACTTGTGTGCATCGGCGCGTGACGTTTCAAGCGCTGATCGCCGATCCCGCAGCTCGGCTTGCCTCTCTAGCAGACCACGGATCTGTTTCTCCACCGATTCCAGCTCCGATCGTACCGAAATCAGCTCGAATGTGTCCTCACCTGCACTCAGAGGTAACGTTAGACACACATCTGATATGTTCGCCATAACAGATGAACAGTAGATTAGTAGTGATACTACCAATATCACTAGTAATTTAGGACTGAAATGCCGGATATAACCTGTATCCTTTCAGTGAAATGGGTGTAAAATCAAACGGTCAATAGGCGCGAGGCCACGCGTGAAATGCTAGCGGACTAAAGGCTAGTAGCCGAGATTCGCAAAGTTGGGTCTAAGTAGCGATATCAAGGCAATCCGATTGTTTTTTAAAAGGAATAGTATCGAGGATAAGTTCCCATGATATAAAAATAGAAAGTGCTTGTTTATAAATGAGTGGTAAAGAAGAAAATCAAGGATTAATGAATTGATTCGACGGAGCTTTCAAACACAAACACAAACTGATGGAAGTGACCCCTACATTGCTCTGTTGGAATACAGAAACACGCCATTGGATGGTATTGGGTACTCACCATTACAGTTACTTATGGGACGTCGGTTGAAATCAAAAATACCTACCTCAGTCACCTTGTTGTCACCCGAGAGCAACATACAGATCCAAGACGACCTGAAACTAAGACAAGACAAGCAAAAAGCCTATTTTGACAGACAAACGAGACTGCTTCCAGATGTCCACATAGGAGAAAGAGTGAGGGTGCAACGAGGAGATTTCTGGAAACCTGCAGTAATCATAAAAAGACATGAGCAGCCAAGATCTTTCATCATACAAACTCCAGATGGGAAAACATACAGGAGAAACAGAAAATGTAAAGGTTTGAAATATTGAGAAGTGCAATGGCTTACACTAATAACTATCTAACATTATTCCAAGCAGCTAGTCCCATTTGCCGTGTCCATTGTAAGCTCAGCAACACAGTTCAATAAATCCACTTCAGAAACGTTGTTGAAATAAAAGATGAAAATCTCCGGTTTTTATTCCTTGGTTTCCGATTTACAAAAGAAAATGTGAGCTGATTAATACACTTATTATAATGGATAATGAAATAAGAAATTCTTAATAGAAATAGCTATAAGTTAGCAGTTATCAGGTAAGAAAACCGTTCGCTTCCACAGCTCTCAATATCTGAGACACGTAATGAAAATCAACATAATGTAATCTGAGTTGGCCTGTTCTTAAAGAGGCAGTACACTATTTTTACCAATCCTACAAGCACATGAATTATAGTATGCTTTTAACCTTTTAGGTATAATTTAACATTTTTAACCATTACATGAACTTCTAAATGAAATGATTTACCTGTTTAACATAAATTCTTATTCACATTACTATGAATTATACTTTGGCCTCTACATACCCGGCCCCTAATTGCCTTCTATCCTAGAAGCAATTACAACTTTAAATGTCTTTCTTTTGAGTAAAACTCAATAACAGTCCTTCTCATACTGCTTCCTGAAGTAAGCAGAGTTTAGTTATTGGCCTCTCAAGTTCATTCGTCTTTGTCTTGACTCGAACCTTGCGGACCACTCCATGCTCGTCCTCCATAGCCTTAACGATTCTTCCCATCAGCCATGATCCCCTGGGGGCTGATTCGTCGACAATCAAGACTACATCTCCCGGGATGAAGTTCCGTGATGGATGGTTCCATTTCTGCCTCTCCTGGAGTTGAGGCAGATATTCCTTGGTCCAACGCTTCCAGAATAGATCGCTCATATACTGGACTTGCCTCCATCTTTTACGCGCATAAGTATCATCCTTATCGAAGAGTCCTGGTGGCAATTTGGGATTAGTCTTGAGCAGGAGTAAGTGCTGTGGGGTAAGAGCTTCCAAATCATTAATATCATTGGAAGGCATGGTAATAGGCCTACTATTCAGAATGGCTTCACATTCACAAAAGAACGTCTGAAGACCTTCCTCATCCAAGTTTTGTTCTCTCAGCGTAGAACCCATGATTTTCCTGATGGAGCGGATAATTCTCTCCCACACCCCTCCGTGGTGGGATCCGGATGGTGGATTGAATAACCATCTGATGTCACGTTGGAGCAATTCCACTCCTTTATTGCCTTTCTGAGCTCATGATCAGCTCCAACAAAGTTGCTCCCATTATCAGATCTCATCTCCTTCACCTGACCTCTTCTTGCAATGAAGCGACGCAGAGCTTGAATAAAGGAGTCTGTTTCCAATGATGTTGCCATTTCTATGTGGACCGCACGACATGCAAGGCAGGTAAATATAACCCCATATCTTTTTACAGACGATCTTCCACGTTTAATGTGGAATGGCCCAAATAGATCCACTCCAGTTCTGGTGAAGGGTGGTTCATCTGGTACAACTCTGTTTCTTGGTAAGTTCGCCATCATTTGTGTGCCTGATGCCCCATGTTGTCTTCGACAGATAGTACACCGTGACAGCATTCTTCTGATTGACGAGGAAGAATCAATAATCCAGTACTTTTGACGTACATGAGACAAGACATGATTACGTCCACTGTGTCCCAGTCGCTCATGTGAATCCTGGAGAATCAGGTCAGCCACACGATGGTTCTTAGGCAGTATAATCGGGTGCTTGGCTTCAGCTGGCATGGATGCTCGACTGAGCCTCCCTCCAACACGAAGGATTCCCTCTTCAAGTTGTGGATTCAGTCTGAAGATTCGACTACTCTTCTTGATGGAGTCCTTTCTCCAAAGAGCAGATATCTCTTCATGAAACAAACTTTGCTGACAATTAAGTCGATGATGTCGGTCTCAGCTTGTCGCAGATTGTCCACGGTCAGGTAAGTCTTTTTGAGATTCTTTTTGTAGCTCAACATCTCCCTGTTCACCCGTTGTTGATCACTGTACAATCCATTCATCTCCTTTCTCTTCCTTGACAGATTTACCAGGGTTCCCTTAAGTCGTATGAGCCACGCCACAGCCTTCTTGAGGTGTATCCATGAAGAATAGTATTGAATTAGTTGTTGCATTGCATCAGTGCTTTCTTCTGCTGTTATAGCATTGACAAGTATGCCTTTCTTGACCTCAGGATCTTCAGCCGTGAGCTCTTCTAGGTGATCGTGCTTGTCTGGCCATTCCCTTTCAGGTTTACTGAGGAAAACAGGCCCTTCAATCCAAACTTCGTTCTTCATGAAGACACTCACCTTTTGTCCCCTAGAGGCACAATCAGCAGGATTCAACTGAGTGTTGACGTAGCTCCATTGCTGCACCTTTGATGCTTGCAAGATTATGGCAATCTTGTTCGCCACAAATGTCTTAAATCTGATGTTCTCATTTGCTAAGTACTTAAGTACGGCAGTACTGTCCGTCCAAAACCTGGAATCTGACAGTGACAACTGTAGTTCTTTCTTCAGCATGACATCCACCTTTACAGCTAAGGCAGCCGCCGTCAGCTCCATCCGCGGGATAGTTAGTGGTTTGAGGGGGGCAACCCTTGCCTTTCCCAAAACAAATGAGCAGAGTATTTGGTTGCTACTGTTCTTCTGGACTAAGTAAGTAACAGTACCGTAGCCTGTTTCGCACGCGTCACAAAAGTGATGCAGCCGAGCTTGCATTGTTTTGCCAAACTCAGGTGGCTTAAAGCACCGATCCACTCCAAAGTCAGTGAGCTGTTGAAGTTCTTCAGTCCACTCTGTCCATTGTTGTGCGAAGTGTTCTGGCACAGTGTCATCCCAGCCTGTTCTTTGTCTACACAATTCTTGTAAGATGTTTCTAGCAGGCAATATGACTGGCGATAACATTCCCAGTGGGTCGTAAACTGAACTCATAATAGACAGGATACCTCTCCTGGTGAGAGGCTTCTGCTCTATGTGTACATGGAACTTGAACTGATCTGACCGGATACACCACTGTACTCCTAAAGCTCTCTTGATGGCGAGTGAATCCTGGTCAAGATCGAAATCTTTGACTTCTGTTGCCCGGTCCTCAAGTGGAATGCTTAATAACACATTTCGATTGTTCGTCGTCCATTTCGTCAGTCTAAAACCTCCTGTTTGACAGATGGCCTTCAAGTCTTGGAATAGTCTGACTGCTTCTTGTTCAGTGGCAACTGATCTCAAACAATCGTCTACATAAAAATTATTTAAGACTGTATCCACTACTGCTGCATCAAACATGTTCTTGTTGTCCTCGGCACACCTTCTCAACGCATAACTCGCGCAACTTGGTGAGGAGGTGGCTCCAAACAAGTGTACCTCCATTCTGTACTCTTGCAGCTCTTTTGAGGTGTCGCCGTCCGGCCACCACAAAAACCTGAGGAGGTCAGCATCTTCTGGTGGGACTTTGACCTGGTGGAACATCGATTCCACATCCGCCATGACTGCGACTCGCTCTTGACGGAATCTAGTCAAGACACCAACCAGACTGCTTGTCAAGTCAGGCCCTTGCAGTAATTGTTCATTGAGTGTGGTTCCTTGATATGAAGCGCCACAGTCGAATACCACTCGCATTTTATGCTTCTTAGGGTGGTAGACACCGTGATGCGGAATAAACCACACCTTTCCGTCACTCCTTTTTAGTTCTTCATCTGGGACCTTTACAGCGTAGCCCTTCTTTATCACCTCATTCATGAAGCTGACATAGTCCTCTTTGAACGTCTGATTTTTCTGAAGCTTCTTTTTCATGTTGAGCGCTCGTTGCTCTATCATTGCTCTGTTGTTTGGCATTTTCACATCCTTGTTCTTCAACGGCAGACCAACAGAGTAGTGGCCGTTGACCAGCTTTGCCGATTTAGAGACTCTGTCCATAAACAGTTGGTCTTCTTTAGACATTTCTAACTGCTCTCCTTGAGCGTTCTCAGGAAAATCATACTTGAATTGCTGAGTCCACAAGTCCTCGAGTCGACCCACTGAGATCCGATTCATCTGGATCTGCGGGTATCCATTCTTTGTCCAGCTTCTGCTGTTCTCACGCAACGGTCCGTTTACTGTCCATCCCAAAGCTGTGCGTACTGCATACGGTCCATCCTTGACACTGTGGATTACCTCTTCTGGCTCCAAAGCCTTTGCCACATCGGTCCCAATCAGAAGACCGATATCCGCGTTGATCGATGGAATTCGTACACTTCGTAGATGTGGCCACCTATCCACATCTTCTTGGGTTGGAATGTTCTCTTTACTTGCGGGGATAACCTTTTGTGCGAAAACACCTGTAAGCTCGATAAAGTCGTCACCTTCTAGGCTACTCACTTCTAGGTCTGATACAGCTTTGCATGAGACTGTCTTTTGATCTCCCATAGTAGTGAGTAGGATGTTCACATTTTTTCCTTGCAGATGAAGTTTGTTTGCCAGCTTGTTAGTGCAGAAGGAAGCGTTACTTCCTGGATCCATAAATGCATAACAAGTCAGTACCTTATTGCCTTTCTTTGCCTTTACTCTCACAGGAACAATGGCGAGGACACTACCTGTACTCCCGACACCTGTCTGAGAGCATGCTTCCCCTGCGTCCACAAATCCACTGACAACGGTATGCTCTTCCTTTGGAAACCCCTCTTTCTGCTCTTCCTGTGAAGCCTCTTCCTTTGAAAAGTCTTTAAATTTCTGCTTTATGTGTAAGAGCGTAGGGTGTGTCGCTGAACATATCTGACAGCTCTTCTTCTCTTCACAGGCATTACTCATGTGTCCTCCCATAAAACAACTGAAACAAAGTCCTTTGCTCTTAAGGAATTCAAGCTTTTCTTTGTGCAGCTTTCTTTGGAGTTTCTTGCACTGTTCCATGGTATGATCTCCCTGACAGAAGATACAAGGTTTCTTGAAGGCTTTGTCCATGCTTGTTCCCTTCTCATGAGTTTTCTTGTTTCCAGCACCAGCAACATCTTTCTCAACTTTCTGTTCTTTTACTTCAGTGGCTAGCGTTGTGATGTTTTTCTTTCCACTTGACCTTTCAGTCTGGCGCTTTGTTTGTCCTGAGATTTCACCAAACACAGGGTGTGCTGCCATTTCAGCCTGTGTGTTGACAAATGACACTACGTCTTTGAACTTTGTCCGCCGATCTTGTTTTTTCTGAATGTCTATGGCGACACTCCTGAATCTCTCTCTCAGCCTGTATGGGAGCTTTGAGATTATCGTGCGCATGTTAGCGGCATTTTCCATCTCTTCTAAGTACTCCAGATCCGACATTGCATTATTGCAGTTTGTCATAAAGAGGGCGTATGCTTCAAGTGCCTTGGTGTCATCTGCTTTAATGACAGGCCAGTTTAAAGCCTTATCAAGGTATGCCATGGATATCTTATATTTATCACCAAAGCGTTCCTTTAGCAGTCTCTTGGCTTCAAGGTATCCCTGATCTGGATCCATATGAAAACAGCTACGCACTAAGTCATTAGGCTGCCCGTTTGTGTGCTGTTCTAGATAGTAAAGCCGATCTTTGCTGTTTTCAGTCTTGCTTTCTATGCGGTGCTCAAAGGCTCTCATGAAGAGACGATATTCTAATGGATCTCCCTTGAAAACTGGAATGTTCGGTGATGGCAATGTAGATAGCCTTTGCTGTTTTATTAAGCTTTCAGTGATTTCATTTTGCCGTTGCATGACAGTAACCAAATTATCTGAAGTGACAGAAGCTCGCATCGCATCTGCGCCTCTTTCACTAGTGTGGCTATGCAAAGTTCCACAGCTAGCTACGCTTCTCTTACTTTGGCTGACATCACGTTTCCTTGGCGCAGACATCAATATTTCCACCTTACTGCCTTTGGTTCTACTTGACACATCTGAACCTTCATATTTTCTTAACACGGCTAATCGTGCATCAGTTGCAGCGAGCTCTGATTGCAGCTCCAACTGTTCTTTTTCAACCTTGAGCTGTAGTTCCTGCTCCTCCAAAGTCTGTCTTTTTCTCAATGTAGCTGACTTGGCTAACAAAGCAGCTCTCTCTAATTCAACCTTTAAGCGTTCAGCACGAGCAGACGATGTTGTAGAAGTAGCAGAAACAGACTTAGATTTTCTAGACTTACTGGCTGTGAATGACACACTATCTTCAGGATGTATCTGCTCACTAACCTTGTTAGCCTCTTCTCTGCGTAGTATTGCATTCTGTATCCATGCATTCACTTCTTGCACAAATTCTCTGTGCTCGTTATTTCTTGGCTCAAACCAATCACTTTGATCTGTGTTCAAATTCTCTATGCATTCAATCTGGCAGAATAAGTCTTTAACGTCAGCATTTATTTTTCTGAATTCCTTTATCAGTGTTTCATACTTGGCCAACAATTCCTTTGCAATGATTTCCACATTTGCATCATCATCCATTAAAGCATGCAATTCGTTCTTTTTCACAGTAAGTTGTCCTAGTATAGCTCTTCTGGAACTTATTTTTGTTTGCAGACTATATTCCAATGCTTTAAGTGTCGGTTTAACCACTCGTTTTTCTTCAGTTAGGCTTACCGTGGCTTCTGTTCCTGTCTCCGTCATGATTGCTTTGATAGTCGATCCGTTTTTTTTTACAGTGTCCACTTGCGACAGTCACGCAGCAACAACAACGAACTCGTTGAGGCCGTTGGCAATCCACTTAGCACTCACCGGCCACGAGCACAGTGCATGATCACTCGTTGAACCTTCATTCATGTTCCACTTTCCGCAAACCTCTCCAAAGGCTCGTTGTCTAATGTCAAGCAGGTTTTCTTACTAATGTAAAGGTTTGAAATATTGAGAAGTGCAATGGCTTACACTAATAACTATCTAACATTATTCCAAGCAGCTAGTCCCATTTGCCGTGTCCATTGTAAGCTCAGCAACACAGTTCAATAAATCCACTTCAGAAACGTTGTTGAAATAAAAGATGAAAATCTCCGGTTTTTATTCCTTGGTTTCCGATTTACAAAAGAAAATGTGAGCTGATTAATACACTTATTATAATGGATAATGAAATAAGAAATTCTTAATAGAAATAGCTATAAGTTAGCAGTTATCAGGTAAGAAAACCGTTCGCTTCCACAGCTCTCAATATCTGAGACACGTAATGAAAATCAACATAATGTAATCTGAGTTGGCCTGTTCTTAAAGAGGCAGTACACTATTTTTACCAATCCTACAAGCACATGAATTATATGCTTTTAACCTTTTAGGTATAATTTAACATTTTTAACCATTACATGAACTTCTAAATGAAATGATTTACCTGTTTAACATAAATTCTTATTCACATTACTATGAATTATACTTTGGCCTCTACAGAAAACATCTTCTAAAGACTGGAGAAAAAAGTCTCACAACAACAGCAACAAACACAGTCAATGACACTTATAGTGATATGGACTCACAGGTCACTGACACTCAGTCATCTACAATTGACAAGGACACACAAAACACAGAATTGCCTGAGTCTCAGCCACATGAATACATTACCAGGTCAGGTAGACAGTGACAGTGAAAATACCCGCAAGGTACAAGGACTGAACAGTGGTTTGTACTATACAAATACGCTGCAGTAACCTGAGTTTTGTTTTTGTTTGAATAACTTGTGCAGTTAAAAGAATGAGCTCAAATGTTCATAAGATGTCTCATAAACAAAGAAATTATATTTTGGTTGTATAACTGTTTAATTCAGATATGTAATAATGGTTACAAGCTGAATAGTTCTAAACTTAAGAAGGGGGATGTCATGTATTTTGTATAGCTATGCTACCCATACCTGGGTGACGTCATGTTCAGTTCAGTTTTAGTAAAACAATGGAGACCCTACTGGGAAAGTCACCTCGTGTCTGTGTCATCTTATTCTTCACTTTAAGTACATAACACATGAGACCTGTGTTGTGCCAACAGTGAAGCATCCTGAGACCATCCATGTGTGGGGTTGCTTTTCATCCAAGGGAGTGGGCTCCTTTACAAATATGCAGTGTTTCTGTGCTCTTGCAGACCAGCATGTGTTCAGCTCCTCACAATGTGTGTCCTTGGAATCAAATCATGCTCACTAGAAAAAGACAAATGCATCAGTAATGCGTTTTTAGCAATTGACTGTATTTAATGTAATTTTTTAATGTATTCTCCCAGTGTCTCCAGTTTACGGAGGCTTCTAGCCAATGCAATTGTCAGTGCATTAAAGCTATATATTTTACATGCATTCTCAGGCCACCAAAATGCCGTTAACATTAAAGCAATATATTTTACATGCATTTTCTTGACATTGCTAAAAACACATTCTTTACTGATGGAATTGCCTTTAAAACAAATATGTTTTGTCAATAAAATGACCCATGAAAATGGGAAACCTATCACTCTCATTCATGTTGAATTATCCTTACAGAGTCTGAATTACTCAAGTAAGTGCTGTAACAGTATCTGAAGATAATCTTAACAGTGGAAGATCAAAGACTGCAAAGACCTTTCTCTTGACTATTCCACTGACAACAAACATAAATTAAAGCCATGCAAAGTGAATTAACGCCATCTGGAGGGACCAATAAGAAGAACAGCAAGTATGTGTGTGTGTACAGGTTTGACTATACTTGTGAGGTCCAAAATGTCCTCACTATTAAAACAAATGTCCTTACTAATATAGTGAAACTTGTTGAACACTGATTAATGAGCCAGACCTCACCAGTTAAAAAGACTTATAAATCAGCCAAATCCACTTCATATTTAAATGTTTTGCACAGATTTCTGTGAGGTGAGGGTTATTTTTAGGGGTAGGAAAAAGAAAATATCATTATCATAACCTGATATAAAACAATGAAAGTTAAGAGATATCCTCACTATAGTGAAACTTGTGTGTATGTGTTTAACCTTGATGACCAAATTTACCCACTAAGATAATAAAACCTGACATTTTTTACATTGTGGGGACATTTGGTCTGGCCTTTCGAGGAAAACAGCTAATAAATCATACTAAATTATGTTTTTTTGAAATTGTACAATAATTTGTGCAATTTTTACAGTCTAAAAATCATTATGCCTATGGAAAGTCTACATAATTACATAAAAGACAAGTCTCTCTCTCTCTCTCTCTCTCTCTCTCTCTCTCTCTCTCTCTCTCTCTCTCTCTGTGTGTGTGTGTGTGTGTGTGTGTGTGTGTGTGTGCATACAGGTTTGGCTATACTTGTGAGGGCCAAATGTCCTCACTTAAAGGAGAACTCCGGCGCAAAATGAACCTTTGGTCTAATTACACATTGTTACCTAGTCAACCGTTATCTGAGATTTGTTTTCATGATTATCGAATGTAAATAGTTTTATCTCTAAAAACAGTTTAGCCTATAAAGCTAGTATAATGCTAGTATATTGGGCATAGTGTAATGACAAATAAAAATCGCTTGTTAATACCACTAACAAGGCTGAAAATAGCCCCACACTAACACGGTAGCATAATGAGGGTCCCTACCTTCAAACCGAAGCATTGAGAACTTTGTCAGTGTCCAGACAGTTTAATAAGAAGATATTTTAAACATACAGTCAACTTCGCGAATACAGGCAGGAGCCATCTTTGAAATACAGCCTTTACCAGTCGATTTACGAACGCCGATCCAAGCCTACTGTTCGCGCTCACCTTATCACAACTTATAGCTCGTTCACATCTCACCAGCGCACTTGGATCGGCGTTCGTAGATCGACTGGTAAAGGCTGTGTTTCAAAGATGGCTCCTGCCTGTATTCGCGAAGTTGACTGTATGTTTAAAATATCTTCTTATTAAACTGTCTGGACACTGACAAAGTTCTCAATGCTTCGGTTTGAAGGTAGGGACCCTCATTATGCTACCGTGTTAGTGTGGGGCTATTTTCAGCCTTGTTAGTGGTATTAACAAGCGATTTTTATTTGTCATTACACTATGCCCAATATACTAGCATTATACTAGCTTTATAGGCTAAACTGTTTTTAGAGATAAAACTATTTACATTCGATAATCATGAAAACAAATCTCAGATAATGGTTGACTAGGTAACAATGTGTAATTAGACCAAAGGTTCATTTTGCGCCGGAGTTCTCCTTTAAAAACAAATATTGATATAACTAAAATTGTATTTCTCTACCAATCTCTCAAGAAGAGAAAACAATCTGTCCATTCTCTCCCTGCTCTCCTGTGATCTCCTCTGTCTCTCTCTCTGACAAACATATTTGTGTTTACATATTTATGTAAGTGGCACAAAACTGCAGTAAAATCATGCCAAAACACTGAAGATGCTAAATTGCAAAGATAATTTTTATATCTCCAACGGTGTACCCATGGCGACGCGATAACGAAAAAAAAGGGAAACAGGGAGTCTCACATCGTCTGCGTGCATCATGTGATATACTTCAGATTGGACACATATGTTTGGCTTTGTGGGCTGATCACACTGATGTTGCTAGTGTGACACAAGGTATACATATTGCTTTTGGAAACATTGGACCCGAAGCCTCTATATGTTTTATAAATGATGCCACATCCGCATCATTCTTAATTGTTTTGTATTGTTTTACATTTATATATATATATATGTACTGTGTTGTCTCTATGGACCTCTGTGTCTTGAATAAAAGTTGATTGATTGATTGATTGACTGATTGATTGTGGGTCACGGTTGTAGCGCCACCAACTGGCAGAAGGAAGTAGGGCCGTTTTAACATTTTTTTAAATATCCCTTTTTCCTCTTTTACTAAATTGCTTCAGATGTTTTTATAATAATGCAATAAAGTACAGATTTCAAATTATTAAGGGATATTTGATATCTTCAGTATTATCCATTTTATGTTTAGTTATGTCTTTTTGAGGTACCTCTCATGTTTTAATTTTCAGGATCTTTTGCACGCTTGTCAAAGTCATCTACCATTATGGCTTGGCAAAGGTTAATTCATGAACTTGTAGAGAGGGCTATATAGCACCACCTAGAAAATGGGCATGTTCAGGGAACTCTGTAGCACATCCCTTTCAGCTATGGTCACCAAGCTTTGTACATATATAGATCTCATCAAGCTGGACAACTTTCACACCACAGACATTAGCTCCGTCCAACAGGAAGTCGGCTATTTTTTTTTTTTAAATGGCATGCTGTGGCATTTCAAAAACTCCTCCTGTGAATTCTTGCGACTGCCATCAAATATAGGTAAAATCATGCCAAGTGTTACAGCGTCTAGCCCTGGTGATTCCCTGCACTCTCAGTCCCGTGCTCTCTCTCCTGAATACTAAGTGTCTTATACTTCAGTTTAGTAGGGATCGTTACGCTCTGATTGCACTACACCTGTTCTGTATGAACTCTGGTCCCCAAACTATATCTGCCTCGTTAACTCGGCGCCCTGTGCAAAGTATTGTTTCATCCCGTGTTTCATGACCGAGCGCTCTCTAGTTTCCCTGATTGTCTGTGTTACGGAACCTAGCCTGTTACTAACCTCTCTGACTGTCTGCAGCCTGCCTAGTGACCGTTGCCTGATCCTGGACTCTGATTCTCGCCGCCAGCCCTGAACCGCGAGTATAACGTTGTAACACTCCACAATATTTAAAGGCGGGGTATTAACAAAATAAATAGGAACCTGTCCTGTTTCTATATAGACTCGTACAGAGGAGAGAAAAAAAATAATACTCAACACCGATATATCAACAATCAACCCAAGTGTATTTACAAATCAAAAAATAAATATATACAATAATTAAGTGTGGCGATACGATCGGCTTCTGGGTTGCTAATAAAGAATTTAGGATAATAAAGAATTTTGTGATAGTCGACTACGCCACCCTGACTCAATCAGGGAATATACCCAGTAGTTACACTAGGCCACACAGGTTCGTGTGTGCCAGGGAGGTCAGAGACGCAAGTACAATCAGGTTACAAATAATCTTTTATTGCCATACAAAATTGTAAAAACACAGTATTTCCTCTTTTTAAAAACCAGGGCACTCGGCACATGTACACATGATAACACTTGGAAAAGAAAGATCTCAGAGGGCAGCACTAATGGCTCATACAACACAGTCCCCATACCCGCAAGGGTAGAAGGAACTTCAAGAAAACTCTGTTTTTCTTACCCACAAGGCAAACCAAAGAAAAGAAAAAAACACAACCCACCCAGGCTGGGGCTACAGGCGGAAGGACCACTTATAGGCTTTTCCATCACACACACACTCACACGTCACCGTGCGCTTAAATCACACACCGGCACTTCAAAAGTGTCACCCCACAGCAGCACCACCATGCAGAGAAGGTCCTTCCGCCAAAGCACCTCAGTCCCTGGGGAGAAACAAACAAACAGCTGGGTTTAATACAACCCTAAAAATAACCAACATTAACAAAGCCAAACCTACAAATATACATGATCAAGGTCACAAAAGACCAGCTGATCTTCAAAAAAGAAAACGTACTCGGTTACTAACGTAACCTCGGTTCTCTCTAGAGAGGGAACGAGTACTGCGTAATAGCTTACGCTATGGGGAAAACCTCTTTTCCACGAGATATTGAAGCCAAAAATTATCCTTAATTTTTTATTAATGTAAAACACTTTGCAGCAGCAAGCAAACATAGGCGAGACAGCTCGCGCGCCTATTGGCTGCTCTTGCGGCAAATGCAGCAGCCTATCGAGAGAGACTCTGCGTGACGTAATGACCAATGGGGGCAATTCGCGCCCATATCGTCACGTCCCGCCAGAAAGGGCGTGGTCTCGCCCTATAAATAAGCTCGGTAGGCTGGTACAAGCTGGTTTTCATCGCCGAAGCGAACCAGAGCGTATTCCAAGCACGGCAAGATACGCAGTACTCGTTCCCTCTCTAGAGAGAACCGAGGTTACGTTAGTAACCGAGTACGTTCTCTTACGAGAGTATCTCTCGTACTGCGTAATAACTTACGCTATGGGGAACACAATGCAACACGCCGTGCGTACAGGGATCCAACACCAAAGTCCCAGGGGCCGAAACCCGGGGCTCATATAGTGCATAATCACCATAAAATCACATAGAGTGGATGAAGAGAGGCTGGAAGCATCATTCCTTATAAAAAAGCACCCATAGGGGCTAATCATATGACAATTAAACGCGCAGCCAGGGTGAAAGCTTTCAGCCTGATCTGGGTGGCCATACGTGTGTCAACACTCATGGGGCTGCAGTAAACTCAGTATCTGGGCCGCACAGCGGGGCAGATAGCACTGAATTCTAGACCGCCAAAAGCTTAGCTTGTAAGGCGGGTACCTCCAGGTTATAGTATTTTATAAATGTAGACGGCGAGGCCCCGCCCGCGGCCATACAGATATCTTGCAAGGTAACCCCGCTAGACCATGCCCACGAAGAGGCCACGCCTCTCGTGGAGTGCGCTCTGACACCCAAGGGGCACTTTGCAGTGTAAGCGAGCGTAATGGCATCCACTATCCATCTGGATAGGCTCTGTTTTGAGGCGGTAAGTCCCTTGGAACGCCCGCCAAACAAAACGAAAAGCTGCTCAGTCTGTCTGAAACCAGACGAGCGCGACACATAAGCTCTTAATGCCCTGACGGGGCAAAGGAGACTCGCGTCTTTCTCCTCATTGAGAACCGGAAGGGCAGACAGGGAAATTACCTGGGCCCTAAACGGTGTATTGAGGGATTTCGGCACGTACCCGTGCTTAGGTTTGAGAATGACTTTCGAGTCATTAGGCCTAAACTCCATACATGACGCGCTTACTGAAAGCGCCTGCAAGTCCCCTATGCGCTTCACTGAAGCGAGAGCCGTGAGAAACACTGTTTTGAAAGACAGGTGTTTCATGTCCGACAGCTGGATTGGCTCGAACAATGGCCTCCAGGACCGTGGAAAGGTCCCACGTCGGGACTGAAGGGGGCCTGGGAGGGTTTAGCCTCCGAGCTCCCCTAAGGAAACGCACGACTAAGTCGTTCTTCCCCAGCGACTGGCCAGACACCGGTTTTGCAAACGTTGCTATGGCCGCCACGTATACTTTGAGCGTGGATGGGGTCCTGCCCTTATCCAGTAGCTCTTGAAGGAAGGAAAGCACTTCCGAAACCCCGCAGTCCACAGGTGAAAAGCTCTGGGCTTGACACCACACAGAGAACACAGACCATTTCGAGGAGTAGAGCCGCCTGGTAGACGGAGCTCTAGCCTGCGCGATCGTGTTTAACACTCCCTCTGGGAGGCTAGCGGGTACCCGTTGATGGCCCATGCGTGCAGGGACCACAGATCCGGGCGAGGATGCCAAATCGAGCCCCCTGCCTGAGAGAGGAGGTCTCTCCTCAGTGGTACAGGCCACGGGGCAGTGCTGGCCAGCTGCATCAGGACTGGGAACCAGGTCTGGTTTGTCCAGAGCGGGGCCACGAGCAGCACTGGGCATCCGTTTTCCCTGATTCGTTCCAACACTTGAGGCAGGAGCGAGACAGGGGAAAAGCATATAGGGGAACGCGGGGCCAGACATGGGCCAGCGCATCCCTGCTCTCCAAGCAGAAGTTCGGACACTGAGCGTTTTTCGTGGGACGCGAACAGGTCCACCTGCGCTCTGCCGAACGTGTCCCACAGCAGTTGGATCATCTGCGGGTGCAGTGACCATTCCCCTGCTGGGACATTGTTTCTGGACAGTCTGTTTGGTCCCACATTCAGGTGACCAGGCACATGCGCTACTCTCAGCGAGAGCAGGTTGTGCTGAGCCCAGACCAGAAGGCGTTCCGTCAACCTGTAAAGGTTTCAGCACCTGACGCCGCCCTGGCGATTTATGTGTGCCACCACTGACATGTTGTCCGACCGGACCAGGACGTGGTGACCTTTTATCTGGGGACAGAAGCACCGTAGCGCTTTGTCGACTGCTATCATTTCCAAGCAGTTTATGTGAAGGAGCTTTTCCCGTTCTGACCACAGGCCAGCGAACGGTCTGCCCTTGAGCAGCGCTCCCCATCCCGAGGTGGAGGCGTCCGTAGACACCACCTGCACACTCGAGGCGGTCCCCAGACTCACACTTGACTGATACCAGTCGGTTACTTTCCAAGGTTTCAGAGCTGAAACGCACTTTAGATCGACCCTGAGGCGAAACAGACCAGCGGTCCGTGCCCGGGGCGGAACTCGCGCTTTCAGCCACATCTGCAGTGGGCGCATGCGAAGTAGGCCCAGCTGGAGTACAGAGGCTACTGAGGCCATCAGGCCCAGTATTTTCCGAAACCTTTTGAGTGGGACTATAGAGCCGTGGCGGAAGGAGTTCGCGACGCGCTGAATGTCTAGTCCGCGCTCCGGTGACAGGCGTGCTGTCATGGATAGCGAGTCCAGCACTGTTCCCAGAAAAGAAATTTTCTGACTGGGAGACAGCGAGCTTTTCGCCCAATTGACTGTGAGGCCCAGATTCTCGAGGTGTTCGAGTAATGTGGCCCTGTGTTCTATGAGCTCTGAGTGTGATCGAGCTAGAATCAGCCAATCGTCCAAGTAGTTCAAAACTCGCATGCCCCGAAGTCTCAGGGGTGCGAGAGCCGTGTCCATGCACTTCGTGAATGTACGGGGTGCTAGGAACAGGCCGAACGGCAGGACTGTGTATTGATATGCCTGGTCCTCGAAGGCGAATCTCAAGAATCGCCTGTGATGGGACGCTATTTGTATTAGGAAATAGGCGTCTTTCAGATCTATTGACATAAACCAGTCCTCTTGGCGAACTCGCACGAGGATTTTCCTGGTTGTAAGCGTTTTGAACTGGCGCTTCACAAGTGCTCTGTTCAGCTGTCGCAGATCTAAAATGGGTCTGAGACCTCCATCTTTTTTCGGTACCAGAAAATATCTGCTGTATAGGCCCCCTTCGCTCTGAGCCTGAGATAAAGGTTCTATAGCACCTTTGCTCAGTAGTTTCGCTATCTCGGCTCGAAGTAGATGTGCTACTTCTGTTTTCACCGTGGATTTGACGCGCGCCGTGTAACGGCGGGGGCGCCGAGCGAACTGTAGCGAATATTTGCAGGTGTGCGTGTTATACAACAGGCTCATTGCTGCAATAATGACATTTTCAGCCGCACAAACTAGGAGCTGAGAAATGTTTGAGAAATGGAGATTAGTCCGGCCTCGGCGGGAATAAAACACACTCTTTTCTCATTTTGCCGGTGACGCACGCCCATGGGGGGCGGGGTAGATTTCATATAACGTAAAGAAAGCTAGCCGCGGTTTTAGGGCTCGCGGTCTTGATGCTGGCCCGTTTCCCTGACGACTCGCGGACAGAAGGGGGGAGGTCCACAGAGCTCGCCCAGTCCTCACTGTCCGACGCCAGGATAGAGCAGCAGGTCTCCTCTACAGATGCAGCTATCTCGTCGTCATTAATGGCGGAAGCGGCGGCGCGCGGCGGCCGTTATCCGTCAGTGAGCGACTCGAGTGAAGCTGGCGGGCGAACCGGCGAGCTTTCACGGGCTGGAGAAGGCTCGGGGACCCGCTGAGTACGGCGCGGCACTGCAGCGGGTGGAAGTGCAGTCTCGCTGAAGGATGCCAGGCGAGTCCTCAGAGTCACCGTAGGCAATCGCTCGCAGTGAGGGCAGCCGCCGTCGGCGAGCGCGAGAGCTGCATGATCCTCTCACAGGCAGGAAACGCAACACATGGCGGTCCCCGTCGCTGAGTGTGGCTCGGCACGAGCCACAGGAGGATGGCATCTTTAAAAAGACGCAGCTCTTTTAGATGATAGACGTGTGAGTCGCGGGGCGAGCACACACACACACATACACACAGAGCAGAGTAAAGGATATATAGTACGCCGGAAAGCGCAGCAGGTACGGCGGCTGAAGGCGGCGAGGTGAAGGCCAGCTACTTCAGGCTCGAGGGCTCGTCCCGCTGAAGGCTTGCGTCGACGGCGCGGCTTCTCACTCCGGATCCAGCGATGCGTGAGGCTTCGCTGAAGAGATGAAAATCAGCTTGTACCAGCCTACCGAGCTTATTATAGGGCGAGACCACGCCCTTTCTGGCGGGACGTGACGATATGGGCGCGAATTGCCCCCATTGGTCATTACGTCGCGCAGAGTCTCTCTCGATAGGCTGCTGCATTTGCCACAAGAGCAGCCAATAGGCGCGCGAGCTGTCTCGCCGATGTTTGCTTGCTGCTGCAAAGCGTTTTACATTAATAAAAAATTAAGGATAATTTTTGGCTTCAATATCTCGTGGAAAAGAGGTTTTCCCCATAGCGTAAGCTATTACGCAGTACGAGAGATACTCTCGTAAGAGAACCACACGTAATTAAACAAAAAGGAAATAAACAAAACGAATACGACTCACACGCGCGCACACACCCACACACACACACTTAAATGGAGCTAAACTAATCAAACACATCCAGTGAGCCTAGGAAGAATAACAGAAGTTAAGGCTGTTGCAGCACACACACATACACACCCACGCACACTAGTGCGCATCCAACTATCACTCAGATTATAATTTTCTCGGTCACTCTAAAAAAGGAAAACAGAAAGTAGACAGTAGAATCCCGGCAACGGGCACGTCGACCCCCGCCGAGTCACAGCAATAGGAAAAGCAGCGCGAACACTGCAGTTTATCGAGAGGGGCTCAGATTCCAACGAAGCCCAATCACTGCCGATACGGAGAGAGAGAGAGATCGGGACGGAAACCCGTCCGGAGGACGAAAGAGGAGACCCCACACCCTACAAACGCCCTAAAGAGAAGCCTATATCAATGTTGCAAGAGTAACTGTAAAAGTCCAACGAGATGAGTAATCCAACTGGTTAGTACTCCTCCAAGGATCGGCACCTCAGCGCTCCGAAAACAGCCAGCCAACAAAGTAATCCACACGGCTCGGTGAAGTTTGTTAGTGAGAGTCAGCTCTCCCTAAGACCGGAATACCGGTTCCTTATATGGCAAGCACAAAGTCTTTTCCTGTCTCATGACACGTCATCACGTGACGAGAAGTCTCGATAAGAGATCGCGAGAACATATATATCGGTGTCAATGACACAACAGTAAGGGTCAGTAAGTACAGACTAACGGGAAAAGCAATGCAATAATTGACAACATAAAACTTAATATATTTCAATTAATATCAAATATGCTTTCCCTTATGTGGCAACGCTACAACGTTGTATTTATTAGCAGCATGTGCTAGACGACACTTGTCAGGATTTGACTTCGGTTTTGGGAAGGGAAAAAAATGCACACCCCCCTCCAACCTCTCTGGGAAACGCGTATCTGTGTTACAAATGCCCCAGGCACAACGTTTAACCATATTTTTGATAAAACTACGACGGTAATAGCCTGCCGAGACCAAAAATATGAGACGCCTGTGTTAAAGTCAATAGAGCGCTGTGAAAAAGTGTCGGACCTCTGTGGGAGCTCTTTCTTGGCTGCGCTGTGATTGGTCAATCTACATTCTAGGGTGTGGCTTAGCCAAAGGCGAATTATGCAAGGAACTGCGTCTTTATTAATCCATAATCTGCCCCTGTAATCATAATTGTGTGAAAACGATTCAAAGTGCTTGCTGTTTTACTGCCTCTAGTGTTCATTTCTGTTAGAAACTGCAGTTATATACGTATTGGTACGTATTTTGCGTTTTGCAAAAATGTTGCCACAGGTACGTTTTGTCCAATGAGCCTGTGTTGGCAGTTTGCCCTGGGTATGGATTTGAATATTGCGAGGGTCTTTCGTCCCCATGACAGGGGGACCCCAGTTTGTTGTTATGTAAATCACAGAACTAAACAAGAAGCATTAAGAATGAAGGATTATTATAGGATTATTTGAATAATTACATTTAAATAAAAAACATTTATATAAGTTTAACTAAAACCATTAATGGAAGTTAAATGTACACCATTGATTCTAGTTAGTTCTAAATGGTGGGATTCAAATGAGAGAGAGAGAGAGAGAGAGAGAGAGAGAGAGAGAGAGAGAGAGAGAGACCTCTTTCAGACCTCTCAGTTTCTTACTTTCCCACACACACATGCACACAAACAATTATTTGCTGCAGGAGGACAGTGCAGGTCATCAGTGTGTGTGTTTGTCTGGACAGTGTCAGCTTGACCTAAATCATGCTCTCAATCACACTTAGTCTTCCTCTATCACCAACTACGAGAGAGAGGGTATGATCGATTCAACACCGCTGCTGCAGATAATCTGCTATGAATACTGTTATAAATATGCTGCACACATGGGTAAGAAAGTGCAGCTGGATCATAGAGCCACTTTCTCATACATGAAAAGAATGACTGAATTTAGCCTGAAGTACACCTGATGCACAGGATTGCTATGAGTGATATTTATTTTCCTCAGGTGCAAACTAGGTGTGAGTGGTGGGGTGGGGGATCCCAGAAATCCCAGAAAGAATTTAATGCTGAGAAGTTTCCCATGATTCCACAGGTCTGCACTGGGATGAAGGTGTTAGTGTGTGGGTGAGGTGTTAGTGTGTGGGTGGGGGGTTGTGTGGGTGGGTGGAGGTGCAATTTGTCTGAGAAAAATAACAACACAGACTTGCTGTTTCCTGCAGGGCTCTGAGAGTGTCTGGGACCCTGCTGGGCGACACCGGGGTCACAACCCATCCACGCAGGGAGTCACACACACACACACACACACACACACACAAAGAAGAAGAAGAAAAAGACAACTCAGTGACATAAAGAAACCATAGCACTTTATGAGAGAATGTTTGAAATAATCAAAAATTGCCATCAAAATTGCCATAATGCCATCAAATTTGCTATTATTTCATATTAATTTATTCATTCATTTTTCTGCATTTTCAGAAATATATTATATTCATTTAAAAAAATGTAATGATGGTATGTCATACAAGTAATCTTAAAATAACAGATGATCGATCTGACTAATTTAAATAATAAACAAACGGAAATCTGAAAATACATTAGAAGAAAAAAAATGCATTTCTGATTGTAGGTTTTTAGAGGACGATATGAGATACAGTACATTCTCTTCACAGTAAGGTGTTTGAAAAAAGCATTACAGACACTGGACAGATTCCAGCTTTTCTTAATTAAAACAGCTTTAATTCGGTTGTGTGGAACTTTAAAACAGGGTCTCTCCATGACCTCCTGTTCCGATGGAAACATCAAGCCACCTGCAGAGGAAGACTGTAAAACATGCTTATGGAAATAAATAAATCAATGTAGAAGATTTAAAAAGGACAGGTCTTTCACCTGAGGTAACAACATTTAGCCGGGAAAGGAAGGGAATTTGAAATCGACAATTTGAAATTAAAATTCACCTTTAAAGTTACACATGAACTATAGTACACTATAAAAAAGAATGACTAAATAATACTTTACAAAATAATACTATTTCAGTTTTTACTTAAAAATTCCATGTTTAATTCAATGTGTTACTCTCAGTTCCTTTGTAATTGTTTGTGTAATTTGCTAGAAATTTCTGAATGAAAACGGTTTCAAGACATTGGACAGTTGGATGTCTTGGACAGAGGACCAGGACTCTCCAATGAAGAGCGGCAGACAACAGTAAGTGGTGGGCAGGACACAGGGGACTACAGTTAGGTAGCGGCAGACAGTGGACTTTCTCTTTTCACAGGACAGCATCAGACAACTGAGTGTCACGTTTCTTTCGCAGGGCAGCAGCAGGCGGAATGCAGCGGCGGATGACAGGATCTCTCTGTTCACAGAACAGCAATGGTGAGCACAGAATCCAGCAGTTAATAACTGAGTCTTCTCTTACCACAGGACAGCAATGGCAGAATGCAGCGGCGGGTGACAGGATCTCTCTGTTCACAGAACAGCAATGGTGAGTACGGAATCCAGCAGTTAATAACTGAGTCTTCTCTTCCCACAGGACAGTAATGGCAGCATGCATCGGCGGATGACAGGATCCCTCTGTTCACAGAACAGCAATGGTGAGTACAGAATCCAGCAGTTAATAACCAAGTCTTCTCTTACCACTGGACAGCAATGGCAGAATGCAGCGGCGGATGACAGGATCCCTCTGTTCACAGAACAGCAATGGTGAGTACAGAATCCAGCAGTTAATAACTGAGTCTTCTCTTACCACAGGACAGCAAGGGGCAGATGCAGATCTTCACAACGACACACAGAGCTGAACTTCTCCTTTCTTTACCACAGCGGCATGAACTGGGACACATGTACAAAGCTTTACCCCCAGCAGTTCAAATTATTTCCTGATGCACCGCCGGGCTAGACGATCCCCGACAAAGATTTCAGAGTGCTGGTAGCATTTAATTTTCCCATACTCGTGCATGTATCAAAACACTGTAAATCTTCACACGTGCTCACTTCAATCTTCAGACACTGCAATGACACACCACTTCACAGTGAAAAGTATACCTTCACTCCACCTCGTCGGGGCCGGCCAATCCACCGTCGTGATCTTCAAAAGGGGGACATCAGGTTTGACGAACGATCCGAAGATCGGGGCCCACTCGTTTCTCTCACGATAACAACCTGTACATCCAACAATGCTTTCACTCGTTCCGTTCTCAATCTCAATCATGCCCCGCGCCTTGACCGCACTTTAGATAGATAGATAGATAGATAGATAGATAGATAGATAGATAGATAGATAGATAGATAGATAGATAGATGCCTTTATTCATCCCCACAGGGGAAATTCAGATCTCCAGCAGCATATAGTGTGTGTTGTCTACCAACAAGCATTCTCACCGCAATACACTCATAAAAACACAGATGATAAAAAAAAAATATATATATAATATAATAATAAAATAAAATAATAATAAAATTACTATCATTAGTAGTAAATAAATAATGCACTTCAAACAGATCCATTATGCAGTTTTATGGCGGCCGGAATAAATGACCTCCTAAACCTCTCAGTCCTGCAACTCATGGAGAGGAGTCGGTCACTGCGGCTGCTTTGCTGGGCAACCACAGTGTCATGCAGTGGGTGGCTTTATCCTTCCCGTCTCTGCTCTTCTAGCCTCTTCAAGCCGCCGCTTTTAAATCCCCCCGTTGGAGACACGCACTCCAATGGCTGCTTGATTAGCCGCTGCAGCTGCCGCTTGTCGCACTGGAAGTCTCCCCCAGGGCAACTCGTTCCGCTCCCAAAGTTCCTTCTATGTCACCCGGTGACAACAGCATAAAACGCATATACAGACCAAAAGGTACGTAACACCCCCATACACAAGAATAAACATGATAACATGTTTATAGTCAAGTCAAGTCACCTTTATTTATATAGCGCTTTTTACAATACAGATTGTATCAAAGCAGCTTCACAGTGATAACATGAAAATAATACAACAAAGTTTGTTTCTAAACAACAAAGTTTGTTTCTTGTTATAGACAAGATCTAGATAGAGAATCCGCAATAACATTATCTGTGCCCTTTTTGTACTGGATGTGCAGGTTAAAATCCTGACAAATTAAAGCCCAGCGCATGAGTCTTTGATTTTTGTTACAGAACTTTTGCAAAAATACAAGAGGGTTGTGATCAGTAAAAACTTCAACAGGTTGTGAGCTTGAACCAATATAAACTTCGAACTGTTGCAAAGCTAGCAAAAGGGCAAGGGTTTCTTTCTCAATGGTACTGTAGTTACATTGATGGCAATTAAACTTAGAAAAAAACCACAATGGGTGATCAATTCCATTTTCATCTTCTTGTAACAGTACAGCACCTGCACCGGTTCCGCTTGCATCAACCTCAAGTTTTAACGGTTTGGTAAAGTCAGGAGTAGCTAAGACAGGAGCACTACATAAACTCTTCAAAGAATCAAAAGCAATCTGACACTGAGGAGACCACAAAATTGCTTTTAGGAGGTTATCAGTAAGAGGTTTCACTACATCAGAAAAATTCGCGTTGACTTTGGCTTCTATTGGTCGTACAGTGCCCTGGCCTACTTCCTTTCCTAAGTACTGAATAGTAGCATGACAAAATTCACATTTAGCAAGATTGAGGGTTAGATTAGCTTCTTGAAATCTAACAAACACTTCCCTTTAATACCTTCAAATGACTCTTCCAGGTCTCTGAATAACACACAACATCGTCCAGATATGCCTCACAATTTTTAACATTAGACAGTACTTTACACATCAAACGTTGAAACGTTGCTGGAGCATTTTTAAGGCCGAAAGCTAATACCTTATACTGTAAGAAGGCATCTGGAGTAGCAAATGCTGAAATCTCAGATGCACGCTCCATGAGTGGCACTTGCCAGTACCCCTTGAGTAAATCTAACTTGGTTACAAACTTAGATTTACCAATCCTGTCAATACAATCTTCTATCCGTGGGAGCGGATAGGAATCTGATTTAGTGACCTGGTTAACCTTTCTGTAGTCTGTACAGAAGCGTGAGGACCCATCAGTTTTTGGAACCAGCAAACATGGAGAGCACCAGGGGCTAGAACTAGGCAGAGCTAAACCATGCTTCACAAGGTATTCAGTTTCTTGTTTCATTATTTCACATCTAGTAGGGTTTACGCGATAAGCATTTTGCTTAATTGGGCGATGATCAGAAACATCAATATCATCAAATCAAAATCAAATCACATTTATTTATATAGCACGTTCAAAAACAACACACGTTGGCCAAAGTGCTTTACATATAGCCCAGCACATATAATCTAAGATTATAAAACAAAGTATAAAACAATTGCAAGAATTTAATTACAGTCAAAAGCAAGAGAGAAGAGATAAGTCTTTAAAAGAGATTTAAATGCATCAAGGGTGGCACAAGATCTAACATGGAGGGGTAGACTGTTCCATAAACAGGGAGCTGCAACAGAGAAGGCCCTGTCTCCTTTTGATTTAAGTCGAGACTTTGGAGTGGTTAACTGAAACCTATGTACAGATCTTAAAGGCCTAGAGGATGTATGTTGCTGAAGAAGTTCACTAATGTAACTTGGTGCCATCCCATGTAAGCCCTTAAAAGCAAATAATAAAATCTTATACCTAATCCTAAATTTGACTGGAAGCCAATGAAGGGATGCTAGTACAGGTGTTATACTCTCATACTTTCTTGTCCCGGTTAAAAGCCTTGCGGCAGCATTTTGCACTAACTGCAGACGTGAAAGTGATGCATGAGAAATACCATAGTACAATGAATTACAATAGTCCAGTCTGGACGTAATAAAAGCATGCATAACAACTTCCAAATCATGAAAAGACAGAAAAGGTTTCAGTTTCGCTATATTCCTTAATTGGAAGAAGCCACCTCTAACCACAGAATTAATATGCTTATCAAATTTTAACTCTGCATCAAAAATAACTCCAAGACTCCTAGCTTGATTATGAACCTTCGGTTTAAAAAGGCCTAATTGATTAATTATATGTTTAGTAGAACTCGGAGGGCCAAACACTATCACTTCAGTTTTTGAATCATTTAAGTGGAGGAAATTGGCAGACATCCACTCCTTAATATCACTAAAACAATCAAAAAGAGACTGCAGGGCTGAATTATCCCCCATTTTTATAGGTAGATAAAGCTGAGTATCGTCGGCATAAAGATGATAATATATATTATGTTTTTTACAAATATCCGCCAATGGAAGCATGTAAATAGGGAATAGGACCGGACCCAATATTGATCCTTGTGGAACCCCACACTTCATAAGAGCAGACGTAGACGAAAAATAACCTAATTCCACAAAAAAACGTTCTCCCAGAAAGATATGAGTTAAACCAATTAAGAGCTTTTCCCTGAATCCCTGCCCACTCTCTTAGACGCTCCAGTAGTATAGCATGTACTATAGTATCAAATGCAGCAGTCAGATCAATTAAAACTAAGATTGCACACTTTCCTGAATCGACTGCTAAAAACAAGTCGTTTGACACTTTGAGAAGGGCTGACTCTGTACTGTGTTTAACCCTAAATCCCGATTGGAACTTATCAAAAATACCATTTTCATTTAAATAAATAGAATGCTGTTGAAAGACAGCCTTCTCTAGAATTTTTGAGAGGAAAGACAACTTTGAGATTGGACGATAGTTCTTTAAATCAGATGGGTCCAAGTTGGGCTTTTTTAAAAGGGGTTGCACCACTGCATGCTTGAAGCAGGACGGCACAACACCACTCAATAAGCTGGAGTTCACAATCGACAAAAGATCTAAACCAACCACATCCAATACCTGAACAAGGAGGCGCCCTCTGCTTTAGCACATGCTTTAGCACATTAGTTACAGTTGGCACATCTGAAAAAAGCGATGTAACCGATCGGCGAGAGTTGCCGCGTGCAGGCGGGGAGGAGCTGCAAACGGAGACGTGAAGTCGGACACTTTCTGGTTCCCGTAGTGACCGCTCACGTGGTGTTTGCATACTTTACCACAGCTGAAGTGAAATAAATGCAATATTTGCCAAATACACAGATATTTCAGACACATTTTCATTCAATACTTTACTGCTTCATACAGCATCTGTTTGAACAAGAATAAAGTTCAAAATAAGCCTATAATTATGAAGTGTAGTCAACGTTTTTTAATCAGTTTTATTTTGATAAACATGACACAATATAACATCGCGACTACATGAAAAGACTGTTTACTGTTATAAAAAACTGATTTGTGACCTTTAGTGGAACTAAAGGTGTGAGAATAAACACGAAACGCACGTGATCTTTGTCATGCGGTGAATCCGGCGAATCGTGGAACAGCTGTGACGCCATCAGGGCTTGTGCAGCTGCTCTTGAGAAGCTGCGCTGGCTGAGTTCTCCTGATGGCATACGTCACAGTCATGTGGCGTCGGCGCTGCATCAAGTCGGACAAAATTTCTAACCGGCATGCACTGTTTCAAGTCAGCCGCCGATCGGTCTGTGCAGAGCTGCATGAAGTCGAACACACCTATATACCGACCAAAAGGGACGTAACAAACAGTAATGATTAAATTACCAACATCCAAGTGATCTCAAAGAGCACAAACATTACCCGAGGAGGTTATTAGTGATGTTAATGAACCTTGTGAAATCAGTTTATCTGCCAACATAAATTCTCTGACAAGCATTAAATTATTTTTAAAGGGATAATTCACTCAAACTTCTATTCCAAACCTGTTTTTCATTTCTTCTGTGGAACATAAAAAAGATTAGGCCCATTTGGCTTTCAACCATCAGGTCAGTGGGGTCCAGTGTTTGTATTCTGTAACAAAATCTTGTTTTTACAGAATAAAAATGGAAAATATTTTGTACCTTTGCAATTATGTGTCCAGTAGAGTAGTGTATGTCAACAAACACATGTTCTCTTACGAGAGGTTCTCTCGTATTGCGTAAGTTTAGCTTACGCTACGGGTAAAGTTCATCTTTGCTCGAGATACTGAAGCCAAAATTATCCTTAATTTTGTATATATTGTCAACACAGTGCAGCAGCTGCAGACCTAGAGCAGGCTGCCTAGCGTGCTCATTGGCTGCCTTGCGGCAACTGCAGCAGCCTACCAGTGAGCCTGGCGTGACAGCCCGCGCGAAGGGGTGTGGCTTAGCGTATACAAGCGGGGCTCAGAGGCTGCTTCCCTGATTTTTCATCTCTTCAGCGAAGCTCTTCATTCCGCTGGATCCGAGAGAAGCCGCCGCCGTTGAAACCAGCGACTGCAAGCAGAGGAAAGCGCCTGAGGAAGCCGGTCGATTTCTCGCCGCCTTCAGCCTTCCGTGCCAGCAACGCTATCCGGCGACAATATCCTTTTACTGCTCTTGTCTGTTTCTGTGTACTGTGTGTGCTCGCCGCCGCGACATACACTTCTACTAAAAGAGCGCAAGCGTTCTTTTAAGAATGTCTCGCACGTCCTGTGGCTCGTGCCGAGCCCCGCTCAGCGCCAGAGACCGCCACGTGATTTGCGCTCTCTGCCTGGGCCAGGACCACGCAGCCCTCGCACTTTCCTCGGGAGGCTGCGTCCACTGCGAAGAGCTGTCCATGGCGACCCTGCGGGCTCGTCTGGAACTCTTCAACGCTGAAGCTGTCACTCCGCCCTCCATTTCACCGCGCAAGAAGAATCGCCGTGCTCAGAGGATGCCGGAGCCCGACGTGGAAGACAAACACTCGCCGGACAGGCTCCCTCGAGTGTCTCTCTCGCCTTCCCCTCCCCCCCTCACCGACACGCAGATGCCGGCTTCCGTCCGCACTGCCGTTGCTTCAGAGGACGAGGCGGACAGGGGCACCGCGGGCGACAGCTGTTCCATCCTGGCCTCGGACAGCAAGGAATGGCCTGGATCTCTCCACTCCTCCTCTGCTTCCATCCAGGAGTCCGGACGGACACGTTCGGGTGTGGATGCCGAGCTGATGCGTCTCCTGGTGAAGGCCGTCGACCGCCTCGGCCTCGAGTGGTCACCGCCCAAGGATTGTTGGCATTGTTTCTTAACCGCCTGGACGGCTGTTTTCTTCAGTGCCGCCATCAGCCACCGGCTTCAAGGCCTGCTCCTTTTCTGCCGGAGCTCCACGCCGAACTCTCTAAATCGTGGAATGCACCTTTCTCCGCGAGGCTCTACTCCAGTTTCTCCGCGACGCTCTCCCACGTGGACGGCGCCGCCGAGAGGGGGTATGTTTCCATTCCCCAAGTGGAAGAAGCGGTAGCAGCGCACCTTTGCCCGCCCTCCTCTGGATGGCGCTCAAAGTCTGCGCTCCCCTCAAAAGCCTGCAGGACCACGTCAGCTCTCGTCGGCCGTGCCTTTTCCGCCGCCGGACAAGCTGCTTCCGCCCTGCACTCTATGGCCGTTCTGCAGATCCTGCAAGCCGACCTCCTCCGTTAATGGGACGAGAAGGGCTCGGATCTAGCTGCGATCGCCGATCTAAGGAGCGCGACGGACCTTTCCCTCCACGCCACGAAGACCGCAGCCCAGGCCATCGGCAGATCCATGGCTGCGCTAACCGTCACAGAGAGGCACCTCTGGTTGACGCTCGCAGACATGAGGGAGTCTGAGCGCGCCACTTTCCTCAACGCGCCGCTCTCCCCCATCGGTCTCTTCGGCCCAGCGGAAGTACAGAAGTACAGAAGACCTCGCAGGCCATGAATTTGTTTCTGCCACGACGCTCTAGCTCAGCCACAGGCCGCTCACGTGACAAGCCGCCTGCTAGAAGCTCCACTCAGCGTCCAGCCAAGCCTGCCGCTTCGCAGCGTCGACAGGGCGGCCGCCCTAGATCGCGCTCGGACAGCCGCCGCAGGCCGCCTCCCCCGCGGGGACCCCGGCCGAGGATTGCGTTGAAGCCCGAGCAAGCGAAGCCCTCCTAACATCAGGGGAGAAAAGACGGTTGAGTCCCGCTGCGGCCGGACCACCGTCAAAACGCCATGCCTTGTCAGTCCCCCCACAGAGGGCTACTGCAGGAGATTATTTAGCAGCCAACAAGCCGGTTATAATGCCATCTCGCCTGCACACAAACGCCGTTTTTACGGCGACCCACAGAGATCCCATAAAGAGTGTAATTTCTGTTTATCCGGCTCACGCCGCTGGTGTTTTAAGTGTAGGAAATGTGCCCACGCCCCAGTGTTCACCCCTACACACAAGCACTCAAAAACATGTGTCCCTCTGGCCCACAGAGCCCACTCTCATAAAGCTGACAAATGCCGCTCGAGTGTTAGATGTAAACATCGCGCCCGTGAACTCACGCTTGCGTCCATCTCATGCCCGCTCTGTCACACGGCCATTTCAACCTCAAGTCAGTCAGGTTATGAGTGTAAGTCACGTGCCCGCTCACAAGCGCTCACTCTTACTAACAGACACACTGTCTCCGGTGCTGCTCGCGCGTCACAGAATGTTCATGGCATGCTCCCCGTTCACGGTAACCGGGTCGCCTCATGTAAAACAGCCAGCTGTTGCTGTCAGCGAGCTGCCGCATACAGACACCCATATGAGTCAGGCTGCGATTGTAAGTCACGTGCCCGCCCCAGCGCGCTCTTGCTTGCTAATAAATGCCTCGCCTCCGGCGCCGCTTACTCGCTACAAAGCTCTCAGAAAACGTTCCCCGCTCAAAGTAACCGGGACGTCACATATGAAACAGCGGGCCAGACTGTGAATGTATGCTACGAGCCCGCTCACGAGAGCTCGCGTGTACTATCAGTCGCTCCGCCTCAAGCGCCGCCGTTTCAGTTCCCGAAGCCCACAGTGTGCGGCGATCGGAACCCGGAGGCCATTCTCCCCCTATCCACACATGCACAAGCATGGGAAGCCATTCCAGGGTTTTCAGAGTGGGTGCTGAGCACAATAAGACAGGGCTATGCACTACAGTTCGCTCGCCGTCCCCCGCGTTTTCACGCTCGGACCGAGTCGACAGTGAGCGCGAAAGTAGCACATCTACTCCGCGCAGAAATAGCCAAACTGCTGTGCAAAGGAGCTATAGAACCGGTGCCGCCTTCTCTGAGCGAGTCAGGCTTTTACAGCCGTTATTTTCTCGTACCGAAGAAGGACGGAGGCCTGAGGCCTATATTAGATCTCAGATTTTTTAACAAAGCTCTCATGAGGAGACCGTTCAAAATGATTACAACCAGGCAGATCCTCGCGCAAATTCGCCCGAGGGACTGGTTTATATCTCTCGATCTGAAAGACACATATTTTCAGATACAGATTATACCCCGTCACCGGCCATTCTTGAGATTCGCCTTCGACGGCCAGGTATATCAGTACACCGTCCTCCCGTTCGGCCTGTCCCTGGCACCCCGTACATTTACGAAGTGCATGGACGCGGCGCTCGCCCCCCTCAGATGTCAGGGTGTGCGAATTCTGAACTATTTGGACGATTGGCTGATTCTAGCACAGTCAGAGATAGAGCTCGTATCTCACAGAACTATGCTTCTCAGTCACTTGGAAAGATTGGGTCTCACGGTCAACTGGACCAAGAGCTCATTACAGCCCAGCCAGTCAATCTCCTTTTTAGGGATGGAACTGGACTCCGTGGCTATGAAGGCTCAGCTGTCGACAGAGCGCGCGCGCCGTGTTCGACACCTGGCCGCATCTTTCCAGAAGGGCAGAACCGCCTCCCTGAAGAAATTTCAGAGGATGCTGGGCTGTATGGCCTCAGCTGCAGCAGTGCTTCAGCTGGGCTTACTGCGCATGCGCCCGCTACAACGCTGGTTGAACGCCCGCGTACCCCGTCAGGGGTGGACGCGTGGCTACAAGCGGATCAGGATATCTCAGAGCTGCATTTCAGCTCTGCAGCCCTGGTTAGCGGCCAATTGGTACCAGCAGGGGACGAGGATGGGAGCGATTTCCCACCGGAAAATCATCTCGACAGACGCCTCCAACTCAGGTTGGGGCGGCCTTTTCGAGGGCAGACCGGTCTTTGGCCTGTGGTCAGACCGAGAGAAATGCCTTCACATAAACTGTCTGGAGATGTTGGCGGTCAAGAACGCGTTGAAGCGCTTCCTCCCGTTCATACAGGACCAACACGTTCTAGTCTGCTCGGACAACATGTCGGTTGTGTCCTACGTGAACCGCCAGGGCGGTGTCAGGTCCAGGAGCCTCTGCGACCTGGCAGAACGCCTCCTCGTTTGGGCCCAGTGGTTCCTGCGTTCGCTGAGAGCGACGCACGTGCCAGGGATCCTGAACGAGGGACCGGACAGATTGTCCAGGGACAATATCCCCCCCGGGGAGTGGTCGTTACACCCCCAAACAGTCCAGCTGCTGTGGCGCCTCTTTGGCAGAGCGGAAGTCGACCTATTCGCGTCAAAGGACAACGCTCATTGCCCAGTGTTCTTTTCAAAGAACGAGGATGTGCTGGCCCAACTCTGGCCCAGACGCCCGCTATATGCCTTCCCTCCGATCTCGATGTTACCGCAGGTAATCAAGAGAATCAGGGAATCACACAGCCCGGTGCTCCTCATAGCCCCGCGATGGGAGAACCAAACCTGGTTCCCGGAACTAACACGGCTGTCACACACAGCCCCGTGGCCGATTCCGGTGAGGAGGGACCTCCTCTCTCAAGCCTGCGGCTCGATCTGGCATCCCCACCCAGAGCGCTGGTCTCTGCATGTGTGGTTGATCAACGGATACCCGTTATCCTGCCAGAAGGAGTTATGAACACGATCACGCAATCTAGAGCCCCCTCTATGAGGCGGCTATATGCGTCTAAATCAGGGGTCTCAAACTCAACTTAACTGGGGGCCGCTGGAGGTAGAGTCTGGGTCAGGCTGGGCCGCATCAAGTATTCCACAAAAAAAAAGTATTCAAGTATTCCAAAAAAGGAGCACAACTGATCCAATCTTCTCAATATTTATTATTAACGTTTCTTCTGAACTGTTCCTCTGAATTTGAACTTTCCTTTCTGTACATGATTGGTTCTTCATGAGCTGTCCTTCTGACAGTTGAAGTTCATTTTACAAACTTTATTTATTTATAACACATATTTGTGATATTTATATTTGCTTATGTCCTTTTTATTTTCTTTATACAACACATTAATGATATTGAATGTTTTTTTTGGAAGGCACATTTCCTTTTATTATACTTAGAAAAACAATTATTGGACGATTATTCAATAAGATGGGCAGACATGACTGCAAATACAAATATGTGCAGTCATGTCTGCCCATCTTATTGAATTCTTTCTACACATGTATAGAGTCTCAAATTACTGACTGCACAAATCAAAGCAAACCTTCTTATCAACCTGTTGGAAACAAGCTCAAAGTGATTATTCTCACATTGTTTTAGAGCAGGGTCTCTCTCCAACACGGCGCTCGCGAGCTACCAGTAGCTCGTGGCCTGATTGGTGTTAATTCGCCAAGGGGCCGTTCACATATCGCGCTCACATATTTTGCGCGCTCAAGTTCGTTATTTCAAATGTAGGCGCGTGGCAAGCGCGCTCATAATTGAAGCGACGCGCTCATTTTTTCCAGGCGCAGTATGTTTGTACTTCGCGGTTGTCTATGACAACTATTGACAACAAACCCACCGTAAGCTGTCACGAGACTATCTATGGTAGCCCATAAGGGATATATAAAAAAATTTTTTAAAACGCGGCACACGCAACGACGGGCCGCACTAACATTAAAATTTAATGTCAAGTAGGGGGCCACAAAATATCACCCCGCGGGCCGCAAATGGCCCGCGGGCCGCGAGTTTGAGACCACTGGTCTAAATGGTCTGTGTTCTCCAAATGGTGCACCGACAAAAATCTGGACCCCAGAACGGGTGAGGTTTCGCAGGTGCTCAGTTTCCTTCAAGAGCTGCTGGATAAGGGCAGGTCCCCATCCACGCTCAAAGTTTACCTGGCGGCCGCCGCAGCCTTCGCTGAGTCGAAGCAAGGCCGGTCGCTAGGAAGGAATGAGCTGGTCATCCGCTTCTTAAAGAGGAGCCAGAAGGATGAACCCTCCGTGCCCACCTTCGGTTCCTATTTGGGATCTCTCCGTGGTCCTAGAGGCCCTAAAGATGCATCCCTTCGAACCATTAGATTCAACGAATCTAAAATACCTCTCGCTCAAAGCGGTTTTTCTTTTGGCTCTGTCATCAGTTAAACGTGTGGGGGACTTACACGTGCTATCTGTTAGTGCAGCGTGCCTTGAGTTTGGCACGAATGACTCTAAAGTCATCCTCAAACCGAGACATGGTTATGTCCCAAAGGTGATTGGCACTCCCTTCAGAGCGCAGGTCATTTCTCTGTCGGCTCTGCCAGCATCCGACAGCGCGGGCAGCGACAGTCTCCTATGCCCTGTCAGGGCACTGAGAGCTTACGTAACACACTCAGCCCCTTACAGACGCTCCGAGCAGCTTTTCGTTTCGTTTGGCGGGCGCACCAAAGGTCTCGCCGCCTTGAAACAGTCCCTATCCAGATGGATAGTGGACGCGATTTCTGCTGCCTATGCGTCAAAATGTCTGCAATGCCCTCTGGGCATCAGGGCTCATTCCACAAGAGGCATGGCCTCGTCGTGGGCATGGTCCAGTGGAATTTCCATTCACGACATCTGTATGGCGGCGGGCTGGGCCTCCCCGTCTACATTTGTGAGATTCTATAATCTGGAAGTTCCTGCCTTGCAGGCCAGACTTCTATCAGTTTAATGTATGTATGTTCTGCCCACGTCACTGGTGCGCAGGCTACCTCAACGTTAGCTCTCCTGGTTGAGCTGCACTAATATGGGGTGATTTACATGTACATGCAGCCCGGCGCCGCCGCTCTGCATTCCCCATGGGTGCTTATGCTTATACATGTGTCGGCCCGCTTGCTGGCCGCCTGAATTTCCCACTTTCACTGTTCCCCGGGTTGGGACTCATAGAGTGGATGCTGGGCGCGCACGGCGTTGACAAAGTGTTCCCGTAGCGTAAGCTAAACTTACGCAATACGAGAGAACCTCTCGTAAGAGAACGTACTCGGTTACCTAACGTAACCTCGGTTCTCTCTAGAGAGGGAACGAGTATTGCGTAACTGGCCGTGCTAAGCGCCACGAGCGATTTTCGCTTCAGATCATGAAAACCAGGGAAGCAGCCTCTGAGCCCCGCTTTTATACGCTAAGCCACACCCCTTCGCACGGGCTGTGACGCGTAGATGGGCGCGAAGCGCCACCATTGGGCGTGACGCCACGCCAGGCTCACTGGTAGGCTGCTGCAGTTGCCGCAAGGCAGCCAATGAGCAAGCTAGGCAGCCTGCTCTAGGTCTGCAGCTGCTGCACTGCATTGACAATATATACAAAATTAAGGATAATTTTGGCTTCAGTATCTCGAGCAAAGATGAACTTTACCCGTAGCGTAAGCTAAACTTACGCAATACGAGAGAACCTCTCGTAAGAGAACCGAGGTTACGTTAGGTAACCGAGTACGTTTTGGCTGATTTTTAAGCTTTTTTACTAGTGAGGACCATTAAAAAGTCCTCACTTGCCGGTTGTCATGATATTTCACTATATAAATGAAACAAAATTGTTCTATATATTATTTTGTAATGTAAGTTATAATTTGTAAAAAAAAAAAAAAAAAAGTCTTCTCTGTGCATTGTTTTGTTTTGTAATGCCAATTTATAAATGAAACAGAACTTTTTTTTGTTATGCAAGTTATTATTTGTAAATGAAACTAAATAAATTATTCTATACATAAATATTTGTCATGTGAATTAATTTGTAAATGAAAATAAATAAATTATCGTATACATTTTTTTTTTCATGTGAATTAATTTGAAAATGAAACAAAAAAACAAACAAATGAAACAAAAACAGTACTTTTTACAAAATAACAACAAAAAAAAAAAACATTTTTATGTACACTTTTATTGAGCTGAGCAGGGAGACGATGCTGGTGATGCTCAGGTGGTGATGCTGGACTTGGATGGGCTGCCACAATAGAGACCCAGTAAGGCCTCTGCCAGTGGGACATAATCTGGGATGAGTGCATATTTCCACTGTCCACTGCGTTGTCTACCAACAGGTTTGCAGGACTGACTCAGTAGACAGCTGCCATGTCGCTAAGATGTTTTCAGAAGCGGGAAGAATAAAAAGAAATTAACTCATCCTAAAAAATCAAACCATAAAATATTTTTAATATGCAAAACCATGCAGCCCTCCAGGACCATCATTGCCTGTCCCTGATCTATAAGACCATATTTTGAGTGTTTGTATTATATAGCTTTGGTGGCCATTGGGTTTGTGAAAGCGCTATAAATGCAGTCCATTCCATTTACCAAGGTTGAAGGAAGAAAAATAAGTTGATGATCAAGTTTCAAAAGTCTTTAATAATCCAATTCGAAGGCAAGCCAAACAGTCAGGCAAACAAAACAAAACAGTAACCGGAAAAAGAATGACTTTGAGGGTACAATTATAAAGCAAACACAAATGAGATAATCAAACACAGCTGAAAAACAGAACTCATAATGACGGTAACCAAGGAGACAAACTAGTGGCCGGATAATAAAACAAAGGAGAACATGTGACTGAGGAAAAAAAATGTTGTCTGTGACAATAAGGCTTGTTCGACTTGAACCGGCGCTGCACAGACCGATCGGTGAATGAAATCAAAGTAACGCGAGAGCAAATAGAGAGTAGATGGCTCCTTGTGCTTTTGAATCACTCTCGCGGTACTTTGATGTCATAAACCAATCGGTCTGTGCCGTGCCGGTTCAAGTCGAACAAGTCTAATGACTGTTTGCATATATTTATATATATATTTATTTATTTGTATAATATAATAGAGTAAATTGAAAACTAATACTTGTGTATAAAAGTGTAATCTGGTTATTTCTCTAAAAAACCTGTCGTCACTGGCGCGCAATTAATTCTGGGTTAGGCAAGGAAACCAAATCAATCTGTTGTATCCATTTCAATGGAAAAGAGGGACGGATTTGTGTGCCACATTTGAAGGATCCTTTGAAGGAGCCTTCGAATTGGGACAGCCTTCGTCACGCCGCGGTGACGCAATTGGCTATACCGTCCACTTTAACAAGTCTTGGTGCGTCCTTCGAAGGCGTACTTGATGTAGCCCTTGAATTGGGACACAGCTAATGTCACTAAAAAAATTTGTGAATATCAGACAAAGTCTGTGGCAACCACAGCGATAAATAAATATGCGCTATGGAGTCCACTGGCCACACCCAAAACAAATGACCAAATAATTGATAAATATTGCTACGCTTCTATGAGTGTGCAAAATTTTGCGGGTTTTTGAATATTCCAAAGGGACCAAATAAGCATTTTCGAACTGGGGGGCTGTGGGGGGCATTATGCAAATCAAAAGATGTCCTAAGACAAATTTATCTGTTCAATTTCATGAGTTTTTAGCAATGGTAAGACCCTAACAACAGTGCGGGAAAATTGCACATTTCTTCCAAGATGGCTGACTTCCAGTCAGTTAAAAGTCAGTTAAAAGCAAGCGAATTTCGTATATATGACGTCATCGATGACCATACCAAATTTCCACGGCCAAGCCTAAGCACTACATAACTTTTAAAGGGGTCCTTTTATGCCCTTTTACGAAGTCTTGATTTTGTTTTTGGGGTGTACTATAATACTAGATTGTAAAAAAAAAATCATTATTTTTCCACATATTTTACATTTACATGTACTCTGTCTGTCTGCTGTTCTCCGTAAAATGTGCAGAGCACACACAAACGTTGAGGTTACAATGTTCATGAACAGTGTTAAAAATAAATTTTAACCACTCTAAGTTTGTCAGCCTTAGGACATTTTTTTTCCAGGGTGGAAAAAACAGTGACAAAACTCTTTATCTTCTCTAGCTTAACCAGGCCTCGCCAATTTTTTATTTTATTTTTGCGTATTCCGTGGGCGGGAATTATTTAAATGAGGAATATTATGACTTCATAAGATCCGGAAAAAAGTGCATTGTAGTCCAAACGAGCCGCTCATTGTAATTCTTGAAAAATGGTTTCTGTTAAATAAAATATCTCCCTTTGGAGTGGTCTTTGAGCTTTGGAACCTTGCAGATCTTTTTTATGCTCAAACAGCAACATTACACACTAACTAAAGTTGAAAAAGTGAAAAAGCATAAAAGAACCAAGCAGGTCTGGTGTCTGGGAAATTTCATGAGTTTTCAAGCATGACAAAGGCCTCAAAAACGGGTGAATTCTCTAAAGGAGAAAAACTAATAATAGTGATCTCTAAAGGAGAAAAAAATGATAATAATAATAATAATAGTGAAAAAACATGACAAAAAGTATAAGGCTTCTACGGACTGCACCTTCTAATAATTTTTCTTTAGACGTGATGTTAGGTGTTGGCAGTCCAGAATTGATACTGGTTTCATCCAGACCACTACCATATTAAGAAAACCTGGAAAAAATACACTTTACCTAATTTATGTAACTGACTTCTAGTTAAATCTATACTGTTTTAATAATATATATCTAGTGTGTTATCAAAAGGTGTGAAAAATATGATACAGCTGTTACGAGCCTGGCTCAAAGCAAGCAACAGAGTAGGGAAAGGCCACACACGGAATAGGAATATAGTATATTTATTAAATTAATAGAATGTTAACAGAATAAACTTTGCTCAGCCAGTACTGAAGTTGGCTTTGAAAAGGAAATAAAAATATAAGCAATCGGAAATGAATAAACAAAACAAAATCATAAACGGTGCGGGAGAAATGCAACGGAGGCTGGTTCGCCTCCCGGTCTCATCTGAAGCGTCTTTAAAGGCCCAGACCAGGAACTGATTAGCACAACTCCAAACACCTGTGCCCAGCTCACCTGGAGGAGACAGACACAGCACACAGCCAGGAGGAGGAGCCAGGCAAGGCCGTGACACAGCCATGAGGTTTTGTGATAGAACAGAATTTGCTGTTTACATGGTTTTCAATAATCACGCCAATCCAGCTTCGCTCTGCTCAGATGCTCTGCATTGTATCACATGACTGAATCTATACAGTGTATTTGACCTTTCAGATAAATGGTGAGTTACAGTATTTTACAGTAATTTGTCAGTCCATACCATGGTAAAAACTGTTTACAGTATCACACGGAATACTGTAATGTAAAATGCCTTGATTTGATACTACAACAGTTACCTGCCGTCTGTCTCACATTATGTTTCACTGATCAATCTAATAGACATAATCATTCATGGTTTCCTATCCCTTTTACTTTACCCTGTTCACAAATTGCAAATTCTCTCTCTCTCTCTCTCTCTCTCTCTCTCTCTCTCTCTCTCTCTCTCTCTCTCTCTCTCTCTCTCTCTCTCTCTCTCTCTCTCTCTCTCTCTCTCTCTCTCTCTCTCTCTCTCACACACACACACACACACACACACTCACGCACACACACATGCGCACGGACGGAGTTAGGTTTTAATGTTTTATGGGGACTTTCCATTGACATAATGATATACGGTAACACTTTATAATAACTGCACGCTATTAATCATTAGTTAAGCATTAGTAAACAGTTAATTCATCATTTATAAAGCATTAATAACCATTAATAAGCAGTTTATAAATACAGTTATACATGCTTTATTCTTGATTTAAAAGCATATCTATAACGTGTTTAATAATTGTATTTTCATACTTTATTAATGATCAATTTATCATTTCTGAATGAAGTATTGCATTATTTACAAACCAGTTATTTAGGAGTTGTCAGTGGTTCATAAGATCACTTAGAAAGTGTAAGTAAATGATTAATAAACTATTTAAATGTACATTCATACATCTTATTATTCAGACATATAGTAATAGTTACTTAGTGTGTTAATAAATGCTTTATTAACATGTATTTATACTGTAATTCAGGGTTAATTCGGGTAGTTATAAAGCATTTAGTAGTGGTCAGTTAACTATTTCTGTGAGCTCATCTAAAGTGTGGACTAGTTATGCCTGGTAAAGCATTTACAAATGAGATTTAAATATTTCTATGTTCTGTATCACTGTGTGTGATCACTTGTGTTTGTTTTCTGTTTAGAAGATAAATGAGCCTTTAAATCTCCTTTGTAAATACTTTACAATGCATGAATAGTCCTCACTTTAGATGAGCTCACAAAAAAAGTTAACTGACCACTACTAAATGCTTTATAACTACTTGCATTTACTACATTTACTTACACTTTCTAAGTGATCTTATGAATCACTGACAACTCTGAAATAACTGGTTTGTAAATAATGCAATACTTCATTAAAGTATTAATTGATCATTAACAAAGTATGAAAATGCAATTATTAAACACATTATAGATATGCTTATAAATCAAGAATAAAGCATTTATAGCTGTATTTATAAACTGCTTATTAATGTATATTAATGCTTTATAAATGAGGAATTAACTGTTTACTAATGCTTAACTAATGATTAATAGCGTGCAGTTATTATAAAGTGTTACCTGATATACTGTATATTAAAAAATTGGATTAAAATGATATTTGACAGATATTTTAAACTAAATGAGAATAGATGCAAATGAAAAGATTAATAGTAACAGCATTATGAAAGACAGTTACTGTAAATGAAACGTTTACATCATAAAAAAAAATTGTAGTGAAAAGGATAATTTGTGATTTTGTGTTTTATACTAACATAATTGAAACTATGCTTTAATGGTGAACAAAGTGCATTTTTGATAAACTGTTGTGAGATTAGCACTAAGAGTTACACGTAAAACGTACAACTTGCTTTTGAAAATTGCACCAAAGCAATTAAAAAATGCAACTAAAACACAAATTAACACAAATAATCTAATTCAAAAGTTTAAAACATGACAGGTGTAAATTGTTTTTTATTTTGTCCTTTGTGAAATATTGAAATATCTTATAGTGTTATTCTGGGATATTCTGGGAATATTCTAAATGGCAGTAGTAATAGTTGTCCTGGTCTTATGTGCAATTAGAGCATCATCACGAAGGCAGTGGAAAATTATGTCTTCATAAGCTGCTTCCTGTTTGTGTTTACTCAGTCCTTTTTGCAATGAAAGTTTATTTCCGCCACAAAAAAAAGAAGAGAGAGAGAGAGAAAACCTTGTCTTTATGCAATCTCGCATACACACAAAAGGCATGTCTTGAACACCTCACACTCTCCTCAGGCCTGGCCCTGACCCGGAGCTTGCCTTTGCCCGTAGGAGTGCCCTGTCGATGGGCCGTGTATTTGCGTGCCGAGGCCCCCCAAGCTCCCCCGTCAGCCCCTGTGTGGTCCTTCGGTGCGTGCCTGCGTGTGTGGTCTGCGCAGGCCACCCGATCATCTGTCCGAGGGCTGCTAACTGCCTGCCCAGCCACCACGACGTGTTTACTTTAGCTCTGTCTGCACCAGTCCAGTTCTGATCACTCCCTCTCTCCAGCTGGGTCAAATCAGGGCCCAGGAGCAAGTCCACGGAAAGCACAAAGCAGAGAGAGGGAGGCCCATGTCAGAAATACAGGGGGGAACTGGGGGGCTTTGAGTGCTTCAGAAACCTGTTCAGAAAATCCTTTTCCTTCCTGCTCTGGATAAACCGCTTCTAAATGAGAGACAGGATAGGGTGCAGGTCTTATAAAAACTCAAGTATAATTACACTGTCAGAGGCTTTGGTCCATTGCAGGTGATAATTGCACTCTTATTCCCTGTATTTGAAGCAGAAAAACACATGGTGGCTGACAAACTGTAGTTGACATGTTTGAGAAGGTTCGAAGAGAAGCTGCTTCACGAAATCGCACTGGTCTGTTTCTCGGCTAAAGCCTTTTATCAGAGGAGTTTTCTGACTGCAGCAGGCTTGTGTAATGGATATAACGCAGACTGAAGCAAACCTCCAACACTGCCAGTGCCTAATGCCATTGTGTAGAACAAGAGTTACTGTACTGCATGCTTTCGTACCTGTCTCTACGACTTTGTTCCCTCTTTTATTACAGAATTTATTTTGGTACGACCCAAAAGCTGAAATATTTTTTTCTGCAAAAACATTTTTATGCCGTTCTAAAAGATAATCTTTTTTTCATTAGAGATGTTTTTAGTAATATAATTCTTACAATTATTATTATTATTATTATTTAATGTTTAATGTTATAATGATCATTGATGATTTGTGCATATTCAAATCTTTTGTGGACAGTGAAAAATATATAATTGATTTCATTATTATATATTATACTTAATTTCAGTAAATATAAAACAAACATGCTGCCCTCACCTTCATTTTTAACTCTGTAATATACATACTGTATATATATATATATATATATATATATATATATATATATATATATATATATATTTCTTCTCTGGAGATGCACAAACTACATTTCTTTGCCTGTTATTTATGCTGCATGCTGTATTGTTGTGCATTTGATAAATAAATTATTTGGACAGAATACAAAGTAGATTAATTATCTTCTTTGTTGTAAAAAATAATAGATTGAACATAATAATATGATTATGTTCTCATTTGTGCTCATTTATATAAAGAAGGCTTGGATTAAAAACAAAATACTAATATGTTTATATGTTCTCTATGTTCAGAGATGAAAAAAATTATAATTGTTTTGAAAAGTTGTTGGTCTGCCTTAACCCCTTTCCAGCCATGTTTACCTGTCCTATTTATCAATTTCACTACATCCAGTGGAGTTTGTGGTGTTAAGCACATAAGTGTGTCACCCTGTTCAGACTGTAGCAGTCCACATCAGTCTGAGTAATGAGAGGAAGAAGTGCAACTACCTCTTAATAATAAGGTCTGCTGACTGCACTAGTACTTATGAAGAAACAATTCCTCTTGTTAAGGCCTGTTGGCTGGGCCGTCTCTTTAGAGAGATAATTTCTGTTATTAGGTCTATGCTGGAAAGTTGTGGGGTAATTCTTCTTTTGAGGGGTTTGGGAAGATGTCTGTGGACTCAGACCTGATGTCTTGGGATAGCTGGTAGTGTTTAAGTCTTGTGTTTTCCCAGGGAAGCCCCAGAGGTCAGAGTTTGCCTTTTACAAATTGAAGGTTCTGCCGGCAGGCGCCAGGGCAACGTGAAATGAGTAGGTTCCTCAGACCTTTGACCCGAACTCTGTTGCTGTGCCCACAGCCCTTTGTATAGGACATTGGTGGCCTTCCACCAACTTCAAATGTTTCTAGAACTGTTAGAAAATTCTTTGATTTTGACTAATTTTAGGCAGACAATCTGGCAAAAAAACAGAGCTAGAATGTTCCTGTTCACACAGATTAGACCTGATAAATGGATCTCAAGGACTGTGATATGCTATAAATTCATGGAAATGGATGCTTCTGTAGACAATCTATGTGTTTCTTCATCATCACAAATTTATGGAACACAATTTTTTTTTCTTTTGTGCAGGTGTTTGTTTAAAATATTTATCAGAACATCTCAGATACATTTCTCAAAAATTCACACATTAATTAATTTATTCATTCCAAAAATAACCATACAACTCATCTTTTAGCTGAGGCATTACAAATACACGTAAAATCTGTCCCTTTGCTCTCTGAAATGCCCACATTGTCAGTGTTGCTCACCTCATTTCTCTGTGTATACAACAAGTAACCTGGAAGTTTGAACTGAGACATCTGTCTATAATGTAATATTTCCTGGCCAAGTCAGTAATTCTTAATGAAAAAAAAATGTATGTTCAACCCACCATGGTTCACCGTTCTGAAGAAAAACCAAACAATGGAAAAAAAGAGAAAGTCTCCTCTCCTGTCCTCTGAGAGCTGTTTCCTTAGCCCTTACATGCGTGGGTGGCGGGGATGCACCCTGCTTGGCTTTCTTTAAACATCCCTGACGCCCCCACCGCTCAAAACATATATCTCATCAGGCTTGGTGGCCCCACTGGTTCATGGTAATTGTTTTCGGAAGTGAGAGCTGCATGGTTCAAGAGATCCCTAATTCTATCAGCAGTCCAGAAGCGGGACGGCAGGCTGGGTGGACCATGCGGTGAGACCACTAGGAACCGTCAAAGCTCATTTACCGCCAACAGCATCCATATTCCTGTCACTCATCCACAGGCCTGCCTCCCAACTTGAACAGAGAAACATCTCCCAGACTTACATGTGGAATGATTGATGCATTAATTACTGGTCTTTGTTTATGGGCTGTGACAGGGGAGATGTAAGGCCTATGTAACCGTCCAGGCAGGTTTTTACGTGTTACAGTTATACGGAAATGATAAGATTTCTTGTGTCTTGTTTATGTGGGCAAATAATTCCAATGGACAGCAAGTGACATATGGGGTAATGTGGCCAAAAGGTTTCTTGGCCAATTCCTAATATTGATTGCAATATCATGTAATTGGACTTCTACCACTATTCAGAGATCTTCCAGGCTGCCCTGATCGACAGTGAGATTATGGTCATGTGATCATGCTGGAGATTTGCAGAACATCATTTGTCGCAGACTTGAGGCAGGGGCTGGTCATGTTTTTCCTGGTGAGGTCTGTTTGTGGAATCATTACTCTTTTCCTGACGCAGACAAATCCCAGATGGCATTCCATTTGAATCTCTGTGCAGAGGCCTAGTGACACAAACAGAATAGCAGGAAATGGGTTCATCTAAAATTCCAGGGCAGGTCTGTGGTTGTTGCATGCAAGGTGTCCTGAAGGGTTTCTCTGGTATTATTGCTTAACTACTGAAGGGGTTTTTGACCACAGTATTAAAAGTAGGCCAGACTTTTGATGTTTTGTTTTTGCTTTGAATTTCTAATGAAATGTATCTGAAGATTGTATCTTCAGTGTCTTTGGAGATTTAATACTGTGTGTGTAATTGATTTTTTTCACTGCTGGAACTAAAATAAATATATTGACAGATAAACAGAAAGGCTTGCATGAGGACCTGTATTCATGCCGTCTGTTAGTTTTATGTGATTCTAAATGAATGTTTATATTATTAAGTTGTATGATGAAACTCTGAAATGTGGTGATGAACAACAATCAAACATAACATTTTAAACTCAAACATAAAACACACTGTAGGTGTACAGCTGGTAAATCAGAGAAATAGATTATTTCAATCCATTTTTACTAGTGGATATTTGGCATTAGGAAAAGGCTTTGTGGCATTAGCTTTCAGTTAGGAAGGGGCCAGATGGAAGGTTTGCAGGTTTGGTCTACCGACGTATGTTTGTGGAGAAATGGTGGTGAACCCAAAGCTGCGGCCATAGGCCTGCTGCCCACATGTGCACCTTCCCAGCTGGGTCTACCGTATTACACAGTGCATTAGCAACCCAAACTTGTCAATAAAAATAAAATGTTGCATCACTTTGGTGGGTAAACTCTGTTTGGGTACCACTTTATATTAAAGGGGCACTTGGCAACTCTAGTCATTTTTTCGCTGATTTTCACTTTTGTTGTCGCATGTTTTCTCATCGAGCTCCCCCTACAGCTGTGCTGCGTATATTTTCACAACACTGTCATAAAAAAACTCACTTGCGGCACCTTCCTCCCGCTTTCTACCGTTGCTCATGTGCATTTGTTATTATCGGAGCCGGCCAACTTTATCGTTTGGAGCTATGTCTACCGAGTGGGTAATACATCATACACAGTATCATAGAATTATGTCGAATTGCCATAAAGCAGTTCGTGGTTCTCGCTCGTTCTCGCTTCTCACAAGACTTCTATTTCCAACTTACTGGGACGGTAGTCCCCATGTTGCAAGGTTGGTTTTCCGTCTGGGGACGCTGGAAATGTAACGGCCGTTTCACACCGCAAGCATGAGCGGCGCTTGAGCAGCGCGTCAGCGTTACTACACCGTCACTGCAGCTGCAGACGCGTGAGAGTATTCACACTGGAAACGTTTGTGCAGCGTCACAGCAGGGGCTCCAAAGCGTGTTTTCTCTTAGGCCGACAGAAGAACCATTTCAAAACAATGGGTAAGTTCTCTTACGAGAGTATCTCTCATACTGCGTAATAGCTTACGCTAGGGGAAAACCTCTTTTCCACGAGATATTGAAGCCAAAAATGATCCTTAATTTTTTATTAATGTAAAACGCTTTGCAGCAGCAAGCAGACACAGGCGAGACAGCTCGCGCGCCTATTGGCTGCTCTTGCGGCAAATGCAGCAGCCTATCGAGAGAGACTCTGCGTGACGTAATGACCAATGGGGGCAACTCGCGCCCATATCGTCACGTCCCGCCAGAAAGGGCGTGGTCTCACTCTATAAATATGCTCGTTAGGCTGGTACAAGCTGATTTTCATCTCTTTAGCGAAGCACGCATCGCTGGATCCGGAGTGAGAAGCCGCGCCGTCGAAGCAAGCTTTTCAGCGGGACGAGCTCTGGAGTCGCTGGCCTCGCCGCCTTCAACTGCCGTACCTGCTGCGCTTTCCGGCGTTCTATATCCTTTTATATCACTTTGTATCCTTACTCTGCTGAGAGTGTTTGCTCGCTTACTTGACGCGACTCACACTTCTCATCACAAAAGAGCTGCGTCTTTTTAAAGATGCCATCCTGTGGCTCGTGCCGCCCCCCACTCAGCGACGGGGACCGTCACGTCATCTGTGTGTCCTGCCTGGGTGAGGATCACGCGGCCATCGCGCTCGCTGACGGCGGATGCCCTCATTGCGAGCTTTTGCCTATGGTGACTCTGAGGACTCGCCTGGCATCATTCTCCGAGCCTTCACCACAGCCCGCCGTGGTGCCGCGCCGCAAGAAGCGCCGCGCCCAGCGCGCTCCCGAGCTCTCTCCAGCCCGCCAAAGCTCGCCGGTTCGCCCGCCAGCTTTGCTCGAGTCGCTCACTGACGGACAACGGCCGCCGCCTGCCGCCGCGTCCGTCCACGAGTTCGACGAACCCACCGAGGCGTGTTCTCTTCTGGCATCCGATAGCGAGGATTGGGCGAGCTCCGTGGACCTCCCCTCCGCTAGCGGTTCCAGCCAAACCACTGGTAAGAGAGCCGGCATTGAGACTGAGCTGATGCGTCTGCTCTCTCAGGCCGTGGAAAGCATCGGCCTCGACTGGGAGGCGCCCGCGCAACCGCCGCGCAACAGGCGAGCTCTGTGGACCTCCGCCTTCTGTCCGCGAGTCGTCAGGGAAACAGGCCAGCATCAAGACCGCGAGCCCTAAAACCGCGGCTAGCTTTCTTTACGTTATAAGAAATCTACCCCGCCCCCGATGGGCGTGCGTCACCGGCAAATGAGAAAAGAGTGTGTTTTAGTCCCCGCCGAGGCCGGACTAATCTCCATTTCTCAAACATTTCTCAGCTCCTAGTTTGAGCGGCTGAAAATGTCATTATTGCAGCAATGAGCCTGTTGTATAACACGCACACCTGCATACAAACGCCGACACACACAAAACTGTGATGACGCTCTCTTATCTGCTTGAGCTAGTGTAGTTTTCCCTGTGGCCCAGTGGCGGAACCCGAAGCCTTCGCGCGAGAGACCCGTGTTCGATCCCGGCTCTCGCAGCAGATAAAAATTTAGTCTCGCCGCGGCCAGACTTCCACCGAAACTTTTCGCTCGTTCAGTTCCAGAAAATGCGACTGTTCCAGTGTATTTTGCAGTAAACAAGCTGGTACCACGGCCCGCTTGCCTGCACATAAAGGCCGTTTCCACGGCGACCCAGAAAAATCATGTAATCATTGTATTTCTGGTTTTCCGGCCACAGCCGATGGTGTTATAAGTGTAATAAAATGCTCACAGCCCAGTGTTCATTTCTACACACAAACACAGCCCGCCACGGTACAGGGCTCGCACAAATGAAATCGACGCATGTCAATTGTGCATTAAATGTAGTGAATGTGCCCACAACCCAGTGCAAACAAACACTACCACGGTTTCTGTAAAACGAAACCAACACAAGTCTTCCTAGCCTCCTAGGAAATCGGCGGTGTTTCAGTCTCGCCGTGGCCAGACTTCCACTGAAATTTTCGCTCGTTCAGTTCCAGAAAATGTGACTGTTCCAGTGTATTTTGCAGTAAGCAAGCCAGTACCATGCCCGCTTGCCTGCACACAAATGCTGTTCCCACGGCGACCCAG